>NC_133024.1:23047692-23352307 GCF_048771995.1 Taeniopygia guttata
CAAGCTATTAGACCACATGAGATGTTCTAATTAGCCAGCAGCAGTTGGGGAGAGACGTTCCCTGGGTGAAGCCAAACAGCAGCTAAAATGTCTGTGCTGTTTTGTATCAGGGAGTGACCCATCAGTGTGAGGGTTTGGGAGGACAATATCAAAGAAGGAGATCCTACACTGCAAATTGTTCAGACTATGAAGGAGATGGGGTAAGAGGCAGAGATCATTAGAGGAAAAACATGAGGAAGGAAAGCTGGAGGGCACTGGGCATCAGTTTGATTTAGAAGAGCACAGACAATAAAGTAGCCTTTATGTACACAGGTAAAATTTTAGTCTCAGAAGCATCTTATTGGTATGGAGAAAGGCTCCTTTTGATCTCTGATGTATAATTGCTGGTTAAGGACACACTGAACTATTACAGAGAAATTGGGCAGAAGGATTTCAGCAGACATATAATAAGGGATATCAGATCAGGATGAGATTTAGGAAAGTCGAAGATGAAGGCAGAAGATAGTTTTGGAGCTAGAAGAAAAGAAAGTTAGGAAAGAGTCAAATTCAAAATCAGGGCCCTACTTTGACCTTATAGGCAGAATAGGCGTAGTCTTTCAGAGCTGAAACTGGAGATAATTTTCTGCTAGCCAAGACAGTGCAGTTGAGATAAGGGCAGTAAAAAAAAGAACATGTTTCACTATGGACAATTAGTGAACACAGCTGAATTTCCTGTTTTCAACCTACTTTTAGGACACCCTTTGGCATATGTTTCCAGCACCTGGCCAACTCTCCAGGCTGGCACACAGATGAAAACAAAGCCTGACCTGTTCCCACAGGATCTGCTGTCACCTGTGCATTTTACAAGGGCTTCTGGAACCTTTCCCTACTCATGCTGCACAGTGCAACTCTTCCCCAGGGAGCTGTGAACAAATTTGTCTGTGTGGGCACACATGGGAACAGTGCAAAAGGCTCTTCAGTGCAAAAAGGCTTGGGTGGGCTAGTGACAACTTTTGCCACAGAGAGGATGTGTTACAACCTCAAGTGAAGCAACTTCCATATTTAGGTCTGTATCTCAGGGTTGGTCAATGCCATCTCATATTAAAAAAAAAAAAACAAACAAAACCAAACAAAAAAACAAACAAACAAAAAACCCCTAAACAACAAATATGTGTAAGACATTTTCCTTTTTTTCAGTGGATGAAGGACAATTTTATCACCTGAGGACAAGTCTGGTTGCTCTCTCCAGAGACGGGAAGCCCTCACCAGAACATAAACCTGGAAAGGAGAACCAGGGAGCCACAAAGGTTGGCAGTTATTGCCAAGTGTTTGTTTCAGAGGCTATGGTAGCAATGTGTAACATTTCTGGTGAGATTTTCACCAGAGATTTCCAGCTGAAAATCTTCTTGGAGGTGAACAGAGAGGAGAACAAAGCCCTGAGCTCAGCTCCATAGTCCATTTCAGGGCGAGCAGATGACTCACTTACACCTCTATTTTAAAATCTTAGAATTCTTAAAATCATGGGCTGGAAAAGACCTTCAAGTTCAACCATTAACTCAGCACCACCATGGTTCACACTAATCCATGTTCCCAAGAACCACATCCAAACATTTTTTGAACCCTTCCAGGAATGGTCACTCAACCACTTCCCTCAGCAGTTCCCCTGTTCACAGTTCACTCTTCCAGTGTTTATCCATCCTTTCAGTCAATTTTTTTCCTACTATCCAATCTAGACCTCCTCTAGTGTGACTTGAGGCCATTTCCTCTTCTATCACTGGTTGCCTGGGAGAAAAAGTCAACCCACACCTGGCTACAGCCTCCTTTCAGGGAGTTGTGGAGAGTGATAAGGTCACCTTTCCTCTTTTCCTTTTCCTTTTCCTTTTCCTTTTCCTTTTCCTTTTCCTTTTCCTTTTCCTTTTCCTTTTCCTTTTCCTTTTCCAGCTCCGTTGCCCTTCTCTGGACAGGCTCCAGCACCTCGATGTCCTTCCTGTGGCGAGGGGCCAGAAGCGGGCACAGGACCCGAGGTGCGGCATCACCAGTGCGGGGGACAGTCACTGCCCGGGCCCGCCGGCCGCGCTCTGCTGAGCCAGGCCAGGATGCCGCTAGCCTTGGTGGCCACCGGGGCATTTTCAGGGCATGTCCCCCCCACTGTTCCCCGCTGCAGGACCGAGGCAGTAAAAGGGCGGCCATCCCCTTCCCCGCCGAGGCCGCGGCGGTCGGGGCGCCGCCGGCAGCTGCTCGGGGCCGGTTTCCATGGAGACGGCGGAGGGGACAGGCTGCGGGGGAGCCATGGCGGCCAGGGCCGGCGGCCTTAACCCTTCGCTGCGGGGCCAGAGGCTTTCCCCGGGCACGGCAGGGAGCCGGGGCGGCTCCGGCTGGCACCGCTCGGCGGGACGCAGTAGTGCAGGGCAGTGACAGCGTGGGCAGGGGAGGAAGGGGAGGATGAAGAGCGCGCCGGGGGACTGCTGAGCCCGGCTGCCCCGTCCATGGACGCCTGGCCGGGTGACAGCTCCACACAACAACCATCCTCCGCAGAGTTCTCCCGCAGCAGGCTTAGGGCAGGGGCCAGCCATTCTCCCCGTTAAATATTTAGCAGTTTAACCCAGCCGCATGCTCTGGTGGGAGCGCCTGTGGTGCCTGTGTCACGTTCCAGTGTAGGAATACAGGGTGCGGGAAGGTGGCGGAGCTTGGAGCGGCGGGCAAAGCCCAGCAGGGCTGCACCGGCAAAGGGAGCTGCCCGTGTGTGAGCACACGGCCTGGGCTTCGCACGGCAGAGTTGCACAGTTCAGGGTGGTGGTTACCTGCTGAAAAGTGCTCGTCACCATGGTGACCGAGCAATGCCGCATCTGGGAGTGGAAAGCAACAGTCCCAGAGCTTTGCTGTGTGAGACCAGTGGGTTAAATGCAGCTGGCTTCACCTTTTGAAGCCACGGATCATAATCTCTGTTCAATTTGTATATATGCCTATGATGCAAATTGGTTGGAATCAGCCTGACACCAACGCAGTGACTATATGCATACAAGGAGGACACCAGGAATGTGTGCTGGTGTCCAGTGCAAGCTGTGTCTTCCTAAAGAAGTGTTAGCAGCAGCCCGCAGTGCACCAGGGCACGAGGGTGGAGGTGGCAAAGCTATTGTCTGTCTGGTACTTTGAATAGCAAACTCAGTTTTATCTGAAGATTAAGATGTGTTGGTGTCATTGGGGCTGGGACTCACCAAATTTTAGCTAAGGGCCTTCAGGACTCCAAAATATTCAAATTTATGTTTTAGGTAGTTAAAAGTGCATCAGTGTATATTTATGTATCAGTTCAACATAAATCTGTTGAATTTTAAGCCAAAGTATCTGATGAAACTTTACTGGTTGGAGGTTAGTGTTTTTTTCACTTGTTTGTGATGCATTCAAATAACACTTTTAGCTGTCCATCTTCAGGCATACCAAGAGCTTTCCCAGTGTAATGGAACTTGGGGATTTTTTTGTTTGTTTGTTTGGGGTTTTGCTTGGTTTTGTTTGTTTGTTTTGGTGTTGGGGCTTTTTTGTTGTTGTTGTTTTGGGGTTTGTTTTTTTTTTTGGTGGGGTTTTTACTGGTTGGTTGGTTGGTTGGGGATTTGGGGTGGGGTTTGTTTTTTTATTTCTTTGTTTGTGGGGGGGTTTTTTTGGCTTTTTTTTTTTTTTTATGTTTTGCCCCCAGCATGCCATGATTTGATAAAAAGTTGTTACTGTTCCATGTAAACTTTGATCCTTTTCAGGAAGTCCTAAATATTCATTCCAAAAAGAAAATTCTCTAAAAGCCATCATCATTGGTGGCTCTCAAGAAGGTTAACAGCAAACTCCCCTGACCCTTTGGTAAAATTCTCCGTTACTGCATGTCTCTCTAAGAAGAGGGTAGTTCCTAAACATGAGCTAAGAGATTTGTCTGGTTATTTACTAGTTCTGGTATGTGGGAACTCAAAGGCTTTCAACCAGAAGTAGGGAACCAAAAAACTCAGAAAACCCCAGAAAATAACAAAGGGAGGGAGGGAGGGAGGGAGGGAGGGAGGGAGGGAGGAAGGGAGGAAGGGAGGAAGGGAGGAAGGAAGGGAGGGAGGGAGGAAGGAAGGAAGGAAGGAAGGAAGGAAGGAAGGAAGGAAGGAAGGAAGGAAGGAAGGAAGGAAGGAAGGAAGGAAGGAAGGAAGGAAGGAAGGAAGGAAGGAAGGAAGGAAGGAAGGAAGGAAGGAAGGAAGGAAGGAAGGAAGGAAGGAAGGAAGGAAGGAAGGAAGGAAGGAAGGAAGGAAGGAAGGAAGGAAGGAAGGAAGGAAGGAAGGAAGGAAGGAAGGAAGGAAGGAAGGAAGGAAGTGGATTCATCCTTCTCCTTAGGATCATGAAAATAAAGTTTGGGTGATAGAAGCATTGGCAGATTCCTGAAGTGTTTGGGGAGAATTTTGTTGCAGAAGAGACGGACTTTTGAGTCCAAGAACTGCTTGCACTTCAGAAGAAAATGCCCATTAGGGAGGTGAAAAACACCAAAAACACCACTCCTGTGTGAGCTCCTCATGGTGTGTCCAGCTGGGTAAGGCAGTGCTGTGCTGTGAGCACTTGAGCGTGCCCCAAATGAGCGGGGCTATGTGTGCATATCCAGGCAGAGACATGATCCCCAGAAGGAAATTAGCCATATTAGCATAGGGTGGCACTGAGGTTAATCTCTCCCGTTTCTGAGCAGAATTTGCTGGGTCTCCAAGCACATGTGGTTATATTGTCCCAGTTATTTGGGACGCAACAGCCCATGACCAACTCCAGGAAAAGTAGGGAGTAGCTGCATGAGGTACTGAAGCACCACCAACCCTGCTGTCAGCTCTACCAAAGCTGGGTTGGCAATACCCCTTAGAGAAGGGCTGAGTTGGGTACAACAGCATTTATGGCTGAGGCTAATGGCCTCTCAGAAACATCCTTATTGCTTCTATTTTCTTACCTTTGGAGTCTTGAGAGATACAATTCCAGTTCCTTTCTGCCTCATCTCCTTTCCCAATCCCTTTTATTTCTTTCTCCTCCTCTTACACAGGAAATGTGCAGCAGAAATCTCTACATCAAAATCGAATTTTGCCTGCACTCCTCAGAATCCACCAGCCACCTCTGGCACTGCCTTGGGGGATCTGTGCTTGGTGTAGCTGCATCCTTTGAGACCACCCAGCTCAGGTATGTTTGCTGTAGCTAAACCTGGCAGAAAACCCTGCTCCCTGTCACCCTTCCTCCCTTCCCCTTCCCAGGACACTGAGGGAAAGGCAGCTGCAGCAGAATTACCTGGCTGCTTTTCAGAGGAATGTATCCCAGAGCGGTGAGGCAGTGGCCTCAACCACTCAGTATAATTAAACTCAAGCATCATTTTTGTGTAGCCTGTACCGTGGCAACCGCAGCAGTTATTCCCATTCAGCTGGAGGGTTTAGAAGGCAGAGATGTGGTATTTCACAAAAGATCCTCCTTGCAGGCAGGGCCTTAAACCATTTCATTGAATGAAATACTCTCAAGAAGCAGAGTATCAGAAGCGGGGGAAAATGCACAGGGTAGGACCACACTATTTCTGGCTGTAGTTCAATAACAGTTCTTGAGGCAGCATCTGATATACTGTTAGGGTGAAAAAGGTTTTTTATACCTAGTGCTTTGGCACCCTGATAGCATCTCTGTTTTTTTCTCTCATTCTCTCTTGGGTTCCCGGGAGAGGCAATATATTGTCTTCCCTCTAGTTAAAAAGAGTAGGGGCTAATTGCATAGACAGGTCACTCTGTTTCTGCTGAAGGTGAAAGGCAAAGGGCTTGCTAATTCACACACAGACAGGAGGATATAGCAGTGTACTGTCAGCCATTCCAGGGACCATCAGTAAGGCAGGGTGAAACAGCTTGGCACGGTGCATGCAGCATTTGCCAGGGCAAAGCTCTGGGGCAGGGTAGCAGAAAGAAATGCTGATAAAGAAAAGCCAGTCAGAAGAGAAAGGAAAAGCATCATAAAAGACAGGGGATCGGGTTGGTTGGTTGTAATACATGATCCTAATTTCTTTTAGCACCATTATGGAGAAAGAAATGTTGTGGCCACAGTACTTTTGCATCCTAGCTGTTCTGGACCCTTAACACACTGAATATACCAGCAGGTAGTGCAATTACCCAGGATAGAGCAGCAAGAACAATCTGGGTTGTGCCAAAGGGACTGTGAGATCCCTTGCCACTCAGGATGGGCTCTCTGTATTTTATGCTGGAGGTCCTGAGACAGACAGCCAGAACCTGGGTCATGATTTGCTGAAAGGAGCAGCAGAACTGGAGAGACTGGAGTAGGAGCTCCTGCAGTGCAGGCTTGGATTTCTTCAGGGCTTATGGTTTGAGTACTGCTGCCAATGAATGCAAAGGAAATTTGACAACTACCCTCAGCTCGTACAGGAGAATAATATCATGTGAGTCTCACATAGTGCTTTCCAACAAGAGATCTCACATCTGTATCATTGCTGATAGATTTTTGTCTTAGGAAAGAGATAGGTGGAGAAGGCAAGTGAAGTTGTCCAAAATTTCCTGGTAAACTGGTGGTAAAACAAATAGGAAACCTGCTGCTTCATACTGCCAAACTGAGTTCACTTGTCACACACAAGGGAACAAAACATAAGGCTGCTGTCTTCCTCTCAGTCCTTCTGAGCTAAAGGAGAAAGCTCTCTCCGAGGCTGTAGATACTGAGGTGTCCTATGCCAGCATGGCAGATGTCTGCACTGTGTGGCTCCCATGCCCTGTGAGGATCATTGTCCAGACAGCATGTCTCACTTTGCAACTGGGCTGAGGTATTCCTTCCTCAAGTGGAATGGCAAATGGTGGGGAGGTAACTAAATCGATCTCCCTTGTAGGCCTTTCCCTGGGTCTCAGTACACAGGTTCCAGATGGTACAAAGCCCCTGCTGCTTGGATCTGCACAAAACCTGTGTCTTCTTCAACCTATTTCACAACAGATTTGGCTCACTCTTGGTCGGTTGCTATTTGTACAAATTAAGCTGAGCTGCCAAGAATGTTTGCAAACAGTGAAAAGCAAAGTGGGATGTACAAAGCAAGTCAAAATAGGTCTCAGATCTGGCAAAATGCCTGCAGGTGCTTATAACATTTGACTTACTCTAGCCCATGCATTACCCACCCACACAGTCATTCATCCAGCTTTTTCCTGCCCTCACGCCCACACACACTCACCCTTCACAGATTCATTCACCTTCTCTTCCTCCCCCCATTTTCTCTTCCAAACACAGTCATTCCCCCCCACAAATATACCCTAGACACACCATTTGTTCCCCACATACAAACACACATACATTTTTGAGTGCTGAATGCAGTGACTGTAGGTGGTGTGTAGCAGACGATGCTGTAATCTTATACCTATGCTGTGAAAAAGCCTTTGGGATTAGTGAGCTGAGAGCTCTGATTGTTCTCACTTTCATGTCAAATACCACTAATCCAGTTTATGGGGCTGAACGTTTCCATCCTTTCCTGAACTCTGCCATTGTTTTCCAGGGGATCTGTCTTTCTGCTAGTCTTCCTCCTACTCCACTTTTCCTCTTTCTCCCTATGCTTTTCCTTTTCCATGTTGCTACCCTAGACCACGGTGTTTCAGAGAGCTTGGCCATCCTCTTATCTCTCCATGACCTAACACTGGCCCTGATTACCTCACTGAGAGGATGAGCAGGGATGAGCAATAAGCTTGCCATGCAGCATGGGGCACAGGGCAAGAAATCCTGCAAGGTATGGTGAGGTCAGAGGCAGAGATGGTAAGTGGTGGGGTGGATCTTGCTGCCATCCGAGCAGCGCTGAGTCCGCCTGGCATCGAGCCTGCCTCTAATGGAATGTGACCCACCGCTGGGAATGATCTCATCTGTAATCCACTTAATTGAGTTTTATGAGCAGGCTTCTCACATCGGGGAGCCAGCCTGCCTTCCTCCTAGCACTCACCCTCCTTTGCTCGCTGCCTGGGGAGGAGAAGGGGAGTGGGGGGTGTGTGCACTACTCCACTGAGCCGGTGATAGTCTGGCCTGGAGAATGTGCAGGGGGCTGGTCAGACATGCTCTTCAAGACACCCACTGCCTCATGGTGTAATGTTTGCTTCTGCTGCAGGATGCTCTAATTTCCATGTGACTATTGGTAATGCTGTCAGGACTGCAGAGCCTTAAGTTTTCCCAGCATTTTGGCCTTTGTGCAAGCGCTGGGTATTTGGAGGAGATGCTCTCATGTATGCATGAACCACCTTAACTGTGAGTCCAAGTGTGATGGGGCAGAGTCACTCTGATCTCACTCCTCCTTTCAGTGTGCAGTGATCTAAGTAGTGAAGCTGTCAGGATCCTGTAAGAGCCTTTGTTTACACTGTAATGTCTTGCCATCTTTAGCGTTTGCATCATCATTTGTTTGTACTATGTGAATTGGTCACATAAGAATCAGCTAACAGAAATTTGTCTGCTGTCTGCCAAGGGATTTTCAGGCTTGAGTCTGTCTGGTGAAAGATGCAGCCTTTTTTCTTGGTGAAGCAGAACAAAGGGAGAAAGACAAAGTGAGGGAGAGAGGCTGCTCCCCAAGGGAGTGTTACTTTCCTTGGAAAAGGCTAGTAGAGACCCTCTGGCATGCAAAATTTAGGATATATTCCCTTCAATGCTGGCATAAATGTCTGTATTTGAAATAAGTACTGTCTGTCACTTCTAGTCTGCTTTGTAGAAGAAAACTTTTCATGATTTCAGATCAAGTGTTGCATACACATTGCAGAGCAGTAGCTCAGCAGTTCCACAAATCCATAACTTTAAGGAAAGGTCATGGCATATAGAAAGGGAAGTGTACTGACATGTTAACACAAAGCCCATAACAGACCTGTGCTGGGAACAGCAGGGTCACCACTCTGTATTCAGGTGTTTCTTAAAATCCCTGGACACTGGATTCATGTAAATACATGATAGTAAAAGATCTTGTTTTTGTAAATGTGTGGTTTTTATCTTCGCAGTTGCAAACAATACTGAAAAATTGGATCAGAAGAAATTTGAGGATTCAAAACCCAGAGAGAAAATAAAAAGAATCTATATGGATTCTTCTATATGCGTTTGTTTTGTTTTGTTTTGTTTTTTGTTTTTGTTTTGTTTTTTGTTTTTGTTTTTTTTGGGTTTTTTTTTTGTTGTTGTTTTTGTTTCATTAGAGTATTGTTTTTTGGTGGGTTTTTTGTTTTTGGTTTTTTTTTTTTTTTGTTTTTTTTTTTTTTTCAAATGGCATGTGTTTTAAACCAATCTGACACAGAGGTACAATGACATTCTATTGACATCCCAAATCTGAGCTACTATAATGACTGTTCAGGATGGTTCATTGTAACTGTAATGCAGGTGAAGTGCCTGTTTTCTTCCCTTCTGCTTTTTGAATTCAGGACTCTCTCAATTATAAAATCATAGAATCATAGAATAGCTTATATTGAAAGGAACCTTTAAAGGTCATCTAGTGCAATGAGTAGGGACATCTTCAACTAGGTCAGACTATTCAGAACCCAGTTCACCCTGAACTTGAATATGAGTTCACCCTGAACTTACCCTGAACCTTGGATATTTCCAGGGATAAGGCATCTACCACCTTTCTGGGCAACCTGTTCCACTATTTCACCACAAAATTTCTTCCTTGTATCTAGTCTACCATCTTGTATTGTAAGCCCACTACCCCTTGTCTTGTCACAACAGGACCTGCTAAAAAGTCCCCATTTTCTTGTAAGTCCTCTTCAAGTACTGAAAAGCCTCATTAAAGTCTTCCTTCAGCCATCTCTTCTCCAGACTGAGCGGCCCCAACTCTCTCAGTCTTTCCTCAAAGGAGAAGTATTTCAGTCCTTGGATTGTTTTTGTTATCATCCCCTGGATCTGCTCCATCAGGCCCATGTTTTTCCTATGCTGTGGACCCCACAGCTGGATACAGTGCTCCAGGTGGGGTCTCATGAGAGCAGACCAGGGGAGTAGAATCCCCTCTCTTGATTTGCTGGTCATGTTGCTTTTGAAGCAGCCCAGGATGTTCTTGGCTGTCTGGGCTGAAAGCGCACAGTGCTGGCTCAGGTCCAGCCTCTAATTCACCACTACCTCCTTCTCGGCAGATTTGTTCTCAACCCCTTCATTCCTCAATCTGTATTGAAACTGAGTTGCCCTGACCCAGGTGCTGGGTTTGTGTCTTGGGTATGTGTCATTGTTGAACCTCCTGAGGTCCACTTGGGCCCACTTCTCAAGCTAGTCCAGGTCCTCTGGATAGCATCTCATTTTTCAGGCATGTCAACCACACCACTGAGCTTGCTGTCATCTGCAAACTTGCCAAGGGTGTGCTTGAGACCCTGATTGTATTGATGAAGACATTATACAGTACTGGTCCCAGTACAGACCCCTGAGAGACACCACTTGTCACTGGTCTCCATCTGGACATTGTGCTTGTTTTAGTAGTTGACTACTATCCTCTGGATGGGATTATCCGACCAGTTCCTCATCAGCTGTTGTTTTTCAAAGAAAGTCTTTTTGTCTCACAGTCACCTACAATGCAAATCCAGCCAGGTTAGCAATTCTAGTGCCTTTCTTATTTTTTCTAGACTTTTGTAAAATAAGCACTGCAGGAATTAAACATTCTTCCAGTACCCAGCATCTCACTCACACATTTTCCCTCTGTCCCAGCTCCACGTACTCATATGTGTGAGGAAGGGCTTTACTCACACACAAGGACTCTACTACTCTACTGCTACCAACGCAACAGATAAATTTGTTGCAAATCTCTGAAAGACTGATATTCAGTGGGACAAACTTAGACAGAAACTGCCTTGGAGTCAACAAAGATACTTTTTTTTTTCTTTCATACTGTTTACTTTAAAATCTGCAAACAGTCATCCCAGCATTACGTGAAGTTCCCAAATGGCCATGCAATCTGGATAGAGGTAACACTGTTCCAATGAATCCAATGCTGGAAATATATTGTTCCACTTAAATACATTCTTCTGTTATGTCCTTTAACTGTGAAACTCTTGACATGATGTTCGATGCTATTTTATCCCTTGAGTAATACTTAGCTTTAAAAATGGCAGGAGACCCTTGCTATTGCCTCCAAGTCTCTGTTTGTAGGATCCACACAAAACATATGGTACATGGAGAAAGGAAGAGCTGTTAAAAGGATGAAAGCTGTTCCAGTAAATGTGGTTGTTAGGAGCCAGTGCAATATCTGTCATCGATGAAAGCAAAATATTTTAGGGCATTTGTACTTTATGGCACAAATATTTTTTAGAGAAATTTGGTGAAAATATTTTTTTGAGAAGTAGACTGTCCAGGAAATTTCTGCTGTCACGTCTTGTAGCACTAGAAATGTCAAAGTTTCTGCAAAGATCTGCACAGTGTTTCACTGCACTGCCACTTCAATCCCAAAGAGAAACTTGTGTATCATTGCCTACCTGTCCATAATAGCTGGCCTAAGAAAATACCCTCTCCACAGCATTTGCCTCATGTGTAGATGTTCAGTCAATAGCAGGAGATACCTTGTTTTTCTAGGACAGAGGCAATCTTGAAGTAGCTAAGACTGAAATAATAATAATGCTGCTCTTCCCTCTTTCTTCCCCCACTAAATATTTCCCTTCCAGGCCATTTCCCAGATTTGCTGGTGTGGCTGAGCTAAAAGCAGGAGACAGAGTGCTGACAGGGGCTGTGCTGTGAAGGTCCATAACACATCAGCCGTGGAAGGTTGTGCATCTTGCCACTCTCAGTAATAAATACACAGCTTGGCTCTTCAGCCTTGCCCTCCCCCAGTAAGCTCTGCACAAACATCTACAAAACACCCACTTGCATGCATGCCTATAAACAAGCAAACAAATCATGCCACCTACAAAACAAATTGAACAATTCCTCCTACAGCCTGGGAAGGAAAAGAAGAAAAGACTGTGCTGTTTTTTTGCTATTTCTGAAATATTGAAGAACTACTTGGCTACTATTGTGACAGAAAGGTAGATAACTAGGTTGATTACACAGTAAGAAAGGAAGAGGAAACTGTGGAAGACAGAGGTAGAGAGAAAGTAGCTTTCTGTTCTGGCTCAGTCAGCTTGATTAGTGGCTTTCTCCTGAATCCTCAATGGAGCGGCCTCCATGGGTCAATCTCATTAGAGATAAAAATGGAAGAGCTGCAGGAGTCCACATTGAGCTTTACCTAGAAAGTTTGACAGCCGGGCCACTGCTCAGGCTCGGAGGAACAACCAGGTGAGGAGGTGACTGAGGTGGAGATGTCTGTGACAGCAACCACCACTGACTAGGTGACCTATGGAAGCCTATTTGTTCAGGAAGGCACCAAAACCCAGGTCTGTTTCTAACAACAATCAGTGTCAACACACCATGATAAGTAGATGCTGAGAAGTCAATTTTCCAAATGAGCTGACTAACCCACAGATGACATTTTCCTACAGGTTGTTGGAGAGTCCATCAAAGGTGATTCTAAGAAATGAATCTATTTCACAATCAGCAAGTAAGGTTTTAAGGTCAGCATTCAAAATCATCAGGATCCTTAATGTCGTGGTATTTGATATCAAAAAGAAATTGTAAGGAAGGAGGAAAAAGTCTGGAGTTCCTGAGGGCAGCTGGACTAGTAACCCAATCTGTTTTCTAGAGAATATTTTCCATGCAGAAGATTACCAAGTGGCTATCACAGATATCAGGAAAGGAGTCAAGAAATTCATGTGCTGTATTCAGTCTGCAGTTGCTACATGCAATTTCCCTGGATTTGTCACTGTAGAAAGGGGCTGGGTGATGCTTTCCTACCTCAGCGGTAGAGTGACATTGGGTCCTGCTTGTGAAATGCTCTTCCAGCCTCTAATGCAACACAGAGTGCCAGTACTGTGAATGGGGTTACAGATGGAGTTGTGGATATTTGGTGTCTGTTCCAGGGGGCAAGAGGGGAAAAGGCACATGGGGGTATGTGTGGGAGAAGTTTGTAGTGGAGCTGATCCTTCACTCTCAATTCTGTAGAAAGAAAGAATGGGATATTGACTCTTACTGCATGGATTTTGCAAGGTCTGTAGTGATATGAGCCTCCTGCAGTAGATTAGGGTCAGTTTCTGCATTGTCAGAAGTGGTCATGTGCTTTGGTTTAGGTAGTTTTGTGGTAGCTGAAGGCTGTTTGGCAGTGTCAGAAAACCACTGCTTCAGACTTCCAATGGGATTATAACTTAAAAAGCGACAAAACACTGCAGGGCATGGGAGTTTCCTATTACTTCTCCAGTGCTGCTTACAATACACCTGTTCTATCTATAGCTGTCACAGCCAGGGGTACCACACTTCCCCCTGAGACACTCCTAAAATGGGATCCTGTGTCTATCCTGTTCTTTGCCTGCATCCCTCCAGTCCAGTTGCCTGTGATCCCAGTTGGTCTTGGCTCAGCAGTCCTTTTGTTTGGAGCTGTGTGACCTTGTGCTGATACAGGCAGTCAGACAACGTTCTCAAAGCAAGGTATGGTTAATCAAAGCAGTATCACAGGCCATTAAAGGAAAACCTTTCTTTTTGTTCCCTCTGGTACGACAGCTGCTTTTGCTTTTCCAGTCCTTCAATGGATCAGGTTTTTTTTGCGAGTTTGGGCTCCACAAAAGTATTTCCTTTCTCCGGTCTCTGAGGAAATTTTCTTAAAGCCATATTGATGCTTTGGTTCAAATTCTTCAGCAAAATTCCCCTCATGATGAAGAAATAACATTTTTTCCAGGAATTATAGCAAGTTACTCTCTGTTAGGGACCCTAGTTGTGTTTCGTTAAGGTGCTTATTTAGAGCTAACACAATATTCTGAAGCTTGGTTTCTGGTATTTTTTAAAATAACTCTTTCCTCTGCAGTTTTTATTTCAAGCCTGCTCTATGGAGGTAGTAAAAACCGTTGCAGTCGACCAAGACTCTATGAAAAAATTCCTGTTTACCTGCTCTATAATATCACTGATCAACCCCAGAACCTTCATTATATTTTCATTTTAATATTTAGCTCTGTTACGAGGTAATTTGGAGAAATCAAATGAAGGTATGAAATTTAATTTTGCAGAGATCCCCCCAAAATTGCCAGCCAATTAGTCTGGGTCTAAATCAATGGCATGCAAGAGAAGTGCTCTGTGTTGCATCCTCTAATTCTCACTGTTGGCAATCTTCATTGTGTAGAGAAGCTTGCAGAGGCAGACATTCATTTTAATATTCCCATTAGAACAATCCTGCTAATACAAGTGATTTAAGAACAGACTTTTGTTGTAGAAATAATAGCTTAAGTGGAGGTGGAACCTCCTCTATACATCTTTCTTTTTTTCTTTTGAAATCTCAGGGCCTACAGCATATTATATGTCACAGGAAATACTGGTGTAACTGCATATTGTAATTTGCTTGCAGCACGTATTGTGGAACGTATCAATGAAGTGTTTGACAATGATAGCAATACAGGAAAAATCTTTTTTTATGATCTAGCAATTTTTTTTTTAAATCAAGGCGTTTAAGTCTCTTACTATTTGTTGGTGGTGTAATATAACAAGGAGCACTGTGTAATTAATGCTGCATCCAAACTGAAAATATTGCTTATAATGTCTCCTGGCTTGTAAAATAAAATCTTGCCAGAAAAGGCCTCTTTACCTAAGAGACAGGCGTTTACGTGAAAAAGGATTTCCCTCCACATCCTCCCATCTCTGCAATCAGTTGTGTAGTTGTGAATGATGGAGTCTACAAATGGAAATGTCAGGCAGAAAGTGTTTATGCAATTTTGAAAATAGTGTAGATACTGTAGTTGAATCTCAGAGAGATAAGATTACACTGTATGTGTCTGTTTTTGTGTCTGTGTGTATGAAAGAAAGAGCAAGAGTGAGATTGCATTGTGTTAAAAAAAAAGGAATGACAGTGTGTATAAGAGAGAGATAAAATTGTGTTTCAGGGCCTCTGTGTCAGAAAGATGTCCTTGTGCAGGTGTGTGTGTAGCTGTCCTCATGCTAAAGAGAAGGCCTGTGTGTGTTTAGAGGGAGATATGATAGTGTATTTGCATTGTAGGCATGGAGTGTGTTAGAGAATGTATGCATGTGTGTGTATGTATGTGGGTAAGAGAGCCTGCACTGTGCATTAAACATTTAGGAAAGTCATACTGCGTAACTCTGTTGCAATTTTGTTTACAAAGGAAACCATTGTCAGAGTTTTAGAAACATTTTTCCCAAATTCTGAATTTCCTAGGGCATCTTACACTTTTTCACTCAAAGCAAATTTAGTAGTTCCTAATAAAGTATTTGTTGAAGAGGCAAAGCTGTATCTAGTGAAATATGAATTATAAAATTATGCCTGAAAAAAAAAAAGTCAGTTGGAATAAATGTTCATTTCATTGATGAACAGCATTTGAAGTAAACACAAAAAGAACTTGCATTTTGCCCAAAGCAAATTTTAATGTCACTTGTTGGGTATTTCATGAGAAATTAATTCAAAAGAGTAAGTTACAAAAACACATCTTTCCTTCCAGAAAACATGAACATGTAGTGGTGATTCAGGAGCTGTGAGTTGTGATTTATACCTGCATTTTTAAACAGAATGCATTATATCCTTTTTCACAAGTAATTTGTGACTCTAAACTCCCTGATAAAAGCATTATTTCTTTTTTTTTTTTTAATTATTTTTAAATACAGAAAATAGTCATGTGAATGGTGTATTTATCTTAGTAGAGAAGAGGTAACATTTTGCATATGCTAGAAAAAAATTATGGCTGAGACATATGATGGGGAATTAAGATGTGCTGAAAAGAAGAAATGGAATTTTACTGTCTTCTCCTTCACTTTCCCTGCATCTTGACAGCAATGCCTCTGCTTCCCTCTATCTGACTTATGGCCAGCTCTCAGCACCAGACACCCTCTGTCTGTACAGCTCTGCTGGGGCACATGGTCCCTGTAGATGTGGTCACACTGTGTTCTGCTTCCATGGACATGGGCTGAGTCTGTGAGGAACTCTGGCATTGGAACACACAAAGCTGA
Source organism: Taeniopygia guttata (assembly GCF_048771995.1). Taxonomy (NCBI): domain Eukaryota; kingdom Metazoa; phylum Chordata; class Aves; order Passeriformes; family Estrildidae; genus Taeniopygia; species Taeniopygia guttata. The sequence continues at coordinate 23,063,635 of NC_133024.1, forward strand.
GCCCACTTTCTGTGGCCTGCAGTTTAGGCACGTTTTCTATTTTCACCTTGCTCAGAAATAAAATTGAAGTGGACCACTGATAAATGCTTAAAGTGTTTTAATCTGACCTTGGTTTCATCATTTTAGTGATTTAGGCTGTTTGTGTTGCTGTGGTTTTGTACTGCATGCATACATGTAATAGTAGGTCTCTGTATCTTCTGATTACAATTCCTAAGGAGACTGGAAGCTCCAAACTACCTCAAATAGTAGGTAGGGAAGAGCTGAGTGGTCAGGACTTGCTTCTGCTAATCTGAATGCAGCATCTGCATGTAGGCTGGTGTTCTCCACAGTTGTGATTCATGTGCCCATCACTTCCATGTCATGGAAACCTTAGAAAAAGCTGTTGGACTGCCAGGACTGTCACCACACAGGTTTTTAGAGAAGCATTTGGCATCTTCCACATCTTCTTCTAACAAGGGGAAGAAAGTCTTCCTTGAAGTGTGTAGAGACCTTTCAATCCTGCAAAGACCTGTACAAGAGATAGGAAGAAGGTAGGGGGCACAAAGGGATATTTGTCTTTGGTCAGCAATGGTTCATTTCTCCCTGGGATGGAATCCAAACCTTACTGCTGGCAGCTTTTTACTATCAACAGCCATAAATCCATGAACTCCTTGTTATTAAATGAGATCCCTCTGTGTCATTCTGTAGGGAATATTAACCATTGTTAACATTCCTTGTTGGAATTCCTTGTTGGAATTCAGCAATGGTTAACTTCTGTCTGTAAGTTTTCCTTTTTGCTCCATAGCAATCTCACTTCTGGCTGCAAGTTTGATGACAGGCTCAAGGCATGAGGAAGGGTGAGATGAATATTGAAGAGAAGTACGTGAAGACAGAGCTCTTTCATCTGTTTTCAGCACTAACCCAAATGGAAACCATCCTGCAGCCATGAAGGGTAGCCATTGAACATCTGGACCACTTTGTGCTATCACATGATGAAACTTTCCCTATCTCTCATGCTCAAGTAAGATGATATGCAGACACCTACTCAAACAGTTAACCCTCTCTGTGCTCATTCCCCAAGAGAACAAGGCTGTCTAACTCGAGGCCATGCGGGTTTCGGTGGTCGACGAGTGTGGCTCTGCTATGCTTCGATAACTCCTGCACATCTTGTCTTGGTGGCTGTGTGTCTCTGCACAGTAACACCCAACACATCCTCTCCTTCATACTGTCATACTCTTTGCTGGTTCTCTTATGTGTTCTTGTGTTTATGTGCAATGCCAGGTTTGCCACCTGTCAGCACCTTCTTCTGATTCTTACATTTTCTCCTTTTTTGCAAAGCCACAGCTCCTAGAGTCAGGTGGTTGCATGAAAGTTCTGGCTGTCATTTAAAAAGATATGCAGATTTGTAGCTTTTTTGGTTGTGGGAAAAGCTTGTAAATGTAGTGCTACAATGGATTAAAAGAAACAAAATGAAAAGACATACTCTTGTTTAGTTGCTTGATTTATATGTCAGCTTAATCGGGGGTACACAGCTCAGGTTTTTATTTATGCAGTGTAGATTTTGGTACACCTTTGTATACACATGTACCTTCTCAGCTGTATATATAAAAATACACATGTGTTTGGTGTAGATATACATGTGTACACCCACACCTGCCGACTGCACATATTCCCTTCTCACAGAAACCTTCTCTCCTACTCCTACCTTTCTCCCATGCATTTCCCTTGCTGCAGCTTCTGTCCACCACCTCCCTCTGAGTTATGGAATCTCTGCTATTGCTTGTACTAAGTAGCCTTCTCCCCTGCTCTCCCTCCCTCCCCTCCTTCACTCCAGGAAAGCTCTTTCTGATTCTTTTCACTGGTGTCTGGCATTCCTACCTCTGTAGACAGAGAATGGCAAGAAGACAGTGACGTGAGCAGACAGAATAACCAGGGAATAAAAAGGAGTTGGTTGAGAGTCTGTAATTAGAAGCCCAATTTCCATTTCCTTCTCAGGCACTTTAGAATCTCTTTCAGGGGTTTCTTGACTGTCTCAAAATTGAATGTCATTGAGATTTTTTTTCTTCTTTTTATTTTTTTTTATTTTGCATCCTCTTGTTTCCTTGGCAACAAGTTGGTGATGCAGGAGCTAGAAATGTGCTGTGTCTCCGTGGAGATGTTGGCGTGGGTATGCCATGGTGACATCCACGATGGACGCACAGCTCTGCCAATCCTACCCCACCCCTTGTAATAAGCACCATGGGCCCAGCCTCAGAGGTGACGCTTTTATTTTTAGTTTCATAGGTGTTAATCTGCTCTCTTTTCATGACGATGGGTCCAGACGTCTCATTAGTTGCATCAGCAGAAATTGACTGACTTGAAAAGGGCTGTTAGGGCCAAGCCTTTAGGTTTCTATTCAGGAACTTAACTCAGAAGAAATTACACTCCTGTCATGGATTGTACCCATTGCAATTATTTGAATCCTTCTCATTCTCTTGGGGAAGAAAGTTACCAGTCATTAATGAATAGGACTGTGAATCAGAGCTCACATGTTTTATTTTAGTCTAAATTATGTTGTTTCACTTTTTCATACCTCAAGGGCTGCTCATTTGGAATGCAATGAAGCTGCTGTCACTCTTGGCCTGGGACATGGGAGATTAAATTTCACTGAGATGTTTAGCAGGAAGGTTCCAAGGTAAACTTGTATATTTCCATAAGACAAAACTGTCTCATCCAAAGAGTCCGTTGTTCAGATGGCCTAGCCCTCATCTGGGTCTGCCCAAATGGCTCACTATAATGTTCTTTGCCCCTCTGGTCCAGCACACTCAACACCTTTTACAATATGTTTTTTACTATGCATATAGCCTGTTCAACCTTCTTATTCTGCATATTGTCTTCATCAATGTCCTGGCGGAAAGCCAAGACCCAAACTCTCCTTTGACATAACTCTTGATATGTACAATAGTGGAGTAAGGGCTAGCCTCAATTTCATCAAATATCCAGAGGTCCTGCTTCTTTTTTTGTCCTGTTTCATTTTCTAGGAGGCTTTATGACATCACACAGAGACTGTGATGTCAACAAGAAATCCTCTGGGTAGGCTTTTGAGAGGTTGCTATGGATCTTCTTACTGCCAAATGACTGTAACTTTATCCCAATGGGATTTGCACTAGGGCTCATCCATGCAGCAATAAAGCCAAGTATCGAATTCTTCTTGCCAGAAAGACCAATTAAAGGATTAAGTGTGAAAAGCTAAAACCCATAACAACCATAGTGACAGGGTTTTCTTATCCTTTTTAGACTGTAATCATCTTTGCAGCATATTGTTCTGGGGTCACCATCCTCAGGGATACATTGGTGCAGCAAATGATGAAAAGAAGCTGGAGAGGAAAACCAAAGTGAATCCAGCCAAGGCAAGATAAGCTTCTCTTCCAGCCATGCTGGCAGATTTCTTTTGCCTTCTTTCCTACACTTCTTAAATGTTTTGAGCACAGACTGAGTTTATTCATCTTCCAAGACATGTTCTTGTTCAAAAGGTGTTTTATTGTGTGGAGCCAGAGGAAACATGAGGAACAACCAGGCACCAACAGCACATTAAGAAGATGTGCCATTGACACAGCATGTCAATGAGAAGTGAATCCAGATTCTGTTTTTAAGGACATTATATTCCAAGAAAGGTACATAAATCTGACAAAAATGCCTTGCTCATTGGATCTGAATCTAGCATTTAGTCCTGACTGCCACTGAAATCCAGGTCAAATTTGTCTTTTTATTTGCAATTGTGTTAACAGATGAGAGGAGCTGACACATCTGTCTCACACCAGCATTGTATCTAGTGTTGTCTAAAGGAGGACTGCCTCAAGGAACCAGCAGCCCTTAGGTGTGATCTGATAAGATGCAGAACACCATAATGGAGACATTTCCACTAAGTTTGGTGAGGAAAAAGGCTACATGTTTGGTTGCATGTTTGGCTGCATGTTTGCTGAGAATGAAAGTGATACAGCAGTGCCCACAACCTAAAACCTATTATGTGATGAATTATCTGGAATAAACAGTAAAGATAGTGGAAGCTGTTGTTGGAATACTCTGTAGAAGGTCTGTGTCTAAATCATGTGACTAAAACTAAATAGAGAGAAACATGAGCTCAGAAAGCTAGTCAGAACTATCCTATGGGACTTTCTTTTTATTTAGTCCCTTTTTTCCTAAATGCACTAGCAGAAACTATCTGCAATCTGCAGAAAATTTTAAATAAAACACTGTAGTGCTTATGTTTCCAGCCCAATAACTGTTGCTGATTTTTCAGGTTTTTCCCCAAAACCCTGTTCTTCCTCCCCATCTCCCATTTCTGGATCTGTGGAAATGAACTCTACACTTACCAGGAACACTGCAAAAAAGATCCTGCCAGTTCAGATTCTTCTCCATTTTGAGTAGTTACAGGGAAATCTCAGAGTAGTTTTACCCATACCAAAGAGCAAGAGATTCCCAATGTTTTTTTGAAAAGAGGGTATAACATGAAATAAAGAACAGTCCAGATTCTTCTAGCACCTTTTTCTGCTGTGTCCTTCTTCAATTATTACCACCCTTTAGTGCTAGGGACTGTGTGCACAGAATACATGAGAGACCTCACCCTATCTCTTGTCCCCCAGAGATTAGATAAGTATGCACCAAGTATGAGATGGCTTTTGATCTCTCTTCTCTTCCCCTTCTTCCCCTGGCTTGAGATTCAGCAGCTTCTGCAATGTGACAAGTTCCTGTCAGCTGTTAGGGCGCTAAAATAAAGCTTTATCTTGAGTCCACAGCCCTGAATGACAGGGCTGGCAATAGGTACACTTCAGCCAGGCAGCCACTCCTGCCATATGCTCTTCCAACCTCACTGCATGCTCACACAGCAATCTAGCCTGGCAGATCTGCTGTTTTTCCTTGCAAGACCTACAAAAGGAAGCAACCCTTGTTCCTGTCTCTTCCTTTTGCAGTATCTGGTGCCGGATTGCAATCCTATTTTTTTTACCTGCTTCCTCCAGCATTGGGTGAGAGTCAGAGTCAGACTACCAGTCTAAGACTGGAGAATGAAGGTCCTGCTAATTCTTTTAAACTAGAATTGACTGAAAAAATGGCCTTGGGGCACACATCATAAACTGAGTTGAAGCCAGCCACCATGAAGTTGGAGGGCAGAAATACCCACAACCTATCTTCCTTCATGGAGAGAGGACATTAGGTATTCAGATTTCAAGCATGCCAACTAACTCTCCCTATAGCACAAGGCTAATTTCAAAATAACATTTCTATGGCATGGTTTTCCAGGGAGGGCACTGATGAATCAGTTAGCTGCCCTTTATAATAAGCACAACTGCTTCCTAGACTGCTCTTTTCTACTGCCTTGTCTGCCAGTCATCTCAGTGCCACATGCTCCTTATTCAAAGGGCACCTGTTGAATAACCATGAAGCAAAGTGACAGAGCAGGGGCAATAAAAAAGGTGAAGCACAAATGCATAGTGCAGTTTTAACCACTATATTTCTGTGGTCTTGCTGTAGGGCCATGAGGATTCTGCTGAATGACTGTGCTGATGTTTGAATGAGGAATGATAAGCCTGTAATTTACTTGCATGGCTGTGTGACTGCTTCCTGCTGAGTAGGAAAGCCTAGATGGGTCTTTTGAGCTCTAACAGTGCTGCAGCTCAGAGCAGTTCTTTGCTACCACAGGCATCACACACATCCTTGTCTGAATGAGCCCTACACCACAGGTTTGGGTTAAATATTGCTGCCCAGTAACAGCTGGGAAGTCCAGAAATTGCAGAAGGAATATGTTTGCAGACAGCTGCTGTGGGAGTAGCTTCTGATGGGTCTGAAATACTATTTGATTTGGAAACTCATCTGTGGAGCAACTTGTATTAAAAGTGCACTACATTAGCAAAGAAACCTACCCAACATGCTGGTGATTCTGCTGACTCAGAATGTCAGTCTGTCCCTGTCATGCGGAAACTTCAACTCACTATCTCATCCCACCCATGTCTGACAAGAAGACAGCAGTCACAAAGATAGCTCACCCTCCAAGAGTTTCATAAATATCATCTCTGGGTAGATGGCAGAGAAAGATTCAAATTAGTGAAGGAGAGGCAGGGAAAATCAAGTATTTCTCTTTAGCAACTTGAGAATTACCATATCTGAGTAGACCAAAGGTCCATCTTGTTCACTGCCTTTATTCAGGAGCCAAACCTAGGGACAGAGAGAAGCAATAGAAGAAACAGCAAAGATGCTTCTCCCAGACACTCTTCCAGCCTGTAAGAGTTTTCAGCTTTGATACTTTCTGAGGTAGAGAATGTCTGATTAATCAGCAGACACTTAATTATGAAAGAGCCACAGCAAGTTCTGTTTTTTCCCTTATGGATAGGCCAAAAGAAGTTATTCAGGGTCATAGGAGACAAATGAAGGAGCCATACAGGTTCAAAGAGATGGCTATGTCAGGGAAAAGTTTATGAAAAGTACAGTAGAGGGGAAATATTAAGAACCTGGGGTAGATCGAGGGATACTTGTTGGAACTTGTATCATGGGATCAGAGAATAAGAGCTTTTCCACATATGACTTCAAAAGAATCAGATTTGAGATATTTCAAAAAGTGTCTTCATCACATGCAGTAATGTTAATTACCTTAACCGTGGATATGTTTGGCAGACTAATAACAAAGTTGAACTATGATGTATTTCAAAGGGACTGAAAGATCAGTGAGAATTTTGTTTTCTCCTTTAGGAATGTGGTAATTGAGAAACTGAAGTAAATTTATCAAGGTCCCAAAGCATGTTAGGAGCAGTAAATACATTGCTGCTGTAAAAAAACAGATATGGAACTATTTGAAATTGTAAAAGAAAGGAGTGAATGCTTTATAAACACTTTTAAGCAGTGAAAGTATATAGCTTTTAAATGATATGAACTCTGGGCTAAGCCTTAGAAAAACTGATAGTGCTGTTGCCAGGGCATAAATGTTCATACATTGAGAAAAGGTTGTTGTTGCTCAGCTTTATGCATGTTCTTATTAAAGATTTGTTTCCTGAAGTATATGAAAATATCTGTTTGTTTCAGGAGATAATGTTGATTTACTTTAAGCTTTACTTAAGAGCAATTGAACACCAGGACCAGGAGAAAGCAGCAGAGTCTATTAGGTCCTTGACTGGGGTGACTGAGGAGAGAACAAAGTGTGACTGAAGTCAGCGATGGTGTAACTGAATTGGGTTCATTCGGATGTTGCAAAGAAATTTGAAAAACTGAAAGCAAGTGGTTCTGCATTCAAATTTTAAATCCACTTATAAAGTAATATTTATCAAGGCTTATTTTGGACAGTCTGAGGACTTCTAACTTTGATACTTCTATGGATTTACCTCCTAGGAAGACGGAAGAAGGATCTTAGAAAGATAAAATCCACAGCAGATCCAAAAATTTTGAATTAATCAAAAGAAACAAACAGAAAGTCCCAAATCAAAGCAAGCAAAAAAACCCCACAAAAAACCAAAGCAAACAAAACCCCCATGGGTTTATGATTGGAATGTTGGGATAGATTTTACAGAAATGTGAGATTGCATTGGATACAATGAAAGAATTTTAAATCTTCACTATCATTAATGAATTTTGCTTTTGGGGGTTGAAAAGCAGAGTGTGACTGCCAAGTAGAATTTCTGTCTACTTAATAGCATTTCAGGAGAGGGTAGAAAGACTTATCATCTTTTATGCCTTTTAATAATGTCTTTGTAGAAACTGTGGTGAAATTCTCAGTATTAGATTAAATTACATGTCCAGCACAAACAACTTTGATATGTAGATTATCTCACTGCTCCAAGAAAGACAGAAAGTATTGTACAATAGAATGTTGTAGGAAGTGACAGTAAAATAGGATTTAAGATGAGTTTTAAGTCAATGAAGATAAAACAAATGTTTCCTAAATTTGTTGTGTGTAGAGGAATAGGGCTTTAATGCTGAAATAACATGACATAATTTTTCGAAGTACAAAATCATCCTTTCATTTTTCTGGGGTGTAACACCTGTGTGCTTACACAGACAGGATCTGTTGATGTCCTAGAAAATAACAAGACAAATTTTGAGCTAGTGAGGTTGCACTGTATGTGAAGAAGATCTAATAAGAGCCTGCATGAGTTTGACAAAATGGTAAAAAGGGAGATCCAGCAAAGTCCCATTTTCAGTGGGCACAGTACGATCAAAATTAAGTCAGACAGAGTAGCTCAGCATCCTTTGGGAGATCATTTTGACTTCTTGGATGACTAAACATACAAAGGAGGCATTTTTTGCCAAAGATCTAAGAATTAATAACCTTCACTGGCTTCTAAACAACAATACTAAATGAGTTCTGTGCTTTAGCAGCTTTCTTCTCCCTGTTGGTCTATTAGTTCCCAAGGGTTACAGAAAATACTGGAAGACCTTGAGGGCATCACCAAACCTCAAACCATGGCTTGGTAACTACTGAACTTAATGCAAAAAAGAAAATGGCCATGCTGCCATTTTAACATTTTAACATTCCTTGTTAATGGCTGACAGCCAAGCATGGAAGGGCCTGGCCTGTGTCCTGTGAAACATGGAGATTATCTGACACTGTCAGGTTGCTACGTTTTTGTGTTTCATGTTGCTTGAGGACTGAGTGTTTTGTTTTCTCTGATTTATTTTGCTTTTAAGCTTTTAGCCTTAGGAAGGAAATTAATAGCATATAAAGTTTTAGGCAGAGATCAGTGCTGGTTTTGAACAGAATCATAGAATGGTTTGGATTGGAAGGAATCTTAAAGGTCATCTAGTTCCAAACCCCTGACATGGGCAGAGACATCTACCAGACCAGGTTGCTCCAAGCCCCATCCAACCTGGCACTTCCAGGAGATGGGGCATCTACCAGTTCTTTTGCCTATGTCTTCCAGTACCTCATCACCCATGCATGAAAGAATTTCTTCCTAGTACCCAATGTAAACCTACTTTCAGCTTGAAGCCATTCTCACTTGCCCTGTCATTACATGCTCTTGTTAAAAGTCCCTCTCCATCTTTCTTGTAGGCTTCCTTCTGGTACTGGAAGGCCACAATTATGTCACCATGAAGCCTTCTCTTCTTCTGGCTGAACAATCCCAGCTCTCTCAGTCTGCCTTATAGGAGAAGTTTTCCATCCCTCCAGCCATCTTGGTGACCCTCTGGACTCGTTCCAATCGGTCAATGTCTCTCCTGTGCCAAGGACCTCAGAGCTGGGTGCAGTACTGCAGGTGGGATCTCACAGAGCAGAGCAGAAGGGCAGAATGCCTGCCCTTTTCCTCCTAGCCACACTGCTTTTGATGTAGCTCAGGCAATGGCAGTGTTATTTTTGAACTGTGACTAGTTTTGAGAAAGCTGGACGTACATAATTTGCTTTTCTAACTTTATAAAGACCTAACACCGATTCCTTGTGTTAGGTCTTGAAAAGAACTCTAAAATGAGAAAGCTCAGAATTACACTTCCTGAAGCAGATAAAATTGTATTCTCTTGTAGGAATTCTTAACAATAGAACCTTTCAATATATGATGATATGATACAGATAAGATTGTCAAACTCTCCATCATTTACTATGGAACATTGTTCATATTTGAGTTTAGCTTTCATAACAAACAGAGAATGAACTTCTTTTTCCTCCTGTCTAACTGAATAAATTAGGGCAACACAGAAGTAGTACCCTTCAAATTTTATACCATACATTATTAAAATAAATTTAAACTTGACTCCACGGAGATGAACGCACATGAGGAGACCATCTAGGTCAGCATGCTTGTCCTCTCTGATATAGTTGGTAAATGAATGCATTTTTCCTCCTTTCTCCCTCAAGCTGAAGGAGACCTTTCCCCCTCCACTGAGCCCTGCATCTGCTGTGTCATTACCAGGCATAAAGGTCTCTGTGTGCTTGACTGTGGGTCTTCATCACCTCCCTTGCTGCTTCCTGCTGCCTTCTGCAGGCTCAGAAACCTTCTCTGGCCTCTATTTGTGTCAGGTTGGGCTTCAGCTACTGGACAGAGGGGACTGACAGCTCTGGGTAGCAACTACACCAGGGGACAAGCTGAGTGAATTGTGCATGCAGGTTGTAGGGCAAAGAAAGGGGTGCAGCAGGTAGGAACTAAGACTGGCAGCATGTCACGTGCTTCTCTAGCATATCACAGTGCCAGGCATGCATGGGATATGGCACTTTGTTGTACAGAACAGTTATGTCAGGTGGTGAGTAGGACTGCTTTGAGAAATTAGGCTGACCCTCTCCAGAAAGTTTTGTTTTCTCCTTGCCACCAAAATTGCTTGGGGAAGGAGCTAATCCCACAGTTTTACACAGAAAATTCACCATTATGCTTGGAGCAACTCCTAAGCCTCCAGAAAATCACAGTCCAGAAACATAGCTCGGTATCCTGTAGAGCTGAGTGAAAACAGAGCCCTTTGCTGTAATGCAGTTTCCATGCACGGGGCAGCAGATTTGGATTCCCGCCTGCACAGACCTGGACTCTTAATAAAATTCCATCTGTGTTTCCTGCCCTCTGGGGTGAATTCCTTTGGCTAACAGTGAGGTCTTGGAAAAGAAATAATAATTGCTGTACCAGGGCACTCTTAAGAAGCTTGGGTATGGTGTGGATCTGATAATGTAGAACTCTTTTAGTTGTAACAAAATTTTAGCTGTGATGAGACTGAACTATGACCCATTCTCTGTCCAAGCCCTGTGCTCTGCATTTTGGACTGGGGAGCTCTTCCACTTCAGTCAGATGCAGTGAGTTTTGTGTCGAGGCTCCTACTGCAAGGGAACAATCCTCTGCATATATCATGTCTGCCTGGCAGGCTGAGGGATCTGGACTTGCCTCTTTCCTCTCAGTGGGTATCTTGTGGCTAAACTAAATGAAGTCATGGCAAGGAGAGAGTATTTTTAGGGCCTTAAAGGCAATTGGATGTTTGCAGTTTTCCTGCTCTTTTAATTCTTGGTAGATCTTTGCTGCTCTAACTGTTCAGCTGTGGGTAAGTGAAAGGGTTCTGCTCCAATATAAATACTTCATACATCCATTACCAGTCTATGTTTTGGAGTTTGCTTCTATCTTCTATCATTGATCCTGATCCATGTGGCCTGGTCACCATGTGCCTGTGACTGAAGCATGACCATGGTTAGAAATTTTTAATCCCTTTCCTGAAAGGCAGATTTGGCCTGTTGAGTGTCCTTCATCTCTGGAAACATCAATCCACAGCTGACACTGATGTGCCAGTTAAGGCCATAGGAAGGTGTTCAGTTGTTTTCCCTCATCCATTTCCTATCTGTGTCCAAGGTACCCCATGTACCTTCCCTCATGCAGGCTGCTTCAGCTCAAGTTAGCTCTTATGCTGGAGAGAAGGAGTCTGGCCAGCTGAGGGGACGGCACAGAAGGAGGATGAGCCTGTCTCTGCCCATCTTCCTCCCAGTGCTGAAGCATCCAGGTCATCGTCCCCACCCTTGCATCAATGAGGCGCATTGTGAGCACATGCAGAGCACGACCAGGTGGTCCAAAGCAGGCTCAGGAAATTGTGCCTCACACCACAGTGCTCTCATGTCATCATACTGATATCACTGGGCACCTCCCCTGTTCAGCACTGCAGTGCCAGGGAAATGCCAATATATCACCAGAGGAAGCCAGGAGGGGAGTAAAACAGAACTGGGGGTGGACTTTCCTTCTCCAATCCTGTGTGCAGTCAGTGTGTGGGACACACACCTCAGCGTTTGTGTCCATCTCAGCCCCATCACAGCCCACAGCACAGAACAGCACAGCCATCCCCACTGGCACTGTGAGGTGTGAGCCTGGGTACTGACAGCCACTTGTTGTGGCACTGCAGGACTTAGAGTGAAGGCTGGGGCCAGCCTGAGAAGCAGGGTAAATTGGCCCATGCTGAGCTCCTGGCTGACACTGATTCTTGTTCAAAGCTTGCTTTTCTGAGCCTGTGATACAGCAGGAGGGACTATATTGAACAGCACATATTGAAGGGTCCCTGGAGAAGAAGAAAGGGGCTTCCTGGGTTATCTTGTCTCACATTTGGTTTGGCTTGTAAAGTATCACATTCCATCATGGCAAACTACAACTACACTGATAATAATAGCTGATAGGTTGACTGCTTTCTGTGATGACATTTTTCTTTTTTGACAGACAAGCAGATGAGATTTCATTTTATTTAAGAGTTATAGTTTGAGCACTAAGATGTGCTGGGATTTAACTGTTATGTTTGAATTTTTGATGATTCTGAAGCTCAGTAATAATTAACATTGACCCAGGGGTTGTTCAGATCATTTTTTGTGCATGTTAAAATTATTCTCCCCTTGCTTTTACCCAGGTATTCAAGTTTGAATACACCACACAATTTACAGAAAACATTTTTTTTCTAAAATTATGAAAACAGGGAAATTATTGAGGCAATTTCTTATTATGTGTGATATTGTAAAGTCAGGTGTCTTCAGTGCTGTGAGCCCAGCCATGCAGGCATGGGAAGAAAAATGGAAATCACAGGGAATAAATGCAGAGCACCTGTGCACATCCCTGTGACTAGCTTGATGGCAACAGGTGCTAATGTCACGTGAGCTCAGTATTGTCCAGGATAAGTAAACCACCAGTCATTAAAGGCACTGAATGGTTTAGAGCATTCCTGGACTGGCATTTTCTAAGGCCTTCTCTGCAAAAATAAATGGTATTGTGGCTTTGAAAATCATGGCTTTAAAGCCTCTTATTTCGGTCTTAGGTCAAAATAAACTAAGCTATCCTTTTCTAATATTAATAATTCAGGATTAGGTGAAATCCAAGGTAAATTGACATAAGTGATCCTTATACTGAAAAATGGGTATTCCTCCAAGGAGATTCGTGACTATGTCTAAATCATTTAGAAAAGGTTGGTTTGGTTGTAGTGTTGCACTGTACTGTTTTTTTATCACTAAGACATAGATGGCTGAAAGTGAGGCCAAATGAGACCAGAGCTGCAAAGCTACTGAGGAGATTGAAATTACAAGTGGTCCCACAGTGGGATTTTCAGGAATGTTTATTCAAATGAGAATACCAAAAAATCGTTATAAAATTGGCTTTTTCCCCACCAGCTTGAAAGTTGGCTAACAAAAGGCAAGGCTACCACTATATGTGGAACATATGAATAGAGAGAAAACCCAGTCTATCTCCCAGTGAAAGAAAGTTGCTTACTTCAGAGCTGTTTTTACTGAATCTTTAAATATCCCTAGTAACGGGACTTTCACAGTACTTCTCTCAAAGAGACGCCTCTTCAGTTTAGTATGGTTACCACTGGGACAGCTCCTATAGGCAAACTGTTTTCTTCTTGTTTTCATTTAGTTTTGTTTGGCCAGGGAATCAACCTGATTACAGTCCCAGGAGCAGGTTGGAACTATGTGCTTCTTCAAAATGAAACTGAATCTGATGTCGTGCTATTGAACCGAAATCAGCAGCTGGACTGAAGATACTTTTTCTTTCGATCTGTAGGGACCTCAAGCTGCTGGGGTAACCTTGCAGCAGAACTGAACGGGCTTTAAAAGCACAGTTTTGTGTCTCTTACTCCACCCACCTTATTTTGTAATAACCACTAATATGTCTCGTTACTTTGAACTTGTCATTACCCTTTTAAATTAAAGATATGACTCACCATATTAATTACTTTTTATGAAACATACCCCCCTTCATGGTGAAGTAACATGAAACGTACAGCAAACAGTATTTCGGAGTGTGTATCACTCCAAATGGTTCCATTCTAGAGGCTTGAAGCTTTCGAAAATATCACACCTCTCCACCTCCTTAGCTGTCATTCAGTCAAGTCTCACAGATGAAGCTTTTAAAATCTGTGGTCGTTATTCACCACCTTCTTCTAGCTCACTAACCTGGTCCCCCATTCATGTTATTCTTTGGAACTACTCTTCCTTTTAGTTGTGTAGATTCAAAAGCCAAGGTCAAAGGGGCCTTTCAGAGCCCATGATGCAGTGTTATCCTGCAACTCTGAAAGAGTGCTGAATGAGCCAGAGTTGGCAGTGCCCTGAAGACACAAAGGTATCATTTGGATGAAAGCATCTTCAGTTGGGCACTTAAAGAGATGGAGATTCACCTATTCTTCTTCCTTTAATTTTTGCTTCTGATTTTCATCATTCCCTGGCTGAAGTTTGTGCCTTTATTTCCCTCTCATTCTCTTTCGCCTTTTCATTGCTGTGGACTTGTCCTTTCTTCCTGCTATGTTATAATTTACTTTACAGTTTGAAGTGAAAACAGCCAAAATGGCAAGGCAAGGGATGCTGAGATATGATTTTCAGAACCATATAATTTGCTGAATAATTTCAGATCCAACTTTTAAATATACTTAAAGGGTCCTGATTTGAAAGAGTGTGTTGTTAGAAACTGACATGCCCTGAAAATTCAGGTTTCAATGTATGACTCTTCTCTGTAACAAGATTAATTCAGAGGAAACATGGATGTGAGCCTATAGACCTCTAAGCTACTCATCACTAAGTCTGTATGTTTGGGGAACACATTAAGGAGGTTTTGTATATATGTCAAAAGTTACTTGCAATAAACTGGAGCGTACAGTTCTCGTGGGGCTGGGCATGAAGAGAGCTGGCTCTGCCTTTGGCTGACTGATGGGGATGAGCAACTGCCCTGGGTGAGCACAGGAAAATTGCCTGACCCTCCCTGACTGCACCAGCACAGTTCTGCTGCCAGCCTGCTCCCCCTCGAGGTGGGTGTCTGAGGAAGTTGGGGGCTGGGAAGGCTTTCCTCATCAGGGCTCCCTAGCACAGGGAGGTTCCCTAAAACGGCCTTGTCAGTAGGAAGAAAATAAAGCTTCCAAAACACTTCTGAAGCATGATTTGTCTGACCTAGTTTAGGCTTCTGCTTTAGGATGATCTGAGTCACACCCTCAAAGTTCCCATTTCTCTTCATTGTCACCAAAGGGAGACCCAGTTGAAGCTCTCAGACACGTTTGACCAGGGAATTCCCATCTCCCAAGGGCATGGGGAACAGCCATGTGGGTTGGCAAGTGCCCAGAAGCTCATGACACCCTCTCTCCATCAGGAGATGAGCCCCCAGCAACTCCAGAGGCCAAGGCAGAGGCTCCTAAGTCCCACAGGTGTAATTCAAAATGCCATTGCACTGCTCCTCAGTGCCCTGGCATGGTGTCGTCAGCAGCAATGTACGTCACACAGATCTCTTCCTCAAATGTGATGTCCACTGCTTTCTACTACTCCACTTCATACCTGTCTTCTTTTATGATTGAACAGTTTGCCTTCTTTTTTTATCTGCATGCTTTTTCTGAAGCTGAATCTGATTTTTGTTACTTAATCCTTTGGTCTACTTCTGTGTCAGCTGGTACTTGCAATTCTTCCCAGTTTAGTATCTTCTCTGAATGTCATTACCATATCATTATTCTCTCTTACTAGTCTGTAACCCAGGACTAATGCTGATACCTTTCTGACTCCAAAATACACTTTCTCAAATTGCATACAGATGTAGATAGCTAGCTAGATTTTCTTTGAAATGTTGTTTGGTTTTCTTAAAATAAATGGTGTACTGGGAACTGCAATGATATCATAGCAACAGGATATGATTATGTAGGAGTCTATATGAGGGGTATTCCAGAAACTGTATCTATATACGTATGCATTTATTTGTATGAGTGTGCACACATGCATGAATATTTGTGTTAATAATGTATTTAGATATAATTAAAGAGCAAAAACCTAATTAATAACCTAAGACCATTTTTATTCTCCTTTGCAGGCGGTTTTATCTTAAAAATACATTAGAAGTAACTCCATGGTGTGGCAAAGAAGCTGATGTAGTGACATTAGTGCTAAATAGAGAACAGCATCTGACTGTGCCTCCTAGACTCAGTAAGTGAAATAAGCAAGATTTGAATTTTGGTCGATGAAATCCTAAAAATCCAGCAATTAAAAAAACCATATTTTTAACATGCCCAGCATTGTCACACTTTGGTTTAACTGTTGTCTGGGATATTTTTTCCCAATGACAGATAACAGCTATCCAGCTCATGTATATTCTAAGAAAACACGGCGCTATAACTTTCCAGACGTGTGCTTGGGAGCGAGTGCATGTGCGCATTAATGTTTGCTGGGGCTCCTGCATCGCCATGATCTCCTGTGCATGCAGAGCCATGCACTCCTGCTCCCACACGTGCATGGAGGGTGCCTCCGTGTGTGAACATGCACATCTGCCTCGCAGTAGTTCGCAGCAATTTGCAGGCAGAGATCAATAGGAGTAGAAATTACTTTGACACGGAAATTAATTGAGATCTATATGGAAGAAAAAGGGATGATTTCCAGACGTGTTTGGAAGAAAAAAAAAATATTGCAGGAGTATCGTTTTCTGATCGTTTTCTGTGCCTGTGGAAGGTCTGTGGAATGGACTGAGGGAGCAAGGGAGAAAGTTGTCCCGTTCAGTGGTGCAGGACATCACTATTCAGGGTTTATGCCTGACATACGGAGAAGGCAGCACGTGCATGTGTGGTTGCGAGTGTGCTGGGGAGAGGGATTTTTAACAGCCATTTTAACATATTTACCAGCTCCCGTTTAGCTCGCAGCTCCCACCTACGGTACATCACCTGTGCACGGCATATAGTGCCTGCCGTGGCAGTACCTCCATTCCCTCTTCTCCCCTCCGTGCCCACGCCAGCCCACCCCACCCAAGCAAAGATTTATGTTTTCTTCGCTCATAAATTCCACTCCTGGCCGTGGCCAGGGGGCTTCGGCTGCTACGGTGGGAGTAGGGCCAGGGGCTCCCCAGCCGCCCGGTCCCCTCCTCGCCCGGTGCCTCCCAGACACACCCCAGCCCACCCCACCCCTCCGCAGCCCGCAGTGTCCCCTCTCCCCTGTCGCCTCCGTACGGTGGGAAAGTCGTTGGGTAATTGGGTCCAGATTGAAGATTTTAATTATTCATGAGGCTGGCGAGGGACTTGGGGGGGGGGGGGTGGGGGTGGCTGCCGGGGTGGGGGTGGGGTGGGGAGGTGACGAGTCAGGGAGAGCTGGCGAACAATTCTGGGAAGGCTAGGGAGGGAGGCAGGGAGAGGCAGCGTGTGCATGTGTGATGAGCAATAGCTGCGGACCTTCCAGTTGCTGCTAACTGCCCTGGTGTGTGTGCGCGCGTGTGCTCGTGTGTGTATGTGTGTGTGAGCGAGAGAGAGAGGCAGAGAGAGAGGGAGGGAGGGAGGGAGGGAGTGGAGAGGGTGGGGGGGAGAGATAAGAGAGAGAAGAGGAAAAGGAGAGAGGAGAAGGAAGGAAGAAGAAGGAAGGAAGGGGACAATACGATCATGCTGTGCTGTATGAGAAGAACAAAACAGGTAGAGCTTAAGATTTTTATATTTCTTTCTGTTGAGAAACATCCCAGGCTGTTGGATGTCCGTGGGGTGCGTGTCTGCCTGAGTGTGTGAGGGGCTGGGGTAGGGGTTGGGGTAAGGGGTAAGGGGGGAGTAAATTTCAGCCGCTTTCAGCAGACGTCTGTTTTGCAATTCTTTAGCATCTTGCGACTGAAGGTTCTTTTCACACCCTGCAACGTGTCTGTTTTGCCTTTCCGGGGCTCGTGATGTGGGGAAGGGGGGTGGCCTACATCCACATTTGGGGGAGCCACCAGAATCCCCCCTCTATTTTTTTTTAAATTATTTTTTTTTTCCTACTAGGGGCAGTTATATTGCCTAGGGTTTTCTGTGTGTGGTTCTGAGGGTGTGGATGGGGCGGGGGGGGGTGGGTGGGGGAAGTGGAGGGGAGTGTTGCGGCTGGCAGGAAACGTGATGAGATCTGGCTCTACCTTGGAGATAAAGGAAGCAATTCTTCATCTTATGCCAAAAAGGAACGGATGCCCAGTGAGCCTTGATCCCTGGTCAGAACGCTCTCAATTGCTCCTGTTTCTGATGAATGGGAGATTCTTTATGTGCCTGTGCTGTGAGGTGGCGCGGAGGACAGGTGTATTCATTTTTTTTGTGCTGCAACAATCTGAGCAAGAATTAACCTGAAGGATTTTTTTAAAAACCTATTCTACAGTGAAAAATCCAATTAAATAATAACAAAAGCATTAGCCTAAGGAGGGGGAGAGTCACCCTCTTTGCAATACCCTTCATAGTACGACCAGTTAGACAACTGTGCACCAGCTGGTAAAGAGACAGAGGACCACGCCTCTGTTAGCTCCGAACTCGGGTGGGATAAGAGAAGCTCACGGTGTGAACCTGTTGGAAACACGCTCATTTTCTGTCCTGGTACCGCCTGGCTTTTGCTATAAGGGAATTGACATGATGAGAAGGTTTGGGTGGGGGCTCGTTTCAGTGTCAAAATTGTTGTGTCCAAAATGATAATGAAATGAGGAAAAAAAAAAAAAAAGCTACTTAGATCATTTCCCCCCTCACCCTTCCCACTTGTATTTTGTGTGAAAGCCCAAACCTGCCTTTTTGGCAGAACCTCTTGGACTTCCTCGGGAGGATGCTGGATTTATGCAGTTGGAACTTGGAGGCAGGAACTGACCCTAGATATCTTTGCAAGGCATTTTAGAAACTTCCAAGAATTGTAGGTAAGGACAAGGAGCTTTGATGCTTGTTCTGAGCACAAAACTCAACTCAGGCACAGCACCATACTGGTTACTTTCTTTATATATGTGTAAATTTCAATGTCTTTTACAGTATAGCACTGCAGTGTTCTGTTCAACAGAACAGAGCAGTTAGTGTGAACAGCACAGGGTTGAAAGAAGATTCAGGTTAAAGTGTGTTTCTGAATGGAGATGTGTGTTAGCAAACGAAGGAGAAATTTGTAGAATAATGGGGAGGGGCAAGTGATTGGGATAGAAAGAGACCCTGCGTCATCCTGTGTTTTTTCCTCATGCAGGTTTTTCAAATGCTCTGCAATTAATGATATGCTCACTAAAATCTGGGAGGAGGGCGTGAAGGCTGGGGAGGGGGGAGCACGTCGCAGTCAGCCAGCAGAGCACGTTCTGATAGCAAATACGGGATGAAAAGAGCAGAGGAGGAGAAGGAAGGCAGACAGGGAGGCAAAGTGACAGAGCAGTGGGCGGGGGCGCACAGCAAATTTTAAAATCAAGTAGGAGCTCTGGGGTTCTTTGGAGTCAGAAAAGAGCTACAGGGGAATAGGGATCATTCTGCCCGTACCATCGCAGGTTGGGCATTAAAGCTGCCGAATGATATTCTGATGTACCTGTTCTTTACACCTCTCTGGGCTCACTCGTGTCTTTCTGTGTGCCGTGGCAATTAGGGATGCGCGGCGTTCCGGCAGGTGCCTTGCTGGCAGGCAGCGCGGTGTGCCCGCTCCCGCACGGCTGCACCGCACGGTGCGCAGCCCTCTGCGCCGGCACGGGCAGCGCACGGCCCCGCGCTGCCTCGCTACTACGGGGATACGCACCGCGCACCGTGCGCTCCTTCACATGCTTCCCCCCGCCTCTGGGCTCCGAGCGCCGCTGCTGCTCCTGTACCTGAACACGCAGCGCGAGTGCCGAACCGGCAGCGCAGCGGCTCGCTCGGGAAAGCCGATGATACGCCAGAGAAAGCTCTGATTGGGAGAAGAAAAATACCTCGGTTTTCAGCATGTGCTCTTCCTCTGTCCCCACCCAGACCTTTCGCTGAGAGAAAAAGATAGAATGGGTTCTTCAGTACTGGCAGGAGTTTCCTTCCCCAAATAAAGGCAGCCCTCCTCAAATTATTTTTCAGGGGAAGTCCCTGGTGTCCCGCCTTTTTGGCAGCTAAGGAGCAAAATGTTGAAATTACAGGCTTGGGCGTGGAAGAAATCTCTTCACATTTGTGTCTAGGTGTGCCTGTGTGTGTCTGTCCTCCCACCCCTCAGAGACAAATATATTCATACGCTCATACCTTGCAGATTATTCTTTCTTGTGGGTGCGATGCCAGTGTGAAGAGTGAAGTATTTGACTGACTGACTGTGCCCGCCCATGAGAGATGTAGATAGCTAAGTGTTGTCATTTCTGCCTACAGTTGACTGCAGCTCTGAATCTGAGCTCACAAAATAATCAGCTGAGAGGTAGCATAAGTGAAAAGCTGGGTTGAGCTATGTCTGAGAACCTGAACTCAACCTTTCCTGCCAGTGAGAGATGCAGTCAGTAACACACAGGGCTGGGCAGTGAGATAGGTGGCTAGAAATGCAAGTGTTGCATGCGCTGCATACTAGAACAGATGGACATTATGGGGGTATGTGCTCACTATTGGATTGCATGAGTGATTAAACAATAACCCGCAAGCAGGTTTCCCACTTGTGGGTGAGATGAGTCCCATTCATCACCAGCCATAGAGGACAGCTTCTGTCCCCTTTCATCCTCTCCTCATCACCCCAGCGCCAGAGAGCCAGCGGCTGCAAAGGTTTAAACCTGCCACACCCATCAAATCGAAGGAGGGAGAGGGGAGATGAGGGAGTCTGCATTTCTTCCCCCTTCCACACGAGCAGCATGAATAAATAGGGCTGTACCTCTAAAGATGCAGTTTAATGCAATTGGAGAAGGCAAAAGCATTAGGGAACAGTTCCAGCAATTACAGCCAGCTGGTGAGGTGGCTTGTCGTTCCAGGAACTGCAGAGGTGTACAAGAAGGAGGAAATGGAGAAAAAGAGAGAGAGGAAGATGCCTGCAGAGTGAAGGTTTTCTTGCTTCAGGATATTAAAATGTCTCAGGCTTCATTTAGGATAGCTTAATTATACTGCATGATCCAGATGCTTCAATACTTGCAAGGCGTGGTCTTGCCTTTAAACACCACTGTGGACAGAGGAGAAAGGGTATTTTAAAGGAAGGGTGTCTATCCACACCCCTCCTCCCACCACTTGTGGTGTAAATCACCACAGACTGCTGACTTCAGGGCAGAGGCACTTCATCTGCACCTAGGGGTAGTCTAGCCACTGCCTCTGCCTTTCTGAGAGACACTGAGCAGCTTCTGTGCTTCTTACAGTAAACAATTGTTCCATGGAAGTTTAATTACTGTCCTCACTATTTCTCTTCCTGGGGAAATACCCCTGGGATTTCTACAGAAAAGGGTGTCTCCAGAGAAACAGCCCTCCCATCACCCTCTCCTCCACTGCCTTTTCTTACTATTAGAGACATTGATTTCTCCTAGATATGTAATGTAACTGTTCTTAATGGCACAGGCAAGCCCCCTCTTAAGGAACTAATTGCAGGCAGAGATTCCAGTGGGAGAAGGACAGTGGTAGTGCTTAGTGGGAAAGAAATCAGTTTGTGGATCCAAATTGTCTTTAGCCACTTGGTCCTGAATCGACGGCCCAGCAAAAACCAGTCAGGCAGTGCCCGCTGGTGTGCAGAGGCATCCCTGCTTAGAGGGCTGCACTGAATCTTCTGTGTGACCATGCCAGGCTGGGGACACGTGTGCAGCCCAAGGAACCAATATGTATTATCTAAGGACTTGTCTTGGCCCAACGCTGAGGCTGCCTGAATGTTCTCAGAGCTGCTCCTGCCACAGGATAAGGAAATGAGCTCTAGCTCCAGGCTTCTGTCCATGGTATGTTGAGAGGATGGGTATTGCTTGTGGATGGAGATGAGAGACCTCTCCTTCAGTCATGTGGCTTTGACTGACTAGAATGAGAAAATGCAAAGTGTTTTCACCTCAAATCCACTTTCCTTGCGGGCCAGCTGTGTTGGACCCTGAGATTAGCTCAGTTGGATAGAGCATAGTGCTATTAACACCAAGGTTGTGGAATCAATACCTGGGTGGGACATTCACTTAAGTGCTGGACTTGATGATCCTTGTAGATCCCTTTAAACTCAGAATATTATCTGATTTGGATTTTGTGAAGCCATCCCATGATCATCCTGCATAGACATTATATTTCTCTCTGCCCATTTCCCAGAGAGCAGGAATTTCTAGAACACTGATGGCAGCTGCCAATTTGCAATGCCTTGTGCTAGTGGGAAGGTGAACGAGGCCCATTGGCCCTTTGCAAGATGAAGGCAGGCTGATAGTCTTGCATGATGCAAATGAAAGATGTGTATTCCTGCTTGAATTTGCTGTGCTTGTGCTATGAGGTGTGTGTTCCTCATAGTGACTTGTGTGCTCCATGTGCTGTCCATGGCAGAGGACATGGGGCAGAAGTGCATTCTGCCTAATCTCTACCAAGCAGACAGGTATCTGCTGAGGGATTGGTGTATTACTAGGTAAAACAGCAGCTATAGCCTGAAGGTTGCTTCTGCTTTTGGCTGAGATAATTTGAAGCAAAAACACCAGAATCAGAGAATATTCTGAATTGGAAGGGACCCACAAAGATCACTGAGTCCAGCTTTTTAGTGAATGGTCCATATGGGATGAAACCCATAACCTTGGTATTATTAGTACCATGCTCTATAAGCTGAGGCCTCTGCATGGTTGTGGAAGGCTGGTGGTGCATTGCTGACTGCCATTTGCTCAGTGCATGCCCTGCTGGTCCATGCATCCTTCCTTCTGTACAAACCTCCTGTTGTCTTCCTGAGCATAAATGACTTGTGATTCCTTTGTGCTTTGGGCTTCCTCCGTACACTGGGAGGGCTCTTCTTGGATTTGAGAATGAACAATAGCTCTGATGACAGTGCTCTAAAGACACCTAAGGATGATAAACCTTTTGATGGCTGCTCTCTGTTTTGATACCCTTTGGAAGTCACTGCGTGATTCCCCTGTTTACTGTGAGTGACAGGTCTCAGGGGTAGATTTGGCAGCAGTCCTTACCTGTCTGAGTTTTGAAATCCCAATGTTTAGTGTTGTAAAGAAACAACCATAGCCCAGTAACTCTACACAGAGGAATGTTGGGTTGATAAGAGGAGGTTGGTCATCCAGAAAGGCATGGTGGAGGGTACAAATGTTTGCTGGTAGAATATCATGCTGGAGTACCAGAGCAGGTACCCCGATGAAATACCTTTCAACATCTGAAGTCCAAAATCAAAGTCAGGAATCCATCCACATTCATTTAATCTATAATTCCAAGACCCTCCTGAGCACACCAGGAGGTGACATGTAACTTCAGAGGTCTGATGGCCTCAAGTGGAGAAGGTTCCTTTGGGCTCTTTCTATCACCTGCTGAGTGTCTGTGTAAAACTCGATGGCTTTTCATGGTTGTGAGCACCACAGGGCAGTATAGAGGAATTGGTTTAGGGAGAGCCACTTTCTCTTTCTGGCAGTGCTATTAACCTGCTTTCTGACTTGATCTAAGCATGCATTCTCTGATTGTTGTGGCCATCTCTGCAAGATACTTCTTTAATTTGGAAATGAAACAATTAGAGTGGGGAGAAAAAAAGGAATTCAGAAGCTCTCAAGTGAGAGATGCTTTAGACAGGCAAAGCTCTGCTTTATCCATCCTCAGTCAACTCCTGCAGTGCTAGGATGTTTATTAGCCCCTTGAGTTCCTTTAACACAAATAATTGATTTTCTTCTCAGAACCATGCTTTATTACAATGGACCAGAGCCTGAGAGTAGGGCTACAACTTAGTTTCTCCCTGCTGTTCACCAGAGTGATAGTTCCTTCCTGACAACCACAGTGATCCAGCCTACAATATGTGTATGGGGTGAAGGAATAGTGTAATGAAAATAGTGATTTGTTTTTAATAGAGCAAAAGGAATTTGTGCTTTTGGAGTTATACTGCTCCTGCTGTCTCCGCCTGTTACTCATTCTGTCTCCTCTCCCCATCTGTTCTGCTCCTTGCCTTCCCCCTGCTCCCTTGACCATGCTCCTGCTGACAGCATCAGCCACTACCACCAGGGTCTGGCTCCCTTCACCTTTCCTGGCGCCGGTATCTGAAGGAAAACTGGGCTCCTTCTTTGTGCTCCAGTTGCTTTTGTATCTGTCCCAGTTCTCCACTTGGGCAGAGTTGCAGCTGGCACAAATGAGCATCCCTAGACAGAGATAGCAAAATCGTGAATCTTCACTTCTTACCTTGCTCTTGGCTTAAGTATAAGGTTGCCCAGCCACAGCAGCAGCTGGGAAGGATATAGCTGCAACAGGAGCAATGCATGCAGTACAAACTGGTGTCAGCATTCCTGCTTTCCTGATGGTACATGCTCCTTCCAGGCTTGTCCCTTGGCTTCTAATGCCACTGTTGGGTGACAGGCTGTGCTACAGCTGTCTTGTTGGCCCAAGACAGGATGTCCTGAACCTGCCAACCAGGGATGGTTGGCATTTATGTCTCAAAAGGGAAGCCAGGATGTACTTACAGTCTCTTAAATTATGACCAATAAATGTCAGTCCTGTTCATTACTCATCTTGCAGCTGAAGTTTCTTGAATTAATTCCAGCCATAATCACACTATATCTCTATATATAGAAAGCTGGGTCATCTCACAATATTTAAGCATTCTCTCTGGAGGATACACCTTTCTGTAAGAGCTGGTAATTAGTAAAGCTAAAGGGCTCCAAAAGAATCTCACTTACTTAGTTTGAATGCCCCTAAAATTCAGGGGTGCAGGGGAGTGTGTTTGGATCTGAAACCCATTCTGAAGCTAGTTTCATTCCACCCTTCCCATAATTGCCTAGAAGTGCTACTGTGTTTTTAGGAACTTCAGGGTTTTTTTATGAATTGGGATGATTTCTAATAACTGGTAATGTACAGAATAATTTACAGTTCTGATTATTCTTATAACTGTTAAGACTTATCAATTAGCATTCAATTCAGCAGACTATTGAGTGGAGTCTAATCCATTTATTTTATTAGCAGCATTCAATGACCTTATAAATCGGCAATGTTAAGTGCTCCAGGCTGTGCAGGTTGGGCACCATGGTACTATGCTACGCTTTTTTGCAGCAGATGCCAGTCATTTATATTAATTCAGACTGGAACCAGCAGGATGTAAACCACAATGGTTTTGAGCTGACCATTGTTTGCCTTGTGTCTTTTCACCTTCTGTCTGCGCACAGTTTTAGGAGTAAGGCATTCAGTGGTGGATTTATAAATAATTTAACAAAAAGTCATCTAGACTTTTTTTGGAATGGTAGACATAAAGAAACAGGTGTCAGTGCCTGATTTGCTGACAGTAAAATTGCAGGTCTTTGGTTTCATGTAAGAGTGAAATCCACTGCTGGAAATCACCAGCTGAGCAAATGCAAGGAAGGTATTGTCTGCTTGGCTGTGCCTGAGAAGAGTACTGGAATGATGGGGAACTGAGGCAAAGGGGCTTTTAGAAGCTGGACCAAAAGTTTACTCCATCAGGGACACTTCACTGTGTTCCTTAGAACTGTGAACTTTCACTTTACCTACTGTTAACATTTTAATTCTTAACTTGTTATGTTGGAGAAGTCAGACTGGCAACTTGCAACAACCTGGATTGCACAGGCTGAGATGATTCTGTCAGAATGGAGGTTTTGTCTGATCAAAGATGGAACACTATGGGTTTAACCCTTCCTATTTACATTTCCTGTGGAAAACCCAAGAGAATTTCAAGTCCTACACAGGAGTTCTGAGGACTGACAACTGCAACAGAAAATTGATGTTTAATGTTGACTGTTAGAATTGCAGTCAAAATCATTATAGGGATGCAACCAGTCCTGCCTGTAGTGCAACATTGGCAAATGGCCTTTCCCTTGTATTCTAAATTCCACTCAGAATAACAGCTAGAAGAGATAAAACCCTAAAGAAAGGACAAATGGAGCAAGGAAAAAAAGATCTTCCCCCAAAATAACTGAAGAACTGACCAGCTAAAATCTCCATGAAGTAAACAGAAATTGGATAACTTCCAGAGAAAAGTTAGTGAAGTTAATATGTGAAACAATATTTGAAGTTCACTATTATATGGTAAAACTGGACATGCAGCAAAAAGAACCATCCATTATGTTGTCAGTTTACAAAATTCTGTAGAAGATTAAAAAAAAAAAAAAAAAGACAAATTAGTGAAAAATTACCTAAACGGCTCATAGGAACTCTTACAGTTAATTCTTACTTACATTATTGTCTTCTTGCTTTGAGTGGTATGATTCCACAAATCAGGAAGAGATACCATGAGACAATGCCTTATCTTGTAGATTTTAATTATTTTTTAATCGGGGTGTGACTGTCAAGAGGAGTCTGAAATGCCTCACAATATTTTAGCATTGTCCTGAGCTGAGAAATAAGGGATTGTTCTAAACTGAAGTATGTTCTTAGAGGTGTCTGTCATAGGATATAGAACTTCAGGTTTCCTTCCTTTCTAAGTGTGGAGGTGCCTAAAGCCCTCACACAATTACACTTACAACCATAAAATCCCCATAACACTCTTAGGCTGTTTACTGGCATGCCTAGATGGTCATTTTATAAACCATAATCGACTCAATACACAGACAAAAAAGTAATTGAGCCAGAGCAAGAGAGTGAAATAATATTATCCCGACTTTCTCTGTTTATGGTGCTCATGGAGAGGAGGGGAGAGCTGTGGTTGAAGTTTTACATCCAGCATTGTCAATAAGGCCAAAGCATTTTATGCCCATTTTGCATATCTTCAGTAATGTGATGAGCTGCAAGTTGATGGCTAAAAGAGGTAACAGGAGCCACAAAGGAGGAAGATCAGGATCTAGGAAAAGGGCAGAACAAATCAGGATGTTCTGATGCAAGATGGTTCTTTGAAGTCATCCTAGCTTATTTACAAATGTGAAGGAAGCAATCTCTGAACTGTAAGCTTTGAATGCTTGGAAGACTCATGAGGCCTGGATGAGGTGTCAGAAGGCTGAAAACAAGCAGAAGATAAGAAATTTCAGACTACCCAGTTTAACTTCATTCCTGAAGGAAAAAAAAATGGTGGAAATAATCAAATAAAAGAGATTATTAGGAGGCAGCACAGATCTGTCAAGAACAGATCATGTCAAACTAATTTAGCTTTCTTCTGTAACAAGCCTTGTGGATACAGAGGAAGTAGTTGTCATACCTTGTCATTTGTAAGAATTTTGACATTATCTCACAGTCTTTTATCATAAATGAAGCAAAGAAACATGTTCCAAAGGAAGGCATTACAGCAGAGATGCAGAACTGGTGTAGATAATTTTACTCAATGAGCAATTCTCACTGATTTCCTGTTGAAATGGAAGGCTATTGAGCAGGTTGCCACAAGCTTGTGCTGTGGTCTGCTAGTACTTCATATTTTCATTAACTAACATTGTACTTTATATTATAATTTTAACCTGGATAACTGTCTAGAGGAAGTGTTTTATAAAATCTGCAGATGGCATAAACCAGCTGTGGTGATCTAGGGGAAACCGCTGTAATTCAAAAAAAGCTTACCAAACAAGGGACATGGTTTGAACAGCATCAGAGTGAATATGAAGTGCTCTCTATGGGAATGATTAATATATTACAGCCAGTTCTACATGGGAGACCACAGGCTGTCCTTCAGGAAGGCAGACAGGGTCTTTAGAGGACCACAAGTTCAGGGTTAGGCTAGAACATCGTCATGTTGCCAGGAAGGGGAACACCATCTTACCAGGCTGTGCAAGCAGGAGCACAGGCCATCAGACGCATCTCATAAGCTTTCAGCTCTGATGTGCACATGTAAGACTCAGCTGAAATGTCCTGCCTTAGTTTTGTACTGCACTCTGAGGAAGTGTGGTCCAGTGAGAGGATGTAGACTGGGACAATGAGAATTGCTTGAGGTAAAAGGAGAAAAGACTGAAATAATTAGGGTTGTTTAACCCAAAAGAAATAAGGCAAAGAGTGGTCCAGATGCTAGTCTGGCAAGTGAAAGAAAATAGGAGTAATCTGTTCCTGCTGCCCATGATGTATAAAGCTAGGAGTAATGGTCTTTAATGGGGTGTCTGAAAAGATTGTGATGCACTGTGATATATTGAGTAAACTATGGCAGCTTCAGTCACTGAAGGGATGCAGGAAGTACCTCTGGACCAGAGGATGGACTAAATAGTCTCTTGTGCTCCTTCAACACTATTTCATATGATTATTATCAAATATTCACTGAAGCAGAACCTGGACCCAATCTGTCCTCTTGCAGGGGTGTGCTTAACCAGTAGGATATGAAGTGATATTTACTTTTGTATGCTCTCTATCTCTGGCCTGATGATTATTTAATTATTCTATGGAAAAAGCCAAGGAGCTTACACAGGAAAAGCTAGGAGCAGCTCATTCTAAACAATCTTTTGTAGGAGGGAGGTAAGACTTGTGATCTTTTCAGGTACAGTAGAGATTGGATCAACATCTTCCATAATTTAGGGAAGCTAGTGTGTCCATTGAGATACTGAATAAATGGTTATTTACTACATGCTGTCAGAGAGGAACTAGAGTTGTTCTTTTCAGTACAGCGGTTCAGGGTTTGGATCCAAATCCAAAGATACCTCCCCAATAACCAGAGCAAGATGCCTAAACCCAGACTGTTTAGATGTCACTTTGTCTGCAGCATTTTTTATAGCCAGGTTCTAAAGGCATTCACTTGGTGTATTATGGTACTGAGGTGCCCAGTTCTACCCATATTTTCTAGTGGACTTAAAGTTATGGTTTCAGCAAGATGTCTCACCTTCCTCCTAGACTTAGCTCCAACATCTGTCTCCTGAACACAAACATCTGCTGGAACTCCACACTGAGGTGCACTGTTCATCATCTTCATGGGAGAATTCTTACAAAGGATTTATCAATTGATGGCTCCATCTACCTGCCTGACATGAATTATCTCAAAGCATCATATGGCACTCAGAAATTCCCAACCAGAGTGTTGTACTCCTACCAGAAGTCACCTTCAGTGCTTAATCCCTTCTGCTGCCATTATGATGTGTCTCAGTGGTTTCTGGGAATACAGAATAAAATATACTGGGATATAATTCACCTTCTCTGGTTGTATTCTCCTGCAGCAGAAGAGCTATTGTTACATGGGAGTATAGAAGAGCTAAAGCTGATCTGTGGTATCCTCCAGTATCTCATGCTAAATCTGTATAACCCATAGGAATATATCCTTTGTTTATTCCTGAGTCTTTTCACAGCACAAGAGGGGGAACAAGACACCCTGCCTATAGTCAGGATTACCCAGCTTTTGGGAGATGAGATAAATTGCAATAGTCAAAGACAATCTTTTCATCTACATCAAACTTTGCTGGGCTTTTCCGGCTCGGACAAGAATTGTCTTGGTAGGGGTCTTCTTCAAATAGACACTGTGGCTTTTTAATTTATTTGTCTGATGAGATTAGAGGAGTAAAGCTTTGAAAGTGCAAAGAATTTTGCAACCATTTAAGAGGTAACAGTTGCACCTTTATAATACAAAGGAGGGGAATGTTATGATTTCAAATGATGAAATTTCCTATTTTCTCCCTTTTTAGTTTACATTTAAAATTAAAGATTAAACACCTTTATTAAGCATATATTTAGTTTTCACAGTCAAACACTTAGTATACAGAAAATTAATTAAAAGGGTTGCCTATCTTTAATTTGTCTTCTTTCATGAAGAGACATAAAAATGTGGTTCTTAATTATAAGATCAAATACTGGTACCTTTTTTTTTTTTCAATAGGATCCCTGTCTCATTCAGTGCACAGAATGGAATACACTTAGGGACTGAATGAGTTTTGCCATAAACAAAGCTGATTTCTATAGGTCTCCTGTTGCATTTGCTGCCAGTGATGAAGGTTATGTATTGAATTGGGCAGGGGGCTGTTCAAAAACAGAAGAATGGTCTCGTATTTTGGCAATTGAATACTGCCCTGAAGAATTAGGCTTTTTCCAGCCTCTTGTCACAAGTTCCTATGTGATATGAAAAGGCCACGTAAATGAGGTTTTCCATGGGTGGCCACTAATTGGCGTGTTCTTGTTTTCTGGATTCTTGGTTTGAGACACCTGGGGTCTGACTTGCAGAAGAGCAGAGCTGGTATTGTGTGGAGGTTTGCTGTCAACACACACAGAGCTGGGGAAATACTAATCCGAGGCATCGCGAATTGGGGACCCAAAATTTGTCATTGCTCTGGTTTATCATAGCCTCTTTTTGTTTGATTTTAGTGTCTGTATGATAGAGATTACAACCCCACCTATCTCCCTGGGAGAACATCCATTAAGGCTCATGAAGCAATGAGATATTATGGCAAAATAGCAACACAGAGAAAGACCATGAAGAAATCAGAATTTTGAATTCAGTGATGGGTTTGAATGGTGGGTGGCAAATACGGCATTTTGCTGTGCTTGAAATTAGGATAATACTGGAAATTAGGAAAATACTGAATTGCTACCCACTCTGTGAGCTCTGTCCTTTGTAGTAGCTGAGGTGGGGAACACTTTCAAGGAAAAAAAAGATACAATAAAGACTATTAAAAGGCATCTGCAGGAAAGTCAAAGTGAGGTTTCAGAGGTAGTGTCCATTTTACATTTTCTGCTTCTGCCTTTAACATGTGCCCCGAAAGATGCTTTTGAGACAGGCTTTTTATGTAATACATGAGTCCCATTACTTTTGACTTGTGCCTGTGAATGTTAGGTTGCAAAATAATTGGGAAAAAATGGGCCAAAGCTGTTATTACTGAGACTAGTGCTACACTTTTCATTGATATTGGAGGGAAGAACCTTAAGAAACCAATCCTGCAACACTCTTGTTAATACTCCATTTGTATATGAGGAAACCAAGGCACAGATCTAAGTGGAATAATCTGCTGCAGTAATTCTGCCTGTTTTCTCTTTATATAACCAACAGCTTTTAAACTAGCATTCATGTCTCTTCTGAATGAATTAATTCTAGAAAGGACAGAAAAATGATATGTTTGTTCCTTTCTTCTTCCCCCCCCCTTCTTCTCACCTGAAATAAAATGAGTAATGAAAAGAATTTGTTTGCTTTATTTGCCAGTCGTTTTTTCTTTGTGTCTGTGGGGTGGAACATATATCTGCCTACGGGACTCTGTGGGAGGATCTCATAAGGAAGAGCTGCCCCTGAAGTAGTGGAAGCAAGCAGGTCCATGCTGTCATAGAGCCTGGATTCTGAGATTGTGCTGGTCTCATGAAGTTCCAGGTTGTTGCCCTGGAGGATCTCCAGGTGGGGAGGTTGTGCTCACAACAGGGTCTGGATCATAAGCTACACACCAGGATGTGCTTAAGAAAGAGATCAGAGTCTTCAAACTCTGCTTAAGGGAGCATGAGAAGAGGCAAGAACCTTGGTGGTACAGTCATACACTTTTATTGATGAGAGCCTTCTCCAAATCTGAATATGCTGTTGCTTACTGTGGAGATCGTGAATATTTGTATTGCTTGTATCAAATCTCTAGTTTGTAAGATGGGACACAATTTTCTGGTCAGGCACAGGCAGGGAATTTTTCCTACCATGGCTACATGTGCTAGCTGCTGCTGAACTGTTGTGTTGCCTCCTAAGCCTCTGTGTCCATGAATTATCTCCAGAAGAAAGTTACTTCCCCAACGAGTGCACAAAGCACTGCTGACAGTCAAAGACAGAGCAATCAGAAGAAATATTTCATGGAGGCAGTGTAGGTGGCCAAAAGAGAAGGTCTTGTTCTCAGGTCTGGAGGAAGGACACTGTCCCTCTACCACTTAAGAATGAAGTGGAGAGGCTGTCAGTATAGGAAAGAAATACACCATGTTGCAAAGTGAAAATGTGGTTGTCTCTCCAGGCCAAACCTGATGCATATTTGCCAGGAAGGCAGTGGAAATGTAGACCTTGTGTTAGCTTTTGTGACATGGTGGGGATTTTATAGTCCCTACTGTTCCCAAAGCAGATGGGATTTTAGCTTAACCTTGCTGTAACGCTTGTGGAAATGTGCACTGCTATGGCACAGAAATGGAAGGGGTGGCAGAAAAGGCACCAGACTACATCAGGAGAGAGATTTATTGGAAGTATCTGTGATTGTGGGACTTTGCTGGCTTCATATCCCTCTAGAAGGAGAAGCACTGACCACAGCAGATAATACTGTAACTTGTAAGCACCTGCCCTGGAACTGAAGGGGCCTTACCAGCTAAGGTCAGCTTTCCCATCTCACAAAGTGCAGTAAGTGGCCCCACTGTCAGGGTTTGCTTGCTTCTCTTCCATGGTTCTGAACTGTTCTTGCAGAGGGCAAAATGTGCTTCTTGTTGCTCTGCCTCATTATATCCACCCAGTTCCATCTTTCACATATGATTCATTTTTTCTCAGCTTCATGCATTATTGTATCATCGATGCTGATACCCCCAACCTCTAGATAGTATCAACTTCTCTTAGATACTTGCCTCTAAACTCTTCTTGCTGTCAGGTGCAGCAGACAACAGAGGATGCCGAGTACCTCTGAGGGGTACCATACCAAGCAGTTCTGCTGTTTGGAAATCCATTTATGAAAGCTGAGCAGCACAGAAATGCCTGGAGATGTTAATCAGAATTGGAGATAGGCACAGTTTTTTTCAAAAACCACAAGCTTCAAGTACTGTGGTGTAAACAGGAGGTAATTTTATTGCCAGTGGCAGTGAAATAGTGCTCAGTTATACAGAGCATGGAAAGTCCTAAACAGGATTTCTGCCTTTCCTTTGCTCCACTTCTATCAATGCCCTGTGCTTCTGCCCTGCAGCAGCCCTGCTATTCCAGCTCTGATGTTCCAGGATAGCTACAGAGCTGACAAAACCTAGGCAAGGGTATAGCTGATCCTTTGAACAAAGTAATTCTCTCTACAGTAGCTTTTTTGCACATATTAAATGATTAAATCTTTAGGGGGCTTTTCCCCGATGCAGTAGTGGTGCATTCATTAAACTGCCAGATAAGATGTACTTTCTATTAATTTTTTTTTTTTTTTTTTTTTTTTTTTTTTTTTTTTTTTACTAAGAAAAACCCTTCATATTCCACTGATAATCCTGCTTCACCTAATTCAAGGATGGACAACTTGTGGCTTTGGACCCAGAGGCAGATACTGAGTGTAACTCCCACAATGGAATCACAGAATCATTTAGCTTGGAAAAGACTTTTAAGATTGTTGAGGCCAACCTTTGTCCGATCAGCACCTTGTCAACTAAACCATGGCACTGAGTGTCACATCCAGTCACTTCTTGAACACCTCCAGGGATGGCAACTACACCACCTCTCTGGACAGCCCATTCCAATGCATGATATGCCTTTCTGTGAAGAAATTCCTCCTTGTGTTAAACCTTAACCTCCCCTGGTGCAGCTTGGGGTTATGGAGATATGCTGTGTTACTGCCAGCACACTGCTGATGTTATGAGTGCTTTTTTATCCATATCTCCATGTGGGAGGAAGCCCCCAGGGGCTTCTGAGGCCACCAGCTTCCTACAAGCTCTGGGACTCAGCTGGACACTTGGCCTCATCCCATCCCACACTGGATGCTGGTACCCTGGGGAGCCATTGCTTGGGAGCAGCTTTTTCAAAGACTAAGGGTACTGGTCAGGGGCTTGACACCTCTTGGACATTTAAAGTTGTTTTCGGTTTTTTGGGGTTTGTTGTAAGATGCTGATGAAGCCAAAAGGTTTGAGCTCCCATGATGTAGTTCATTACATTTTAGAAAGTGAAATCTGGGTAAAAGTTGAATCATACCACATTATTGGGAGTGGAAATAGATTTAGACTTCAGCTGCAACATGAGCTAATATATGTGTGAAAAAGACCATGGAGAAACTATGTTAGAAGAAAGGTGTTAAAGATGCTAAGGCAAATATAAAAAAAACAAGCCAACACTGGGAATGTAGTTGTCTGTGCAACCTCAGTATGGTCTTCTCTTGTGAATGCATTTCAGTACATTTCTAATGACAGGAACACATTTTTCTCTTCAGGGATTCTGACCACATTCAGGTCACAGAATGGACAGTGCTCACTTAATGAGCAGTTATTCAATATTTTGAATTCTCAAATAAGTCAGTGTGTGACCTCCATAACTTTGCTTAATAGTATTCAAACCTTGTTCTGAAATCAGAAGTACAAATTTACTCTTGAGCTGTCTTGTGATTCTGAGCACATCCCTGATATCACTTAGTAAATCTTTGCAACAGCCATGTGAGATAACAGAATATTTTTACTCCATTTTTGCAGGTGGACAGCTGAGGCACGAAGAGTTTGGTCAGCAGGATGCCCTAGTTTTTATGTCCTGAATTTTAGAAACAGAGGGCCTGACCTTTATTCATAGTTTTCGTTTTCAGTTTCACATATCTCAAAACATCTCCCATTACTGTCAGCTGCAGCTCTGAGTGCTCGGCACTGCTCCAAATGAGACTCAAGGTGTCTGAAGTCAGCTACTCAGAGATGCAGAACTTGTCACTTGGAATGACCCCATGAAAAACACGGGCCAGGATAACAGAGGAATCAGCAGCAAAGGTGGGGCAGAGGTGTAGGACAGCCATCTGTTAGCTGCCCTAACCCTGAACTTCTGTTCTCCTTTGCCAAACTTTTCCCTCCTGCATTTTAACTTCCAACTTCCAACTGCAAAAATTAGGACCAAGATTTTAGTGTAATCCTTTTATACCCCTGAGTTTCCTAATCTCCAAATATCCAGATTTCCTACTAGCGCTTTAAGTCTTCTTTAAGCCACTTTGTTTTACTTTGCAATCTCACAGCAGATATTTACAAGCCTTTTTCCAAACAGTGGCAGGGTGGTATTAGGTAATTTACAGAACTGCTCTAACAAATAAGATTTATATAGGCAGGAGCCTAGCAGGATTTTCAGAAAGCCTTGGTGCCTAATTCACACTGGTTTCAATAGGATTAAGGCTATGAGGCATTTGTTAAGATCCCACTATTCATTCCTTAAAATCTGGCCCTTTAATTCTTCTTTGAATCAAGTTTATAGGGAACTGTTAGAGCTTAAGCATAGGAATGTATACTAAAATGTTAATAATTCATGGTAAAGTTCTGTGAGAGTACAATCTTGGGGGAATGTGTTATATTTTCTTCAGGCTTCAAAATAATTGCTTCTGCAACCAAAGGAAATTACATGTAGAAACTTTTTTCTCTGCTTTGCACTGAAATCAAAATGTTAGTCACCTGAAAGCCCCAGCAGGTGCAATTCCACATGAGTATCCACAGATAATCTAAGGATCAGGCAGATTCCAAAAAATTAATGGTTGGTTTGAGAGTACAGAAAGTGTTTGTACATTCGTAACTCATTCTTTCTGGAAAGAATCAAGTGAGTCTTGTTGAATTTAATCTGTTTGAAAGTATTCTCTATTTAGGATTAGTTTCTGATTTAATTTCAGTAGCATTTAATGAATTCATTATGCAGCCTGACTTCAGGCAGTGTGTTCATTGCAATTTGCTCACTTGCTCCATTATGTTTATACATATGTTTGTGTTTGTGACATGCAGTTGGTGATAGTTGTACCATATAATTTCCTCCCCCCCAGCTGGGAAGGAGAGAAAAGAAAGAGTTACCAAAAAAAGAAAAAACAGAAAAAAAAAAAAAAAGAAAGAAAGAAACCACTATACTCCTGGGCTAAGATTTTAGATAGATAATCATTCACTATGATGGAATTTGCATGTTTTTTCATTGTTTCTATTTTCCTGACAGAGGGACTGGTTAATATGAAAAGTGTAGTACAAGAAGTGACATGACCTGGCCACGTAATGTAGACATATGCATACCATAATTGGGTTGTTTGAGCAGACCTATGAGTTTTTTGACTCCAAGGATGTGTCTTATGAACTATTTGATATTTTTATTGTTAATGGGTCAATAAATTGTTCTGGCAAGAACCAGCCTTGTCCTGTGACTTGCTGAAGAAGTAGAATCATGACTTTCTACCAAAAAATAACATTATATTTAGGTGGTGCTAGGGGAAATAAGCTGGCTTCTGTAGTATCTGAATTGTTTTTCCTCTGTAAATCAGTGTGCTCCCTATGCCCTTTCAACACACTCTCATTGTCTTGTCTCCCATTGCTTGTTTAATTGCTTCCTTTCCGACACCACAAGGGAGATCCATCCCAAGGATGTGGAAATAATAATGGTTTTCAGTGTTATAAATCCTCCTACATTTGGTTCTTCTTAAAGTGAGTACCTCTTCCTTCATCTGGAAGGAAGGATGATAGGAACCCTGATGGAAACTCTTGGACAACCACTCATGAGGGTTTGACATTCTTCTATTTCCTCTTACTTTTCTTGCCTGTTCCAGCTGCTTGACATCCTCAGAAAACTTCTAAATGTGCTGAATAGTATTTGAGGGGAACTGACAAGAAATGGAGCAGTCAGACTCAGTCCAGTGGTAGCAATCCATGTGTGGATTGCTAATTATCTATAGGACTTGGCCATTCATAAGTTCCTTTAAGCTTTTTCCCCCCTTTCTTTATCCCCAAGTGTTTAGCTATTTTCAGCTCCACCTATTTTAAAGGCTGCAGCTTTTCCTCCTGCCTTTGGGAGTCTGATCCACACATTGATTTATTTTGAGCTATATTGCTAATTACTATTTTTGTAAGTATAGTGTTTCATTATTCATTAAAGCTGGGGAGACATTTTAGTAATTTCTAAGTAGAACAAATGTAAATTCAGTAATCAAGTAAGATCTCTGGTTAGGGTTTAAGAGGGCTAGGAGGAGTGATCTGACAAAGGAGCTGGTATGACAACTGAGAGCTGTTGATATATGAAGGAGTGTTACTAAAAAGGCAGAAACTAATGCTGGCATGGACAAGATGCAGGGACTGGCTGAAATGTGGGGAGGAATCTTTTAGTTCACTGAATGAATAAACTGCCACAGGAGCCCAGAGAGTCATTTTTTGGGGCAAATGTCCCGAGACTGGTAAAAAACACTCCTGCAGGGTGGATGAACAAAGTCAGCCATGCTGCACTGTACAGGGAGGGTCTAGAGGACCCTGGAGATTTTCAATTATTTTCTCTTTAGTGTGTGACAAAGCCACTCAGCAGGAACTGGCTCTTACTAAGAGAAGAGGAAACACTGTCCATTTTCTGGTGTTAGTGCAAGCTTCCCAGTGCTTTCTGTCTGGCTTTGCATGAGTTCTGAGGGAAGAAAGTTCCTATTCCGGAAAGTCAGGATGAAAACCCTAATTCCATATCACAACTGCATCAGAGTAGAAAGACATGGAAGTAGCTTTGTGCCCTCTGGCTGGCCAGCCATCGTAGGAGTCCTTACCAAGGTCCCTTTTTCCTCAGCTTCTCTGCCAGGGGCCCTCTGAGTAAAGCCCCCCACAGGTTGGGCTCCAGGGGTTTCTGGATGTAGAGTACAGTTCTGCTACAGATGCACCAGTTGCAGAGTCATCTAAACTGTGCCCGGGCAAAAGACATTGTGATATGCAGTGCTTTGAGGCTACTGACATACTTCCTGACTGAAAATGGAAAAAAACTAGAAGACCTTATGACCAAGATGCTAAATACTTATTGAAGCCCTTTTTTAATAACAGCTTTAAAATGGGAAGCAGGGTGGTGAAAAAATTGAAATAAATAAAGGTGGTAATCTTCCTGCAACAGGAAGATTAGAAGATGTGGATGACTATTTAAATGTGCCTGTGATATACTAGCCCTTACAAGTGGTGGATCCAAAGACTTTTTCCAAGGGCTTTTTTCCTAGCACATCTATTCAACATGTTCCATTTGGCCAGGGGTCTTTATAGCATGAAAATAGCAGGGTCCACAAAGGGGTTTTTGCAGCAGGCACTGCAGGCTTGCCTCCCCCTCCTCCCTTTTCAATAGGGTTGAATACAGTAAAGGAGCAAAGGAGGAAACAGAATGGCTCAAAGCCATATGTGCATTTCCCATAGCTCAGTGCCAGGGTCTAGAAAAAATGATTAAGCCCTGGGGTTACTGAGTCTTGTGTTCAGGATCTTCCCGGTCAAAAACCATGCCTGTACTCTGGTGACAACCCACCTGAAAAGGGGTGTGGCACAACATTGTGCCCTCCGGACTATGCCACTAAGGAGTGACAGCAGCAATCAGAGACCTGATTTATCAGTTTTACAGACCTTGGGAAGCACTGGAGTTACACAAACCAGGCATAGTCTTAGGCAGTCAAGCCCAGATTCTGTGTGAAAGAAGCTGTGTCATACATGTCCCCTCTGGAGACCTCTCAAGTTCCAGCAGACACTTAAGCCCCCCTTTAGGATATTCTCATCCTGCACTGACAGGAGGAAGTAGATAAGAGCACGGCTTAAATATTGCACAATGCTTTACTGAGCTACACACCATGCATTTGAGGTTCTTGCAGCACTACAAATACTAATTTAATTATGTTCAGAGTCCTTCTGGAACTTAACAATATCTCCAATTTGTAAGTTGTTTGGAGCAGTGGACCACAGAGATATTGTAAAAATTATCCCTAGCAAAATGTCACTGGAATCAATGAAATGAAACTCCACTTTCATCATCTGACATTGCTTTTGGCACTGGACTTCAAATAAGATTACTGTACTACTGTTAATCAGTAAATAAGTTGGAATAGAAGGAATAGAAGAAAATGGTCTGGATCTTCTCACACTTTTCTGTGAGTCAGCAGTATGTAAGAGCTCATAGTGGGACCAGTGACCTGTCTCCTGTATTTGACATCTTAAAAGTAGGTCTAAGTCTTCCTGTTCTCACCTGTAGTAGTGCCTAAGCACGGAGGAGATATTGATAGATCTCCTTCTATGCTTCTACTTTAAACACGTATGAGAAATGAACAGTAAGTGTAGGCCAAGAATAATTTCACATAAAGTTTTCTTTAAGGTCCCTTGCATCCAAGATATAGAGGTGCTCAGAATAATTCAGATTCATAAGATAGGTCCATGTCTTACCCACTGCTTGTAGTGAATTCATATACAGACTGTCACAACAGTCCTGTCAGAAACCTTGTAGAAGATCTGTGGGGCAGATATTAACACTGGTGCCACTGAAGTAAAGATGGGTGGAGACAATGGCCAGGGCAAGCCAGGGGATGCATAAGGGCAATCTTGGGGTCAGTCAAGTCCCAGTGGGCCTGATGATCTACAACATAAATCAATAAACTGAGCTTCTATGAAGATCAGATCCAGACTCGACACCCTCATTCTCTGCCTTCCAGCAGTTAGGCTGAT
Organism: Taeniopygia guttata; assembly: GCF_048771995.1. Lineage (NCBI taxonomy): Eukaryota > Metazoa > Chordata > Aves > Passeriformes > Estrildidae > Taeniopygia > Taeniopygia guttata. The sequence goes on from NC_133024.1 coordinate 23,102,443, forward strand.
ATCCTGGCCTAGTGAAACTGAGGCTGGTGTTAACAGGGTCAAGAAATCCTATGGAGGAAAAAGCAGAGCTAGTAGGGCTGTTCCTGCTCCTGGCTGGCTGAGGAGAGGCCATGCCAGTGAGACCTGTTGGATCCATCAGAACCAGAAGCTGATAAAAAGCCTGCTACCCCAGTGAGAAGAGAGAGTCTATACTGATAGGCAGAAGCCTTGGCAATGGATTGCTGCACTTTGGGGATACAATATTATTGTGCACACAGAGTTCAACTCTGCAGCAGGGTTGTGGGATTGGCCTATTTGGAACTAAAGCTGAAGAGGCTATGGAAGAGGATATCTTTGGCAGAGCTGTTTTCAAGCCAGTTTGTCAAACTGTGTAGACTTACAACTCTGTTTTTTTTGGTTTTGCTAAGAGCAGATCTGATGATTTGAAAGATTGTATGCTGCTCCTCACTGAATGGGGAAGCTGTTGGCTAAAGGTGATGCTTGGGGCTAGGCTCTCTTTCAAGACTGGAAAAACAAAAGACAAAGGTCTGACCAGTAGGTTAATGGAACAGTAAGAAAGGCACTGCTTACTGTACTGGCCTTGCTAGATCCCAATCAAAAATCCTTTTTCTGCTTTCTTCAGCTCACCATGTAGTTTCAGCTGAGATACACACCTTTGTCCCTCCTAAAGTTTAATTGCTGTGTGTGACACTGAAGGCACAGGTGGCAGCCACAGGGTTTCACCTGGCTATAGCTGCAGTTCAGGAGAAGAAACACCATTTCTTTGTGCAGGTGCTCGGTATAAAGCAGTGGTGGTGTCACAAAGGGCAAGTCCTGCCTGAGTGACCTAGTGGTTTTCTGTGATGGAGTGACTACTCCAGTGAGCAGGGGAAGGGCTATAGATGTCAACATGTGGACTTCTGCAAGACCTTTAAAATGGTCCCAAATGACATCTTTCTGTCTAAACTGGAGAGATTGATTTGATGGGAGGACTCTTTGGTGGGTGAGGAATTGGTTAGACAGTTACCTCCAGAGAGTAGCAGTCAACAGCTTGAAACCCCTGTAGACACTGATGGCAAGTGGTGACTTTTAGGAGTCTATATGGGGACCAGTGCTATTTAATGTCTTCCTCAGTGACAGAGACAGAGGAATCAAGTGCACCATCAGCATATTTGTAGACAACACCAAGCTGAGTGCTGTTGACAGGCCTGAAGGATGGGATGCCCTGTGTTGCCATGGAGGGAATGGGGTAGGAGCAGGACATAAGCTTCTGCTTCCTATGGAGGTCATTCTGGAGACCTTGCATAAGCCTGGACTCTGGGGAATCTCAGCAGCTGTCTGCCCAAGATCTCAGGGGAGCAAGTCTGAGCAGGAAATTAGCCTCTGTGCCCTGAGTGAAGCTAGGGAAAAAAAAAAAAAAAAAAAAAAAAAAAAAAAAAAAAAAAAAAAAAAAAAAAAAAAAGGGGGGGGGGGATAGACTGGGCGAGAAAATGTAGGGAGGGAGAGATATTGATAATTCTGGGTTTTATTACCTGCTCATGGTAATCAGACTCTGATTTCAGAGTCTGAATATGCTGCTTCAAAATAGTCCACATAGCAGCAACCATCCTTGCCCAAACTGCCCGAAACCCAACCAAGAAAACCACATAGTTTGAGCTTAAAAAAGTAAAATTTCTATTTAGTCCAGTGACATGCAAGCTTGCATTTCTATCTAAGCACAACTGCATCAAAAATAATCTGTTCTTTGAATGGCCTTTTCTAATCGAATCATAGTTCAAGGGAAATTTTCCACTGGGTCCTTTTGCTGAATTTCTTCAGTGTGGGCTATTTTGGTAGTAGATTTACATTGTCAGCTTGGATACTTTCCTGCTTCTTTTCTAGGCTTTGATCCCTCGATTTGAATGCCTGCTGAGTGGTTCCTTCTGGAGTGACACAAGTAATTCCCTCCAAAAAGGAGACTAGACACAACTGACAGTACAGTATGCACTAGGATCCAACCTCAAGCAAGAGCATAGATGTTGATTGTGCCAAACCCTCAAGACCCTCAAGACAGTCCCCACAGACCTCGTGGCCTGAAGTGCCTTCATACACTTAGGCCACACCCCAGGGTATGCACACACGCTTGGCATGAACTATAAAAGCACCACCTTCTCAAGTTCCAACCCACTCCTGTCTCGGAGACTCTGGGTGCTTTAAATTGAAAGATGAGTGAGTGCAGCCTGTGACCCACAGCCACCAAAGTGCTCCATAGAGCCCAGACCAGACCCAAGGCAAGTGTTTTCCCCTGTGAGCTTCTCTGCTCCAGAAACATGAACATCATCCTGAACATCACCCTCTTTGTATCCCCTTCAGGGACAAGGCTCTACTTTCTTTCACCTGGCCTGCAAAGGCAACATAAACAGTAGTGATGTTTTTTATTTTCTGTTTAACTGCTGGAGCTGTTGGAGCTTCAGGGTGGCAGAGGACACTGTGGTTGACCACCAGCTTAAGAGAAACAGGGTGACTGACAGAAGGGAGGGTCACAAAACAGGTGAAGTGAGTATGGATTTATTGAGAAGGCTCACTAGAAATATCTGAATGGATTTAGCTTAATTGTCTTCTATCTCTCTTTGCAGCCACTGTAATGAATGAATAACATCCATCCCTCTGCCTGACTGTCATCTTATTTTAATCTAGGCACCATAAAATAGAGGGGAATTTTCCTACGTATGGGAGGATCTTGTAGAGGAAAGGGTGGAAACCCCATTGTTAGAGGATTTGAAACTGGAGAGCTGAAACCATGCTAGTTACACCCTGGGGAGCAGTCCTGCATAGGCCTTCAGAGGGATGAATTAACCTTTTCTTTCTCAAGGATGTTTTACCCACCATCACCACAGCCATCCTGGGAGAGTAAAGGAACTCTGTTTGTTTCCTCACCTTGAAGACAGGTTGTGCTGGCAGGTGCCATCCTCTAGCCAGGTGTCTTCACACCATTTAACTGGGTTTTAAAAAGCTGTTCTGTGTGCTAAATCGCTTCCTCACTTCCCAAAGTGTGAAAGCCTTTTCTCTCTTTCACGTGTCCATGCTTCGCTCCTTCTGGGGAGACAGCTGGTCTTTTTTTTTAATACATTCTGCTCCTTAAATGCTGTCTCTGAGACAAATCAGGTCATGTGGAGCCAAGCCCATGAAAAAGGCTGAGGTGACTCAATCCTGGGAAATCACTAGGAGCTGGATGCCTAAATTTCTTTGTGAGTCCCAGTGGCCTTGAGTAACATCAGTAAGAACATACATTGTGTTCTAGTCAGGAACAGAGTATAGGCTGAGATGCCTCTTAACCTAACAAATAGCACAGGTATTTGGGTGATTCAGCACTAGTTTCACCTAAATAACTGAAGGAAAGGTTGCCACACGTACTTTAGCACAGGTGTAATGAGAAAATAATGACTCTGGGCCCTTATTCCTTTGTGTGGAGAACACAGTTGTTTGTTTAGGGTTTTTTTACCCAGTAATAATCAGATGCCATATTTCCCTTGGGTGAAATGGCTGAAGTGTGTTATTGATAACTGTCAATGGTCCTATGGATGTCCAAGCTCTGGCCAGTATTGAAGCCCTGTCTGGTGAAAGGTGTGTAAGTCCTAAATCTGGGCTCCCAGCACACCGTTTTCAAAATACTGGGAGATGGCCACATGTACCAAAGGGCTCTGGGATTTGGTGTCATGTTGAAGAGGAGCTCCTAACTAAGGACAGAAAGGAGCAAGACACCAGGGTGATGGCTGAGTATATAGCAGCCTGATGCTAGGATAAATGTTAAGGAGGTTGATACATGCTATATATTGGAGGGCAGAGAAACACCAGGAAAAGGAGAGCTAGAGAGAGAAGCAGAAGAAGCTGTGTAATATTCAAATATATTCCAATGAAACAGTAAGTTCTTTCTTGGTCTCTTCACCCCAGCATTCAGAATACAAAACAATGTGATAATTTTTACCAAGGAAGGGCAATGAGGTACACCATGAGAGACAAGTGAGACAAGTGGACTAACAGCAAACAAGGACCAAAGCATTCAGTCGTCTCCTTTCTTTGCCTATATGTGGCTGCAAACACGTGGAACATCTAGAAAACATCTAGGTTCTCAATTTCTCTTTTCTTGAAGTACCAGGACAGGAGATATTTAAAAGGGTCTGGAGATTATAGTAATACTTCCTTAATTCTTTTCCATAATTCAACACCCCCCTGCCCCCACCTCCAATAGGCTGTGAGTTTGGAGATGGAATGTGTAAAAGCAGCCAGAGATTAGAAATCTTCTTGTCATGGCTCCAGGAAATTTCTACATTCCTGGTACCTGAGAATTAACCTCTGCCCTATTTGTGATTTAACATTAATTTATCTCCTACTCTCTCACCTACATGATAGAAAGGAAATTTTCACTTACAGGAACAGTCTGCATGGGAAGAGATGTCCTAGAAACCTGGAGGTGTGGCAGACAAGCAGATGGGGATGGTGAGAGGATCATCCCTCCAGGACTGGAAAGATGCTGTGGGCTGTGTAGATAGAGACATAAATGTGTGTTTCATAAAGGCAGAGCTTTGCACACTGGCTTCATTGGGTGTGTGAGGATAGTCTAAATAAAAAAAATGGACATGTTTGACTATGTCCTTTTATGGATCTGTTTAGCTCTTCATCCACTCCCTCAGTGATACCATTTTGCCATTACAGGATCTATGATTTAATTAAACCTAAATGAAACAGAGGACATTTGCTCTGTGTAAAATGGCAATACATTGCATATACCCTAACAGTATCATGAATATCTCAGTATTAAGTATTGGTGTGAGTTTACACATAAATGTGTAAATGAAGGGGAGGGAGGTGATGGAATACTAATATCTGAAACTTATCCCTGCCAGACCTGATTCCTGACAGAGACTCTAGATTCCATGCAGACACTAGTAACAAGAGTCACTTTATTCTAGCCACAATACTACAGCCAAGATGTCATGAATGCTTGGAGATAGATAAGACAGACAGATTTCTTGTTTTCCACTGAGATGGTTTTGAATGTATCCTGGCAGGGCTTACTCACCCTTTGAGCTCTCCAAAGAAGACAAATTGCTTTCCAGGAGCTTCTGCTGTGTACAGGTTATTTTTGAGCACTTCCTTAATTAAGGTTTATCTGCTGTGCACATAATTCACAGATTAAAAGCCCTTGGGGCTTTTTTTTTTGTGTTAACAGAAGTTTCCCCCTGAACAACCTGTTTCTCACCCAACCCATTGTTATACAACATGACACACATTCTTTATGGATACCGTGTCCTACCCCAGAAGTAGCTGCAGGCCAGTAGCCTGAAAAAAAAATAATTTCAAATGCCTGGGATGCTTTACTGGGGAAGGACTGAATAGAAACAGGATTCCTGAGGGCCACAGTTGGCAAAGACAAACTATTAGTACATTTCTTTCATACAGGATCCTGAACTTCACCTCTGCCCCAGTCTCATGTTTCTTATCTTTTGTATCTGAAATTATACTGAAAGCACCCTGCTGGAAATATACTTTGCAGTTGCACAACTTGGGCTCTGGCAAGGACTCAGTTGGATGTCATCCTAACTGGGAGAAGAGGACAGTGATGTCACTAGAATAGCAAAGGAGCCTTTTAGCTCTGCTATGCTGTAGGTGCAGGTGGGAGGTTTTGGTCTGACCTCTCTGGAGAGAAGTGCTCTTCCCATCCCCTGCTAGGTCAGGGGCTGACAGGGGTACAGGGCTACCCCTGTGCCTTACTGTACCCTGGACTCTGGCTAACAGGGGAAGGAGAGGATTGCATAGCCTAGGTAACAGGGCAGCTCCTCTGGAGTCAGAAAGTCAGGCATGCAGCAGCCCACAACCTGTAATAGCTGTCTTGGTTGGTGTAGGAAGTATGTGGCATGTGAGAGCTACAAGGCCAGTGGCAAGAGAGATCTCCCTTCAGTCAATGTTTTTCTTATTTGTCCAGGGATTAACAATTTGGTCACATTCATTAATGGTTTCACAGGAATCAGGCAGGGGGACTGGACCCTTAAGGCCTCATAGTTATGTCTAAATTGTCTTTCCAGTCTCCCAGTCTTGCTGCTGTTTGAGACTAGCCTCAGTGGGGAGAAGGAATCAAAGCTACAGCATTTAAGTGTCCTACAGTTCTCTGAAGGAGTACCAGTCTATTTTCATGTTGCTGTGGCTACGGTGTAATGCTGGCACATCCAAGATCTCCTTAAACCAGCTAATTCAGGTATTAGCAGTTAGGTTGCCACAGCAACACAGGACTTACTGCAAGCTGCAAAACTTGTCTGAGGAACAGGATGGATGAGCCTGTGTGGGGCTCTGCACTATCTGGCTAGTTTAAACATGCTTCAGATTTGTTTCCACCTCCTTGTGCTGAAGTAGGCTGAAAAGCTTACCCAGATGCTGAGTAACAGTGTTGAGCTAGCTATGCAAGACACACAAGAATGGTTGCAGCCTGCTGGTGCCTGTATTGTCTTTCCATGTAACCATCACCTGCTCTCTGACAAGCTGAGACAAACATGAAAAGCCCACTTCCATACGGTGTCATTTAATGCTTTTGAGGGAATGTAGACATAATGCTTACCCTGTGACTGGTGCAACAACCATTTTGTCCCTGGGCATAGTCAGGAGCAGAAAAACTCCTTGAGCAGAATTCTGTGTATAAATACCATTTACATATTCATTCACAGCCTTTTTCACCCCCTACATAAGCATCCTGTGCCTCTCCCATCTCACTTCCCACTGTATACAGACCCATCCACATCCCCGCACAGCTGTGTGGGGTGGCAATTTTCTGTGATGATTTGAGGCTTCTCACTCCTTGGCCACCATAGCCACTTAAGGAAAGATGAGCACCAGTGCTAGGGTGAGGGAGCTGTGCTCACTGGAGACCCAGGAGCACAGAGGGGGTACCACTTCTGGCATGGCAGTGCACACCGCATTGGTTCCCTGGCTGAGCATCACTCCCATGTGTGCTTGACCCTTTCTTGTGCTGTGGAAAGTCTGTTTCCCAGGAATTGCTGCTGCTGTTGCCACTCTTCTTTCCCCCTCTCCACAGTCATGATGTTTCCAGTGCCACATTGGCACGTTGCAGTGGCTTCTTCTCCCTTCTTTCTGCCACACTTTGACTGAACGTGTTTGTAGGTTGTCCCCTCTTTCTTCTGGTCTGGAGCCTTTTCCCAGATGGCACATCCCAGTTGCAATGGCCAAAGGAGTGTTTCCCTCTTTCCATGCAGGAATAAATGCTTCTGTCTTTCCCAGTCAGCTTGTTTTCTTTTTTTTGTGACCTGAGTCAGTGTTAGAAACCAGGTGCAGACAGCAAAGAGGCCAGTGGCTCTGCTTCCAAGTAGGCCTTTTGAATGCTTCCCCATGGCACTATTAATAGAACAGTGTCCTTTCATCAATATGCTGCTGAGCTGTTTCTTGCCCAAGGCCTGCTAAATTATTGGGATGAAGCATAGTCTGTCCTGTTGATTCAGTGAAGGTTTATAAGCTAAGTATTATCTCTCTGCAGCAGACCAGTGTGAGGCACAGGCTCTGTTTTGGTCCCATTTAAGACTTAATGGATGATTTAAGTGTAAAAAACACAGGGAATGCCTGCTCTTTGTTAGAAGGCTGAATTCTCCCCCCTATAGTCAGAGAAATAATAATAGTCAGCTGAAATTGGAAAGAGTGATAATAATCTGCCTATTAATCCTTCAGTGAAACCATGAGTGGAGAGCAAAGGCAAAGCGCTTGGAGCGCTTGTGGGCAGGGAGTTTGTGAGGAGTACATCCTGTGAATATCTGTGCGTGTCTGACAGCACGGAGCTGCGGCGGGGTGCAGCAATCCCATTCTCTGCTGGCAATCCTGAGCCAAAAAGCTATAAAAGACAAAGTACTTGGTGTCATTAGAGTCACACACCTGCGAAACAAGGTGTCATTAAAAAGAAACACCAACTTGAAAGCAGAGGTGGATTCGGAAGGTTTGTGAAAATCTCCCTCAGGAGAGTGTTTTGAAAATGAGTAGGGGAAAAAATTGGTATATTTCAAAATGAATGGGAAAATAAATCATGGGAATAGAGACTAGCCAGCTGGTGAAAGCCTTTCCACACAGCCAAGATGCTTTCAGCACTGCTGACAGAGATGATGAGGTGCTTTCAATTTCTATTACAAACCTCTGGCTGGTGGTTTGGCTAGAGACCTATGTTCTGTCCAGCCTTAGGATGAAATTAGGCCTTCCTGGCTCCAAACCCACAGCAAATGGAAAGGCTGTTTTGAAACTTTTCAGTGTTAGAAGGAGAGGAAAATGGGATATTCTCAATAAAATTAGACCATCTGCTACACCTGAAGATATCTAAACTTATCTCCCTCTTTTCTTCCTCTGCTCTCCTCCCTTGTTCTTCTTCAAAGGTTGAAAAAAATGAGGATGGAGACCAAAAGATCGAGCAAGATGGCATCAAACCAGAAGACAAAGCTCATAAGGCAGCCACCAAAATCCAGGCCAGCTTCCGCGGACACATAACAAGGAAAAAGCTCAAGGGAGAGAAGAAGGGAGATGCCCCAGCATCTGAGACTGATGCTGCCGACAAGAAGGAGGAAGGCCCTGCTGGCGGAGCGGCCGAGAACAAAGAAAGCGAGGCTCCTGCTGCCACAGAAGCGGCCGCCGCTGACAGTGCCCAGCAGGAGGAGGGCAGCAAAGACAGCAGCGCGCCAGCGGAGGAGAAAAAAGGAGATGGAGCCGCCGACACGGGCTCAGAGCAGCCAGCCCCACAGGCTGCCACTCCTGCTGCCTCCTCAGAGGAAAAGACCGCTGCTGCCGCCGCCCCCGAAAGGGAAAGTGCCACTAAAGCTTCCACTGAGAACTCGCCGTCCTTGAAGGCTGACGAAGCCCAAGACAAAGAGGAGCCTAAACAAGCCGACGTGCCTGCTGCTGACACCACTGCCACCACCACCCCTGCCGCAGAGGATGCTACTGCCAAGGCAACAGCGCAACCCCAAATGGAGACAGTGGAGAGCAGCCAAAGCGAAGAGAAGACAGGTGAGTGAGTGCCTCGCCGGGGAACGGGCCTCTCCAGAAATGGATACCTCCCCCGGTCTCCTGCGAGCAAGAGCTGGTGTGGGGACTAGATAAGAGATAACAAGGGAATCCTTGCTAGTTTTTGGGGGTGTGGGAGATTAATTTCTTGCTTAACACCCTCTTTCTTGCTTCCAGTCAGCTTTTAGAAATACTGCAGCTCCTGCTGAGGTTCCTGTTCCTCTAGATGGAGGTGTCATCAGCCCTTTTTTCCATGGTGACAGGAGAGTGTTTGCCAGCTGGTAGGCTTGGAGGTAGAGCTCCCCAAGCTCTGCATATGCTGAAGATAGTGATGAACCTTTTCAGTCACACTGACACGGACAACTCCAGTAGTGGGGCAACTTGGCCAGGTTATTGGAGACTTCCAGCTTTAGCTGGAAGTGTCACAAGACAAAAGCACTCTCATACTGCAGGAGACCTTGCTGGTGGCATGGTCACGGAGTCAAAGGGGTCTTTAGTCCATCTACTTGTGTATGGATGAGATTCTTAGTACACCCACATCCTTGTCAGGAAACATATCAGCAGTTTCATCCACACCCATACTTGTAGGGTTTCTACTTGGAGTACCCCATACCAGCATGAAGCTTTTAGATTTGTCAGATAATTCAGACATGGATAGCAAGAGAATCATACAGGGAAAGGAAAGATTAATGGCCCTGACAGCTCGGTGAGTGAGGACAAAAGAGAGGAAGAAGTCCTCTAGGAGGTGAAGAAGTCCTCTAGAGAGGAGAAGTCACTCTAGGAGGTGTTTTCAATTCCTCACTGTTGACTGAATGCAAGTCTGCTTAACCAGTTCCCCTGGGAAGGGGTGAAGAGTTTTGAGAGGCAAAAGTGGGCATTTATTGACAACCCTACAATGTTTACAAACCATAACGAAGAATTTATTATAAACTGTGATACTGAGCTGAGTAGAAAATGAATCAAAGATCTGAGGATATTTTTCTCTCTTGTTCTTGACCTTTCTTATTTTATCAAAGAAATAGAACCTAAACAAAAAAAAAAACAAAACAAAACGGAAATAATGCATTCATGAAATAATCTGTTGTACAGGGCAGCCTGCATTCATTAGCTCGTTGGGGAAAAATGCTGCTTATCACCTTGATGGTCATAAACAGCCTGATGTAAATTCTCGAGTGCCTCAGCACCCAGTCTTGTACTTACAGATGTTTCTCCATAATTTCATTTGTCCCACTACTCCTCCACAAATTGCACCTCCTACTTTCCGGTTAGGCTTCCAAGCTTCATAGCTAACCTGGGGCTTCAGGCAATTCTATTCCTGCTTAACAAAAGTGGACAGATCGGGAAGAACATATACCCAAAAGGACAGATTAAATACTGGGAAAGGAAATAATGCAAGACATTTGTGATTTAAGGGATGGTCAAGGGGAGTAGCCTTCAAGAACATGAGTCTGAACTGATTTTACATAACTACAAAGGGCTGCTGGATTTACTTCTACTTATTTAGAAGTTTCTAGAAATAAGCCTTGAAATTGAATTGTCTGGGTTTGCTTTTTGTTGTCCAAGTCTCCAGCCATTTCTTCTTGCTTTACATGATGAGTTAGGTGGCAACATAAAAGTCATGTGATTAGTGAAATGTAAGTTGCTATGTTGCATGCTGTACTTATGTTGGTTTTATACTTGGGAAAAGCATAAACATCAATGGCAAGAATAGGGCAGTGTGAATCAGTGTTTTGGGGTCCTCTTTACACAGGATAATGAATGCTAATTCCCTGTTATTTATTACCTGGGATGCCTTATTCCTAAGCAATAATGATTCTGCTTTGAATTGACATTCCATTTTTGTTTAGATTAATCTGCTCTAATGGACAGAGGTAGGACATTTATAGTTGCAAGCTATTTGATTTTAATTTTAATTTATTATACCTGTTTTGAGTTGTCACTCATGGAAAAAATGGTTTATTTCTATGCAATATTCTGAATAATTTTCAGATACCCTCCCCGTGCTCTTGTTGGTTTTAACATCATTTAAAGTGGCCAACCATTCATGGACACATCATTTGAAGTGGCCATCTAAAATGCACAATTTAATATGCATTTGCACATGATACTATCACTTATGTAAACATCTAGCTAACAGAGGAAGCTGGAAAATCTACAATCAAATATATATTTAAAAATGAGTTTTCAGTGATTGAGTGTTCAAGACCAGGATGTGCATCCATTTATACTTATTCAGTATGCATGCAGTAACACTCAAGCTTAGCAATGTTTGCAGAAAGCAAACATGGAAGGTGTGTGGCCAGAGTCAAGCTGATAGCCTCTTTAAAATGTTAATGAATATAGATTTTTCTTGAATTCCTATTCCAGTATGATATCAGCCTTCCAGTCACAAACCTGAACAGCTGGCTAAGTGACCCCAGAGTCATCCAAGAAAGAAATGCAAAAAAGATTAAATAGGTCTTCTTGTACATCTCTCTGAGGGTTCCAGGCTGTGCTCTGCAATACAGAATATTCCCCTGAAGAGCATCATCACAGGACAAAAGTACCCACAGACAGGAAATATTTCCTGACAGAAAGCCTGTGTTTTCTTTTTACTGTCTTTCTCCTATTAGTCTCTCATATCTTTAAAGCTCTCTGTCTCTCTTGTTACTTACTCTTTCCATGGACTTAAAACACATTTGCCAGATCTCAACCTTTCTCCCAGTCTTTCCCCAGCAAACACTGCACTGGTGGTTGCTGGTGTGACTGCAATGGTCATTCATGAAAGAGGGAACATCTGCCACTTCAGTGCTCCTCCAGCCCAGGGACAGATCCTCTTTCAGCTTCATCTGTCCCCTTGGCCTTCAAAGGTCACCTCTTATCGTTTCTGTGATCGAAGACTGGCACACAAGTGTGCAGTGTCAGGCTGCCAAAAATAAATCGAATTGGCTCCTGGCCAGTGTCATCGGTTGGCTGGTTGCCATGGCATGCTTGGCTGCTACTACCCTGAGGCGTGCCGACCGTGCTGCTTTAGGGTGGTGATGCTCATCCGCCTTGAATTTTACTACAATGGCCCTGTCATGCTATCTGTTGATACCTTCCCTAGTGCTAGCGCAAGTGAAAGGCTTTTAATTCATACCAGGGGGTATTTTTGCCTTTATCTAAGGGCAGGACAGAAAAAGACAGGGTGTGGGGAAAGGAATGACAAACCTGATAAAGAGAAGTGCACAGTTTTTAATGCTTAATATTTCTGGAGTGGGGAGTGGTTTTTTGTACCAGTCAGTAGTTCCCCTGACAGCCCTCACTCTCTCCTTGTTATTCAGTTCTATATGCTCTATCTGTCTTCTAGGTAATGGCCTAGAAAATGGCTTCAAACAACTTCCTGTATCCAATGGTAGTTGGTCTGGGACCTCAGGCATTCAGAGTTATACAATATGGCAGTTCCTAAGCTATCCTTTGTGTATGTAAAAGTGAAAAAGAGATGGATTCCATCCAAGAGATGGATGTGGGTAAGGCATGAAATGAGTCAGTGGGCTTTGTTCAATGGTAATGAAGGATTGATGTAAGAAGGACAATCTCTCAAACCTCTTAGTATCTTTTGGTAGATGGCAGGAGTGCCAACAAGTTGTCTTGTCATCTAAGCATCCTTGTTAAGACTTGGATTTATAGGTTTTCTTCTTATGATCCAGCTTTTGGCTCTTTGGTGTTGGTATTACACTTAGATAGGCTCCCTTAGATGCCAGCCTACTCAACAAGACAAAATCCAAAGGGGGGAATATATACATTACATATGGATGAGGAAGTGAGACTAGTTCTAGTTGTGGTTGCATTGGTTTAAATCCAGAGAGTCTCCATGAAGGTTACTGGAAAGAGCCTGGTAGTGCAGCTGTGAAATGAGATCAGCACCCAGCACAGCAGACCATGGAAGAAGATGGGCTATGATGTCCTCCCAGGGAGGAGAGAAGGTGAATGTCACACAGTTTAGATTCGTTTTGTACTTCACAAGTTTTCAAGTCTCACCTCCAAATTGAGTTGGCTCTCACGTCAAAGCACTCTCAGATTGTCAGGTAAGAATACAAAGCCCAGAAATGTGAGTTAATTGTGCCTAAGGAAACAAACAGATCTTTTTTTCTTGGGATATGAAGAATGCTTTTCCTGCTTCATGAAATTGCTTTACAATGGAGCAGCTTCACAGCTGAAATGAAAAATCATCCAGGTGACAAGTGCTTTGAATGTAAGCGAGCTAGCAGTTCCCCCAGGGCCCTGTATCCTGCAAGCAAGGAGCACTGGGAGGCACCATCTTCCCTTCACTTCCTCAGAGGAAGCAAGTCCCTGTGGATCCTTTTTCATGGTTCACAGTTGAATCAGTTCTTTGTTTTCAGTGCAGTCCCCATATTGATGGAAGGACAATACTTGCTGCACTTTGGGAGCACTGGCTGGATAAAGATTTGGAAAGGGAGACCGTCTATTGTCTTGTAGCAGCCAGAATGTGCAACCTGCACTATGCGAGAGGATTGCAGCTGTGTGACTTGGAATTTCATTCTTGGCCCACGAGTAGCTGGCACGAGGCAGAACAACCTCATTGCCATTCCTGTTTCAAGGGAGCTTATCTCTGCTGTTACACCTGGTAGCCAAGGAAAGCAATTCAAATACAATAGTCTTCCCATGACTGCCCCAGAGGGAACCAGTCTGAGCAAACATGGCAGCATTTTTTTTGTGTGTAGTGCTATTCCAACAACAAAGTAAAGACTATATAAATGCAGTTTAGGTTGCCTGACACATGCTGAAGTATAAAGTCTGTGTCTAGTCCCCAGTTGCTCTGAAATTTTAGTCTTTGCATTGTGTCTAAATGGGTATAAACATCACCTATTTCATAGCTGGCTTTGTATTGGTGCAAACAGCCATGTGAGGGGCAGGTTGGAAAGTCACAATTTTCCTACACACAGCTTGACACAGGTGCAGGATTTTCTCCTCTATTGCAGTGCAATACTGTCTCTTGTCCCACGTATGCCTTGGGTCTGCTGTTTCCTAATGAGGTGCAGCTTGCCCTTTAGAGGTGGGAACTGCACTAGAGGGCCAATGGTAAAGCAGTACTTGACTTTTTTTAATAAGATCATATGTGACATATTACATTTAATGATTTAATAAAATCATAGGTGACAGTAAAAATATTTGCTGATGAAAAGGTGTGGGCCAACTCTGGAAAAGGCCTCTTCAGGAGAGCAGGGTAACCACTCCTTCGTACCTAAGAGGTACCAGTTCTGCAACCTCAGTAAGGACTGCATGGACACTCAAGGCTGGTTACTGGAGTCACTGGCTTATTTTGTGAAGGCTGCAAATTATAGGAAAGGTGACAGCAATCTTTCACTCCTTCTGGCTGGCAAGTACAGCTGTTGCTCTTCCAAACCACACACACAGGTGACATTGTTTAGGGCAGTGCCTGCCTGTGTCACAGTGTGTACCATGTTGCACAGTAGTCGCTCACACTAACAGACGGTTCTCTACAGCCTAGACCAGTGGTTGAACTCCACCTAGATTTTGCTCTAAATCACTCTCATTGCAATTTTTTTCCACAGTGGCCCACTGCATCTGCATTCAGATCATCATCAGAAAATGCTCCATGGGAAGAAGGCTTTCTGTCAAAAATGATAAACAAAATTTCTGCTGAGAAGGGCTCAAATAGCAGACCTGTGGACTGTCTAGACAGACAGACTATGAAATTTAAGTGATGGCTGTTTGCTGTAGATGCCAGAAGTGCTCTACACCACTGCCAGTATCATCTCTTTACACTAGGATCAAGTAGACTGGACTTTTCAGATAGATATGAGTTTGCAGAATGTCAGCTGGGATTTACAGCTCCAGGGAGCTGAAACTCAAAAGTAGAAATACTGACTCTGTGGTACAGATGACTGCCACCTGCAGAGGAAAAGGATTTGTAAAGTTCACCAGGTCAGCACAGTCAGAGTAGCTAGACATTCCTCAAGAGCTGTTTAATAGGTGCATTAATACTAGATTATCAATGTCAGTGCAGCAATCACTTCCAATCTCTGTGGAAATTTCATAGACTCTGGAAAGGTGAAGTTGCACTCACAAGGATCCATGCAAATAACTGGTAGAGTAACACAGAAATTTCCAAGCTAGGTCAGAGCTAACATCCATTTATTGTACTGCTCTCTGTGGCTAGCACAAAGCACTGCTATGGGCAGATCTAGGATAAACTGCTTCTCTGCTGCTGGGACTCACCCCTGTCTTCTACTGTCTGAGGTCTGGCTTAACAGGTAAAGCATGGTGTATTCTCTCTTTTGATGCTAATATAACTATGGTTATATACCACATATATATATATACCACAAATATATACCTATAGCATATATTTGTGTGTATGCACACAAATGTCTGATTAAATATCAACAGCTTTCCCAACTCCAACCAGCTGTACAATGGCAATAAAGCTCAGTGACAAATTGTCCACCATTGCCTTAAATATTTTTCTGCACTTGTGCTATGTCACAGAAATAGCAAAATCTTGTGATAGCCCTGCTTCATGCCTTTGATTATGGTATATAGCATCATACAGTATGCATTTATGCACAGAGGGCATAGTCTCATAGCCCTTGCAGTTCATCTCCTTCCTGAAGAAAACAGAAGCAGTGCTTTCAGCTGCTTTTTATATGAAATTATTCCCATGCTTTTTAGGAATTCTGTCACTTTTCTCTGCACTCCCTTCAAATCTGCAAATCTATTTTATGAGATGGAATGACAGATACTCTTCACATTGGTCCAAAAAAAGCTGTAACTGTTTACCTGTTTCCAAAAGGGCATTACTTCTTCTGTTTTGTTCCTCATCCCAGTCCTTGTGCACACCAACCTCTTTCCTTTTTGCAGACAGCTACTGTATGAGCACAGATGACTGCAATGACTCTTTTTGTAAAGACGCTACTGAAATATTTTCTTTAGCCATATGATGATCTGTGAGACTGGGCAGTAGCCAAGAGAACCAAAGAAAATGTAAGCAGTGACAGAAGGCTTACATGTCAAGTCACTGGCATCAGCTCTGTGGGATAGTTTCCACTTCCACTTCTTTACCTCCAGTAGACCTGTGAAAGACCATATTACACAAGCTCAATTTGAACAGGTTTCTAGACACAATATTTCTCAAGACTACATTCATGCTGCAAGCTTCATTTAAAGAAGGGCTTCCTCATTTCCTAGCTTTCCTCTCTGGATATCATTCAGGAAGACAATAGACAAGATATTAAAAATAATGTGTCTGGGAAACCCAAATGTTAGAGAGTACTGCAGTCGTTTTCTTTGCTGTTCTTTGAAGGAGAGTCCAATCTGGTTTTGCAGGTTACTAGAACCGTGACTTCTTTCCTACTTCTGTGTTCCCTGCCAAAGGCTCTCTTTAACAGCCTGTACCATTTAAGAGCCTTGGTTATATCATCACCAAATGTGAATTGGTGAAATGTTTCTTTTTTCTTTCTGTATCCTTAGCTACACCAGTGTCAGCATGGGACACTGGAAGAGAGTGGAAAATCTCAGCTGAAGTCCTGGCAGTCAGGAGTCCACCTTGGACACCTGCCCTTCGCTGTAGTGTAGTCAGGAAAAGAGCTATGGAAAGCTGGACAGGGTCCAGGGATATAAAGGAAAATGCTGTTCCCCTAATGACCAGAAAAGTGAGACTCAGTGCTTCATGCAAATAAGTCTTAGATAAAGGTCATAAGGTCCCAATTAGCCAGTGTTCAAAGAACCACAGACTTCCCAGCTGTACCTTGAGGCAATAGCACATGAGTCCTCCTTTCATTATGAAAGAAAGCAGAAGGTGGAAGACACTATTCAACCTCTCCATCTTCCTTCAGCAAAACATAGTAATTGGTAATGCTAGTAATGATAACTGAACATTACCTGTAACCCCCAGGGCTTAATGAAGAAGAAAATCTCTCTGACATTTAGAAGAGCATCCAAATCCCAGTGCTGGAGTGGGTGCAGTGGCACAGAACCATATCTGATAATGCATTGCAGGTAAAGGGAAAGGGATAGGAGAGCAGGAACAAGAGCTGTGACCATTATGCAGGAGCATTCCTCAGTGCTGCTGACTTTGACAAAACTGTCTTTGCAGCTGTGAAAAATATTTCAAAGACTTTACTTGATAACCTCTTGAAGAGATGGAAGATGGAATAAAGTAAAAGTAATTTAAAGTTGGAGTGGTGGCAAGTACTTGTAAAAACCTCTTTGATGTTCTTAAAAGTTTGGGGCACACATTGATTTGGAAATGACACAAGCCTGTGACAGGGAGTTGTGAATGCAAGCTTGTGTGGACTGAGTCCATAACAGTCTAGTTTCCAAATGAATATGGGACTCCATTCCCTCACTGGGTGTGGGATTAGAAAAAAAAAAAAAAGGAGGGTAGGTGTTCCAGTTTAGACATCCTGTGTTACCTATTCTGCTTATGCAAAGCTAGGATTTCCCCTGTGCTTTCAGCCTCAGTGTCACAAGCTGTTCAGAATAACCTCTGGTCACTGGTGCTGAAACAACGAATATGTCACAGGAGACCAAACCCTGGGACTGGGTTTGACCCGCTTCAGAAATATTTATGAGTTGAAGGAGTCTGTCTTAATCTTAGATCAGCTCACAAATGGTCTCTATGTTTGTCCCCCTGGAAGGAACTCAGTGCAATCTTGCAACATTGGTCCTCTGCTTTCCCTTGTTGTCAGAATGGATGGAAACCTCCCATATCCATGGGATCTGATCAGAGGGCTGCTGTGAGTTTATCTTCAGTAGGGCTGTTACAGTTCATAGGAGCAGCAATTCTATCTGGCCCTTTGTATTCACAGTCCATTATTCAATTGGTACACCAGGGATCCAGGTGGTGAAAGGAGGTAACTTCTTTATTGCCAAACAGTGAGGAGGCATGAGTGTCACCTTGATCTTGCAACTCTCTTCAAACACTGCAAACAGTTTTGGCACCTGCCTTTAAGCTTATCTTTGGGGTTGAAGATATGTTTCCACAAAGCCATCCCAGCACTATTGCTAAGCCTTTGTTGGGAGACTTAGCAATATGGTGCCTGTTTGGACTAAACTCGACGTTTTGCCCATGACACATCCTCTCCCAAACACAGCTGAGGCCCACCAGGAAGGCACAGTGAGGAAATGCGCAGCACTGCTGCTGAGCAGCAGACTTTTGTCTCCAGAGACACTAACCCAGCACTGTTCATGGCACTCCATAAAGACTCAGAAAATGAGAAAGAAAATGGTTTTTGGTGCCTCAAGATAGAAACCTTTTTCATTGCTGAAGCCAAATGACTGTGAGAAAGATGGATGGAGTCACTGATTTTTACATCAGGGAAGAAAAAGAAAATTCCAGATGCTCCTAACTGATGTAGCATGCAGCTACTTCTTGGCCTCATTTCTAGTAAAACACATAGACATGGTTCTGCCAAACAGAAGAGATAAACCTGATCACAGTTCAAACCACAACTGTGTGGAGCTTCTAAGTCCTGATAGACTGGAATTTTTCTGGGGTAATCTTTTTTTTATTAAAGGACCCTTTAATTAATCAAACCCAAACAGATTATATGCCATTACCAGCAGTTACCGTAATTTGTATGGGATTTGTAGAATGAAATAGTAAAAAAATCTTTGCCTGCTTTTAGAGTAGCTAGTATGTGAGGGTGAAGTCCTCCCTGAATGGGACAGAAGACGGGAGGGCATTATGCTAGGAAGCTGAAATCCAGTGAGCTTTGCAAGCAAGCCATTGGGCTGCTGGACACATTTTCCCTTGATCCCTCATGCTGGAGCTATTCCACTTTGTATGAATTATTTATTGTTTGCTGGAGCCAGGATGTGGCATTTGGTCTCCTCTATTCCAGATGAGTGCCCTCACCACTGGTCTACAGAGTCAATGTTTTCCTCTGGCCCAATAAATATTTAATGGTTTATGGAAGTGGAACAGCTCCAGCAGGAGAGGAAGAGTAAGAGAGACGTGTTCATTCACATGGATACCTCACAACATTGCTCTGTGACCAGCAGGCAAGACCTGAGCCAAGGACCTTTATAGCAAATAAGATCAGCAGGAGGAGACAATAAGAGCACAGAATGGTGAGATGCCACTTCCTATGCCTCAGTGCAATTTCACAGCAATGTCAGAGCAGCTCAGGCCTGATGAGTTCATGCCTCATATCAGGCCCTCTTCTTGTGACCCCTGTTGTCAAAATTACAGTGCTCAAGCCAAAATTATGGGCTGCTCCACCTTGGCCAAAAACTTAGAAACTCTGCATGTGGAAGCTGTGGTAACTGGTAGCTTCTGTGGACCTGTGCAGAGCTGGGCTTCATGGCAGACTTTGGCTGCACACGAGATGGTGGAGAAGCAGCTACTGCTTGGTCCCACAGCTGAGTCAGGGCCAAGGAAAATGTACTTTGATGAGGAAAAGAAGCCTTGTCATTGCAGACTAGCTCAGCAAAGGTCTGTCTTAGCTCCCTGTAAGGGTATTTTTTTCCACCATCATGGACAGTGCTGAGGAGCTGTTGACAACCCAGACATTCCTGCTGCTCCTGAGTGTGGGAATCCAGGGCTTCCCTCTGGCTGCCCTGGAAGGCCTGGGACCCTGGCAGGGGGTCAGGAACCCCCCTGTACAGAGCCCCCAGAGACACTGTCTCTGATCTCTGTCCATGGAAAAGAGTTTTCAATCTTACAGGATGAATTACAAGCTCTGAGTGTTTGATATAAGCAATAATTAAGTGTGGCATGGGTGCAAAAGTAAAATTTTAAGTTTCTAGATTAGGGGTTCAAAGGGGACAAGATGGAGGAAATTGGGTGTGTCTTGTCCTTTTTCTCCTTCTTCATGCCCTCCATGTTTCACTGTAGTGTTGGCATTTTTCTATTGTTTAGGCTGGGGACACACATATGATAGATATTGGCACATTATTGTAAATACAGCACACGTAGTTTCTGGTATATAATGTTTGTAACATCCCACTGAGGGCAGAGCCCCACACGCTGCCCTGCAGGACAGACCTGCGGCAGGGCAGCAGAACATGTTAGAGATAAGCAAGAATAAACAACCCTGAAAACCAGCACAGACGAATTATGGCTTCTTCTTTGGCAACGGGGCAGAAAGACAGAGACTTTCTACAATCTCAGAATCATCAATACCACAGATTCTGACACAGAGAGGTGGTGCATCCTGGCTGTGTGCACAGGGCATGGTGCTGCCTGGCTGTGCCCCTAGGTGGTCTCCCCAGCATTTGCAGCTGTCCCACCGAGTGCCCTCATGTCACAGCCGAATTCATTATCTGCCTGATGGAATTGTTATTGTGAAAAGCCAATTAAACCGAGATGGCTACTGTGGGACAGCTGCATTGGTTCGCTTGGCGCAGCTCTCAGAGAGTTCAGAGAGTCAATACTCCCTCTCCAACTGGGAGAAACAGCTCTCAAAACTGGTCAAAAAAATGAAATGAAACCGAGCCTGCCAAATTTGAATTAAAATCAGAGTTACTGATGCAAGCTTCTGCCACCTTCACAGAGAAGACTGGTGCTGGCAGTAAAGCACTCATGAGAGGTTTTCCAGACAGCTCCTTCCTTCCTTCCTGCTGTACAACTTGACTCTTTGAAAATGGACAGTGCCAGGCTCAGGGCTGCCCTACACCTTTGTTTCCATGGAGCTGACCACTTACTGGGCTACTTACCGGGCAAGCATCACACACCTCTGGTCACAGAGATTTCTTGGGGCAGAAGGGATGACTACACAGCCCAACCCCTCACCTTAAGAAGTCAAACCAGGAGGATCTGGCCTGTATATAATCTGGGGAAAGTGCCCAGCTGCCTACCCAGTTTTGCAGGACACATGCTGTGACTCCTGATCTTTCCATCCTCAGGAAAGCAGTTGTTAAGCAGTCCAGACAAGGGATTTCAAGAGGAGGGGATAATTGCTCTGCACCACGAATGCCACTGTGATGTCTGAAAATGAGGTTTTTCCCACAAGTGTTTCTAGTTCAAAATGCTTTTCCCGTGTCTGGGCTCTCAAGCCTCCTCCTGATGAAATGAAGAGCAAAGGCTCCCAGGAGTTTCCCTGGGTACAGCGTGAAGCCTCAACTGCCTTCTGGAGAGCAGTGTCTGTGTTTTATCCTGCACAAAACACATTGGGATTCTATGGGTGTGCACCAGCCGTGCGTTTGAGAAATACTAGTAATTTCTTTGATGCAAAGAGCTGGTGGTGTTGATGTTGCAGCTGCTGGGGACAGTTATCAAGAAGATGGCTGTGGAAAGCCTGACAACAGGCATTTAATAATTTTAGCATCCAATTTGCAGAGCCTTGGTGTATGATGATGGATGGAAACAAACTAATGATCTCTAAATGAAATTTCTCCTTCATTTAAACTCTAAATGGGAGGATGGCAAAGGGAAGAAAAAGAGACATTTTATATCCTCCCCTTGATTGTAATTCTCTGCCTTCAGCTAGATCAATATCATTTCTGCTGGAGATGGAGGCTGCCTCTGGTTTCCATGGCAATGTGGTTGTTGGAGGCTTGCAGGCTCCATGAATCCCCAATTTATCAGTCTTCTAGGCTTTAATAACAGAGACCAGCAGTCAGGCAGCTTATGAATGGCACATGTCTTTTGGGCTGGGGGAAGGGAGGCGGGAGCATGGTTTGTAGTAAGGGCTGCAGCAATTTGTTTTCCTACCACCGACAGCTGAAGGGGGAGGAGTACAAGAGGAGGAGCAGCACATTAATTCTGGATGCACTGAAGGAATTTCTAGACCATTTTTCCGCAATTACAGAAGATTTCCTCCTTTAGTTTCTTTTCCCAAGCCAGTTTTGCTGGGGAAGGGGAGGAGAAGAGCTTCACAGTCAGTCCTTTGTGAGAAGGTGGGAGCTGTAGATGGAGAACCCAAAGGCTCTACTACTCTGCATGTTTCCTTCCTCTTCTTAACCCTCTTTATTTCAGGATCAGCAGTGTGTAAATGCCAGCAGTCTGTCACAGTTTCAGGTTAATTTTTATCCCCCTACTGATCCTGCCACCATTGCCAGGCTTCTCAGCAGAGCTGTGAGATGGGCAGACCTCTGAGGACCTGATCTGTCTGTCAAACTTCTGTCACTTGCTGTGCTATTCTCTGTGCATCTGCTTGGCCTCTCCAAATTCAAACCTCCATCCCCAAAGTGCTGTAAGCTTCATTCCCTGAACTAATTACTTTTCTAGGAATGTCCTGGCTGTAGAACAATCTATCTGTCACTTCAATAAAGTTCAATCGGCCTATATCTGTTCAGGGTATTTCAATTTCTTCTTATCTTTTCTCTGATTTCTCCCCCATAATCTCATAGGGCAGTTGCTCTAAAGAAGCTAAAGAATAAATGGATGTGTCTTAGAAAGATCTTGTTCTTCTGTCCCCTCACATCCACTCTGTTTCTAATCCATCCTCCAGAACTTAAACTAGCCAGGGAGAAAAGATGGGTGACACAAAAGAATGTTGTTGCATGAGATGGGGACATCCTGTTTTCCAATACACGTGCCAAGAGCAGCTGTCAACCGTTACATTCCACAGCTGGAAGGAAGTTAAAACCTCTATATTCAAGCTCTTTGAATCATAAGGTATTTAAGGAATTCAAGAGTACCCTTTCTGGTCTGCAGGCTCTATGTGAAATCAACAGGGTAGGGGAGAAGAGGAGTAAAGAACAACTTATGGGTTTTTTTTCTAAGGGTTTCCTTAGAGGTGAAGTAATTAGCACAGGAGATAGAGGGGCTGGTAGCTTGGAACCTCTCCTGGAGGGAGCCCTTCTGGTTCATCAAGTCAGCTGAGCACCTGATTGTTTATCAAATCAGCTCTGATCCCAGATGATGGCTGGGGGCACCCTGCACGAGTCACTTCCCATTTCTCCCCTTCAAGCTCCCTGGCTGTGAAGACCATGGAACCTTGGTAGATGTCTGTTGAGGTTACAACACCTCTGATGCTGTTTGGTAGGAGCCCACTCAATGCCAGTGTAAAATATCTGCCTCCAAGGCATTCTCATCCTGACAGAGTTCTTTTAGCTTGCCTTTAGCCACTGTACTATGCAGCCTCCACCCTGCCACTGCTTTCTGGTGTGACAGAGCATCCCCACAGAAGCTGCCAGGTAGGAGCAGCCTGTCCTCCTGGAGCTGCCTTTGCTTGTAGTCTGACAGTGGCCAAGGGACTGGTCTTGCTAAAGGAGATCTTGCTGTCTGAAAACCTAACCACTCTGGTAGGGCTTCTTCCAGTTGTAGCTGGATTGAAATTGCCTAGTTTTGGGTACAGTAGGAAGGGAGTTTAGGACAAAAAGTGCTGATGATAGGCAGCGATAAATGAACAGTCAGCAGTAGGCATGTCTTTTTTCTCATCTTCCATGTCTGGCTGCATCCATGGATGTGGGAAAGAAACATCACTGGAAGAAAGAAAGAGAGCTGCTTCTTTCCCGTTCTCCAGAATGGAGGAATATTTGCAAATGTAGCTCTTAACAGGGTTAACACCTCACATTCACAAGGAACATCCTCCCTTTTCTTTCCCCACCCTTTTTCTCCATCACTCCCATTTCTCTGGAGACCTCAGTGCTCCCTTCCCTCAGCTGAAGTTGGGAGTTTCCTCGGCAACCCGGCAGCTGGTGTCTAGACACTGTGAAAGATGCTTTGCAATGGAATTGTGAGCCTGATTCCCCTCAACACCCCCTCCCCACTGCTGTGCACTCTGAGCATCTCTCCCACCATTCTCTCCCCTTCCCTCTACTGCACACATGGATGCCAGTGCAGGCTTGGATTTCCATGGTGGTGCTGGGGGGAAGAAAGGCATGGGGTGAGATGAGAAGGAGTGGAAATCCCTAAGCCACTGGCTCTTCATCCTGACAAAGAGCAAAGGCAGCTGGGGCGACAGAACTGTGTCTGGCTGTCCTCTGAGGATTTAGCAGGATCAGAAAAAGAGGCAAATGTCCAAGCTTGGACCAAAGTTACTAGCCATGGGTTTTGCAGAAGTTGTATTTTTTTGGGTCTTTTTCCTCAGTGCTGGGGCAACTGAACCATTCTTACATGGTTCTGGAAAAAGATGAGGTGGTACAGGAATAGGAGGCCCAAGCTACCATGTATTTGGGCCATATTAGCATTTTTGTTTCAACCTTAACAGGCTACTTGCTTGCTGCTTTCCAGTAATTACTGTGTGACTTCCCTGGACCTCCTACCTGCTACTTGCACTGGGGACATTCCTCCCACCACCTTCTTGTGGGATGTGTCAAGAGTTTGCAGGCCTCCCAGGTGCCATGTGCTCACCAGGGCCCCTGGAATCAGTATCATGGGTCTGTCTCTACCAAGTGAGGGATTCACCAGGGATTTGGGAAAAATCATACAAGTCAGTACCCTGGACCAGACACAGCCACTTTTATGAAATACTCAATTCCTTCATTTCTCAGTATTTAGCTGGGGCAACATAAGTCTACCAGTTTTCAGAAGCAGCAGGTCAGGAGGGTGAAGGATTTTAGCTCTGCATATAATGCATAACAGGGCTGACTGCAATGGGCTAACATAGATCAGAAAGAGAACTGTGTAAGCAACAGCTATGAACCTGAAGTGTGTCTTGTTTCAGCAGTCTCAGACCTACCATCGTCTGCCTGGAATAGACTTCTGGCTGGCTAGAAGGACAGATGGATCGGGACAGATGAATCAAGCTGTGAAGCCTGGATCCAAATCTGGATCCAAATGTCATTAAAACTAGGAGATGCTCAGGGCAGGGATTTTAAATGAAGCTTTCCAGTGCTCCTTATCCTCAAAAGAAAAAAAAAAAAAAAAGAAAAAAAAAAGAAAAAAAAAATTAAGTAGAGTCATCTCTGGGTCATGTGAGATCTGCTTATAACAGGACAGGAAAGCCCAGACCAATATCTGGGAGAAGAGTTAGGACTGGATGAGGAACAGGTTTTCAGTTCAATCTCTGCCCAAGCTGTAGCTGGCAAAGGACAGAGAAAGGAGGAAGCATGACAAATGCTATAGAGAGCAGAATCTGAGTAGATTTGGGCAGTACTTCAGTGTGAATGCACAGGAGAGTTCTGGCTGTGCAATCAATATCAGCAATAATTATGCAAACACTGAGAAAGCAGCAAAAGCAAAATCTTTGCATCTGTATTAGAATCCCAGAGTGTTGTGCAATTTCTCATCTCTTGGCATTGGCTGTGGTAATTTAAAGATCTGCAGTGGAATAGAGAAAAAAAGGAAAACAAAACCCAAGCCACCAGTCACAAAAGAAATGATCATCAGAGAGGTTGCTGCTGCTGTGGTCATAAGCTGATGTCTGCTCTGATTTAATTAATCTTGGCAAGTCAGACGGGAGCTGGGCAGGTCCCAAGAGACAGTGTTTTACCCGGAAATCCACTCAACCTAATTTCACTAATGTAGGGCAGTGGAGAGACTTGGAGAGGAGCCTGCATACTCAGCCATTAGAGCACAGCATAGGCGAAGGCAGCTGGAAGCACCAGCATCCAGCAGCACTGCTGCTCGCGTGCCTGCCTCAGCTTCACAGCAACCAGAGCTGCACATGTTCCAGGTGTTTGCTGCCCAGCAGGGCTCGCAGACACAACTCCCACCCTTTCCAGGAAATAAGTGGAGTGCTGAGGAGCAGGAGCTCTTTAAGACCCCATTGCAGCGAGGCTCTGTATGTCACTTCCATGTTGTTACTCCTCCATGACGTTCCCCAGCAGGTGCCAGTTGGAGCTGTAGAAGAGCTCTCTTTGACACTGGTCCTTCAGCTGGGAAGCAAACACACATCAGCCTCTCCCACCGTGTAGCTCTACCCTTAAACAATTCTGCAGTAACGGCTTAAGGTTTGTCCAAAGCTGCCCAAAAGGTTTCTCAACTTGACTGCACCATCCAGAGCGCTAAATGGAAGTGAGAACAGTGGCAGCTCAGCTCACAGATGCCTGTCTCTGTGGCAAAATTATCCTGTGCTATAAGATGATCTGGACTGCAGCAAAGACTCAAATAAAAAAGCACACTAAAATCTCAGAGCTAGAAGAATGGGACCACAGGACTGGAGTGACCACAGGACTGGAGTAACCACAAACAGTGCAAGTGATGACTGGTGTGCATTAAAAGAACAGTAAAGGTGGTCATTGCAAGCACAAGCTAGGTTGGTTTTGTTGTTAGTTTGAGGTGATTTTTTTTAGCTTTCTGACCTAGTCATTCTTGCTTTTCTCTTCAGGACTGAATTTGGTTTTTGCCCCTCCTCAAGTTTGTTTATTTTTGCTTTATATTACAGCTCTGCCTCCCCTCCTGCTCTCTTTCTTCCACTCTCTCATTTTGTGAGTTTGGATCTTTCTTTTTGCTTTGTAGCTGGAGTGCTCTAGAACAAATATGAATGTCTCCACCTTGGCTTTCTGCAGGTGTAGATATTCCAAGCCTGCAACTTGTCCTAAAGTAGGCATCCAAATAATACAAGTTAATAGAGTCTCAGAAATCTCCTATTTATTTCCACTCATTAGGAAGGAAGGAGAGGATGAGAAGATCAGCTGCAGATGTCTCTCTGTAGATATCTGGAGTTAGGTGGGTTGTCCATCCCATTCGACTTCAGCATTCTCATTTCATGATGTCACCACGTGCACATTGATGCTACTTCAGTCCAGGCTCACCTGAAGAAAGAGCTCATTGCTTCCTGCTTGTTCTGTCCCTTGCAAGTGGACACAGGGGCTCTGATCGTGCAGGCAGGAGGAGTTCTCACAGTGCTGGCATGTTCAGAAGGGAGGCAGCTTTAGTCAGGTGAAAGTTTGGCTACACAGGATTAAATGCTTTTGTTCCTCAAGCAGGGGATGGTCTGAATTCTCAACCACTTTTTTGTCACCTTTGCAGCAAAGTACAAAGTTAATGAAAAATGCCCAAACTGTGCAGTTCTGGCTGCATAATGACATTTGTCCTCTGCAAACCCAAAGGTATGATATCCAAGAGTTCAAAAAAAAAATGGAAAATCAAGACTAGTATTGGTAAAAAGCACTGTAAGAGATATCCTCCTTGATGTGTGGAATCCCCAGGACAGCTATCTGCTAATCTCTTTGGGGATACCCTGCCCTCCTTTGCTGGGACACTGAACAAGGCTGGAGAAAGCCCAGAAAACATACTGCAGAAATAGCCTACATCAAACAAACTGGTGAGTCAGATAAAATGCCTCACCTCTCCTGGGGAATCAGGAGCTGCTGTTAACTGGCCCTGATGTCACTGGGGTTGTGATGCATTGCCCCCATTGCGCAGAGCAAATCCTCTTCTTTTTACTGCTGTTGTTTGGCAGTGCCACAGCTTGAATTTTTTTTTTTTTTTTTTTTTTTTTTTTTTTGTGTGTGCCGAATTCTTTTTTCCCTCATGATACTGCTTGTTGCTGAAGTTAATTGCTACATAATAACACCAGGCTGCTTCTTTTCCCTCATTCCAAAGATCAATGAAGTACTGGTAAAGCTGCTAGGAATTAAGACATAGCTTAGGGTGTAGCAGTACACAGTCTTTCCCTTTTTGCTTCAGTATCATGCAAGAGAAAAGAAGGAGAGCGATTCACTGAATTTTGTGTGATAATTCTTATTCAAAAAGCTAGAGTTTGTGTTTATACTTGGGATATGCAGAGTCCACCATTTGAGTTTTATGATCCCTCTCTGTTGACTTGAACATGTGATGAAGTGGCCTTAAATTGCTCCTGCTGCTCCATGATCCTTGTTAGTCCAGTGTGTTTCATCCATGGCAGAAATCAGTGCAGTCTCTGGCCTTCTTCAGCAGACAGTCATCAGCCTGCCACTATCTGCTCCCCAGAGAACATTAATGGGGACAGTGAGGCACCTCTGTGCAGCTCCTCTGCCAGCCAGGGATCTCTAGGCGCCGTGGGTACTCCCTGGAAATTAGATTTGCCACCGTGGTGAGCTAACACAGACTAGAACATGGCAGAAAATTGTGTTTCAACTTGCCTGCTTATCCTAAGAGCAAGGACAGCACGGGAACACTGTGAGATAACCAACATCACTGCCAGCTCCTCCACCTTGAGTGTGAGTAGATTTCCTGTCCATCCTTCCTGGAGTGCTGTCAAGAGCCCACCACTGTAAGAGCTGGACCCCACTTTCAGCTGCTGATTAACAGGGCATCTGTGTGACTTGGTAACACAACAGATGTTCCGGACCCCCCAGTGTCTGTCTGTCTGTCTCTGTGCTTGCTGTGTTATGGGCCTGTCTGTTGTGCTGCACTGACGGGGCTGTGGGACTGCCAGCTAAAACCTGTGCATATTTTTTGGTAGGAAGACACAGAAAGTTTTAAGCACAATGAAAAGCAGTGTCAGACTTGTGTTCCTGAAACCATGTTACGTCTCTCTGTTGCTCATTCACTCATCTTCTATTTATGTGAGGAGAAAACCCCAGAAATTCTGCCTTACTAGGATCTGTCAGAGCCCAGTAAGAAATCAGACTTTGCTGCTGGCTAACAATAGTCTTTTCACTCAAATTTAGGGGTAGATGGTTGCACACTGGGATTTTACTCTCAGCTTCGTAATTCAGTGTGTCTCCTGCTATGAATGCCTTGAAGAGCAGCATAAAGGGACTCTCCTCCCTCCCAAGTCATTCAGGAAAATTAAAAAAAGTAGGCCAAGCTTTGCCTCCCAATGATACTTGTTGTGATCCTATTTTAATCAGTAGCCTATTTTGTCTGGTCTGTGGTGGTAGCTGTACCAGATATAGATGGAGTCCTTGAATAGCATCCTGTTTAGCTGTTCTGTATCCAGGGAAGGGGAGTCCACAGATGTTTTTGCTGACAGGGGGTTTGCAGTGGCTGAGGCCATGGGGATATTCCTACAGAAATTTTTCCTTCAGGAAAATCAGCAGTCAGAATTTACCAAGATAAAAAAATATCTGAAGGTCCAGAAGCAGAGCCTTTAATGAAGATGATTCAGAATGGAAAGTTGCATGCAACTTAAATGGGATTCCTAAAGAAGTGGTGCTTAGGAACATGTTTAAAACTCAGGCTAAAAGAACTGAGGGGAAGAGGGAAGAAGGAATGTAGCACCCACTGCCAGTATTGGATGCAAATACAAGTCTGCCATCTGATGGCATCAAATGGACCAGCCCAAAATGCGTGAATGGTGTCAGTAAGGAAAGTTTCACATCCCAGTTAGAATTCTCATGAAATATTGGTATGAGGATGCTAATCCTCACAAACTAAACACTGGCAACTAAACATCTTCACTGTTAGGCCGACACCACGGGCCCTGGTGTGATTTTTGTGTACACTAAGTAGCTTTGCATCAGACAGATCCCATACAGAGCTACCCTGTTCTGGAGAAGAAGAGAGTTTAGCCATATGGACATAAGCTGTGTTGTGCCAGTTGGCCTCAGGGCCAGGGAGCAATCCCTTGCCCATTTTATTTACTGGTACAATGTAGTTTGATAACCCATCAGAGATGCCAGGAACTGTGCAGGGAACCCACAGTGCTCTCTGAATGAGATGGGTACCGTATGTGTCATACCAATGACATGTGGTTTGTCCCACACCACCCAGTCCTCCTTCAGTGCTTGTTTCTTTTCCCAGGTGTTTCTTTTCCCTGTTCTTTATCCCAAGTGTGGGTTGCTGCTTGCTTGACCTCTCCATGAGCATTGTATGTGTGGGACTGGGAGCCAGTGAGGAAAAGGGAGAGATGGCAATGGAGCAGACCAGTCAGTACAGTGCACCAAGACCCTTGGGCAACTATTCTGTCTTACAGCCCTATAGCCTTGGGTCCACCACTACCTTGTCCTGTAAAAAGCAATCCACACAGTTCATGCACTGTTTCTGAAAGAGGCTGGGAACATGTTAGTATACCCTGATGAGAGCTGGGCAGTAGAAACTCCAAGACAATTAAATCTGTCCTGCTGCAATGAAGGAGGCATGGGCTAGATGAACCCAGGAGTGAGATCACTCCATCTTGAGGTGCATTCCTTGTTCTTCCTGGCTGCCTCTGCCTTCTCCTGGGTTCCGATCCTCTGTCTAGTACATTGTGGGGCAGCTCCTAGCAGTAGTTTTAACTTCTCATGTGAATGGTGTGCCAGAACAAGGTGTCTGACTGACAGGCAGACCTAGCTTCCATTTATACTCAGTGCTTCCCCCCAGGGCAGCTTTGCTTTTGAAAGGAGAGACTAGAAAACTGGAGAGATGTGGCAATCTTTGGATGAAGGCTCCCATTCTTGAAGGCTAGAGACATTTCTCTAGATCTCTGTTCAGTGTAAGACAAGTCTGAGTTACTGGATATAAAATTTTTCCTTCTGAGTCTTGCAGGCATCAAGTGTGTATAGAGTTTGTTCTTCGTGACTCTAAGTCTTGGCTGGGAGTATCCATATAGTAATTGGGGGACTATGATTCAGCAGTGGTTGGTACAGTCAGTGGGTTCTTTAAAAGGGTGTGTGATGTAGCTGATAAGCCAGTGGTAAGACAGGAGTCTAATTAGTGCCCCTAATGAAATGAACAGTGATTGTCTGGTGCATCAGCAGCAAGCAAGGCAGCTCCTTCCAGTGGCACATGCTTTCTGGCTGAAGGTGTTTTGTGAGAGCTACATATTTGCCTGCTGGGCTGAACCTTGGCATGTTCTTTTCATGCTGCAGAAATTCCAGGGACTTTGAGACCTGGGTGATTTTGGAAAAGGAGAAGCCTGAAACCATGCAGTCCATCATGCTGTATGCACATGTAGGATGTTTTAGATCATGGCTGACTAACGCTGGACCATCTCTTTCCCCACTAGATGCTGTAGAAGAAACCAAACCTACTGAAAGTGCCCAGCAGGAAGAGGTGAAAGAAGAAGAGAGCAAGGCGGACCAAGAAAATGCCTGAACATTAAGAAATGACTCCCCATTGCCCCTCCCTCCCTCCCCCTATCCTCTATCCTTCCTTCCCACCCCAATCTCGATTTCCCCCCTTCCTGCTCACATCTGTGAGCCTGTGTCTGTCCCTCTCCCATTACCACTTAAACCCTTTTTCTCTCTGTGTGGCAAACATTTAAAGAAAAAAAAAAAAAGCAGGAAAAATCCCAGTCAAACAGTGTGGCTTAAACATTTCTTTGTTTCTTGGTGTTGTTATGGCAAGTTTTTGGTAATGATGATCCAATCATTTTGGGAAAATTCTTGCACTGTATCAGAGTTCTTTGACCTGGCGCGTGCGTGTGTCTGTCTGCCCACTGCGAGCGCTCTCTCTCTCTCCTCTCCTCCAAGTGTGTGTGTGTGCAATGTTACGTTCATCTGAGGAGTCCAGACTTACCAAGTGAGTAAAAAACAAAAGAGGGGGGAAAAAAAGGTTCTTTTCTTCCTTTTTCAATGTGATGGAATGAACGAAAGAAAAAACAAACAAAAGACCAAACATAACAAACAAGTGAACAAAAAAGAATACTAAACCCCAGTTTGTTTTCAGAACTAAAATAACAACTAGAAAATGTGCCAATTAACCTAATGCTTGGCTCCAGGCTCCTTTTTCAAACTGAACAATAATTATAATAAATGAGAATAATTATCATTAATACCACCGTGTCGCATTTCTATGCTGCTGTTCATCCTGCTGGCCTGTGATCTTTGGTGGGCCACTTCTTGCGTGGCCCAGCTGTGCTCCTTGGCCACAAGTCAGTGGCTGACTGCTCTCCCTGGCACTACTGAGGGGATTTTTAAGGGGAGCAGGCTTGGATTTTGAGCGAGATATTAGCACTGACTAACATAAATAATGAAAGTAGCAAAATCAGTTTTAGGAAAGATCATTAAAAGCATCCCTCTAGAAGACCTCTAGGCCCTGATTTGGGGAACTACGGTGACCCTGAAGGTATGAGCCTGAAGAGGAACCAGCTTTGGTCTATGCCCAAGGTCTAACCCCTGCCAAGGGGTGTGCCAAGGGCTGTGAGGGAAAAGGGCCCTAGGACCTGAGCTTCTCACCACATTGGGCTGGAGTTGATGTCCCTGCGTAGCATAGCGTGGCCCCCCAGAAGTATTCTGTTTGGGCCAAAATAATTGGCCCAAAATAAATTGGGCCAAATATTATTCAATATTTATTAAATAAATAGGCACACAGGAAGGATGAGGCCTGGTGGCCTAGGAGCCAGTGGGTGGCACTTTGAGAAATACCTCATCCTTGCTCCTGCCAGACCCAGGGCGTTTCACCCAGCTCTAGTGAGGGCCAAGGCATTCAACTGTCATTTATGGCTGTGGGAAGAGCCCCAGCTCCACCACTGCTTCCCCCAGGTTGTGGGGCTGTTCTCTGGTGCCAGCCAGCCTGTCCCAGTGGAATAATGACAGACACCAAATCCCGAGCTTGTGCAGCCATCTGGGTCTGCTGCTGTCTTTATGAGCTGTGAGCGCAAACAGTTAAAATACATTTAGTAATATCTGGGCTTTCATAAAAGCTAATTACTGCTCTTTCACTGCCCTGATTATTTTAATGGGCTTTCCCAGCAGCTCCTGCACGGTTTCCTGGCCTCCTTGGCAATGACAGGCAGAGTACCCTGCAGCATAAATGTGTGATGCTGCAGGACCAGGATTAAATTGTCCTCACAGTAGGAAGACCAATAGATGGGAATGCTGACAGCTCCAATGTCCTTTGGTGGCCGATGCTTCTTGCAGTGGCCTTCAGAGGGCTGGCTGGCTCTCCTTGTCCTACTCCTTTGTTCTCCTCCATCTCTTTGTTGGAAATAGGGAGAAAAGATGAACAGTGTCTCCTCATAAATGATCACTTTGAACGTAGACTGCTCACCTGGAAGTGCCATCAAAACATGTCAGGATTCATTTCCATGTGCTTCCTGGAATTCTGTAGAAATATGAGAGAGAGAGACAGGGAGGGTTTTTCTAAAGAGAGGGAAAGAGAGAGTGGGAGATAGATTGGACAAAGATTTTTAAAAACAGGGATTAGAGAGATGAGGGGGGAAAAGATTTTTGAGTGGATAGATGGATGATAGGGAGAGAGAGGGGAGTATAGCTAGAGAAAGAAAGATTAGAGTGCAAAAGATGAGAGAGAGACAGGAAGAAATTAGATAATATGGAGCAATAGATGATTGATAGAGATAGTGAAACGTAGATAGCTAAAGTAGATTAGACAGACTAAATAGGTAGAAAGATGGGCTGACTGACAGATAGGTATTGTGTCATACTTCATAAATGATATATATGCTAATATTCCCATGTCATGATGGGTGGTAAACCCTGAGACACCTTCCAGCCTGACCTCAATTCAGCAAATGTAGCGCAGACATCAGGCATTGCTTGGACCGTATGTCAGGTCTCACCACCCCAGCCATGCCTGCCATGGCAGCAGCAGGGTGTGGATGGTGTTTGGGAGGGGCACGGGGCTGAGGCGTAGGGAGGAGAGGTGTACAGAATGTTTGCTGTTCGTAGCACACAAGGGGCCAGCCCAGCGCAGACACTACAGACACCCTGTGTCTCTAGCACCAAGTTGAGAGAACTGAGGCTCAGCTCTCAGGATTTGTGGGAGAGGTGTTTGGGAGGAGGCAGGAAGGAGGGACCATGGTTTTTGTTTGGCCTTATCTCCTGTCATGACCATTTTAAAAGGTTTTCTGTCTTGCCTGTTTCTGCAAAGACCATGTGGTTTCCCAGCTCTTCCGATTTCAGACCCGAAAATTTTCATCTTGCCTCCACTTTGCTATTACTATTTTTAACTTTATAAGGAAAAGAAAACCACTTCTCATGTCTTCCTGGACATAGGCCTTCCTCCCTCCTCAAAAAATGAAACAACTTTCTCTCCCCAGGGACGTTTTACCTTTGTATTTCGCATGTTGCTCCCCCTTGGCTGATGGCTGGGGCATTGCGTGTGTTTTGTCACCGTTTGTAAGAACATACTTTGCCATGTTGCTTAGACAACAAAGGGTTGGGTTTTGTGTTTTGGTTTTTTTCCCCCCACAAAGAGAACGGGATATGTGGTTACCAACTGCAAACCTAAATAATTTAAATACTAATTCCTCTCCCTTGGTTCCAGTTTAAAATTACTGGCTGTAACCAAGCACCTCCTATCTTTATTATTGTACCGTGTCCTGATCCTGCCAGAGAGTCAGGGCAAAGAGAGCGTGAGAGAGAGCACAGAGACAAACCCTGCCTTGAGCAGGCAGTGGTTTAATGTGTAATACACAAGATTTGTATAGGAAGCTGGGCTGTCTTCAGGGTACAGGAAGAGAGCAGAGAAAAGCATTTGGATTTCCTTGAGATGCCTCTTCAGCCAGATTTTCAAAGGCTAAAAGGAAACACTATAAAGGATGTAGCATGGGACGGAAACTGGAAAGAGAACAAGGGTATTTGAGGAATGATTTTTCTAGCAAGACATCAAGTGAGCTGAAAGCAGAAGAGGCAGGAGGTCCCAGAAGTAAAGAGTGGGCAAAGAGTCATCAGCAGAGTAGTTGAAGCTTTTCTACTACTCCTGCTGTGACAACCTACAGGAATTCCCCAGGGAGTATAGATCTAATTCTCTCTCCCTGAAGATGATATAGGTTTGCCTGGAGGTGCCTGTGGTTGTTATTTTGTGTAAGAAAAGGGCAGGGCATGTTAGAGTGACTCACACTGGGAATATGGTGCCTGACCTCACCATGCAGTGCTGCGGAAATTCGGAGTCTTAGAGGGGCTTTTTCCATGCCCCTGTTGTAAGGTGTGCTAGTGACCCACAGCTATCCTGAATGCTCGTACCAGCTGTAGGCCAGCTCTTGACATTACACTACTACATTTCATTAGACTAAGCTTTGAAAAAGTGAAAAACATTCTGACATAAACTCCCCATCAATGCAGTAGATTGTAAGCATGAATTTGGTCTGCTTTGCAATGCTTGTGCCATTCTGACTGTCTGCAGATGACTGATAGCACATGAAACCCCACAACCCTTGCAATAGTTGCATCAGCCAAGGAGCTTTTCTGTGAGCCACATTCCAAAGGGAGGGGAAAGGCATTCTGCTGAGATCCCTTCAGACCCAGTGTTTTCCAATCCTAAACCCTAATGCAGCCCCATGAGAGGTTTTAGCCAGAAGGAACTCACCCGTGGTGACCAGATAGACATCACTGCTTGGGGAATATGTTACTCTAGATGAAAGAAATAGCCATGAGTGATGGAGAGGAGTTTAGAAAAAAAAAAAAGGTAAGAATGAAAAAAGGAAGAGGGAATTCATACCAAACTCCTCACAGGAGTTATTTCTTTTTTCCTATGGTCTCCAAACAGCAAACTAGCACTTGTGACTTTTCATACTGAAGGTCTGCTGTTTGTCATAGGTATTTTAGGAAGGAAATGGAGTGGCTGTGGTTTGCAGAGGTGGAGGGAAGGGTTTGAATGAATGTTTTTGTGGTTCCTCTTGGCTAAGAAGTCTGCTTGGTGGTCACCTGCAGCTCAGCAGCACCAGAGGTGACGCTGGGGGTCCTCTTCCAGGCCTGTGCTCAGATTCCCTGCTTTTCTGCATTGCCACATTAGCACTTTCACTGGATATTTAGAGCACCTCAGGACTGATTCTCCTCTCGCTCACACTGGGGTAACTCAGGAGTCGCTCCACTGGAACCAGTGGTGTTAATCTGGTGTGAAAATAAAGCGAGAGGAGGATTCAACTCCTCGTGGGGGGGATTTTCCAGGTCCCCGAGGGGGAAAAAAAAATCAATGGGAGTTACATGTCTAACTGCCACTTGTGCCTGTGAAAGTCTGCCCCTTATCTACCTATATGTATATAGGGTACAGTTTTCAGAATAACCTAAGTGACACGGGCACTTGAGAGCACACATTTCACTGGCTTTCAAAGAGACACAAGTTTCTAAGGCCCAGATGCTAAAGGATGTCCAAACTCCTCTCTGCAGTGCAGTTGGGGGTCTCAGGCCTGAAATTCTCCAGTCATTTCCCAAAATGGAACTGAAGATCATGAGTCATTTAGGTGGTCCTGAAAGCGCTACCCTCTATCCATTTTTCAGGGTGTTGATCTCAGGTCATGTGCGAGCCTGCATTCTTACCTACAATGCTTTATTACTACATTCTTCTGTTGAGCAATACTTGGAAGAAGAGGTGAAGGTCGAGATTTGCAGAACAGGCTAGTGACCCCAGTGGCTCACATCTGGAGTGCCCAACTTGAGAGACACCTCACTGGGGTCTAAGCCACAGGTCCCCTGTATGCTCTGAACATCAAGATTTATGTATTACACACCCAGAACCACTGGTCATTTCTAAAAAAAGAAATCCCAGCCTGAGACCTAGACCACTCTCACAAAAGAAAATCCCAGGTGAACTGTTCACCTGATAGCTTGGTTTTTCTGCTCATGCCTGTTCCCAATGAATAAAACAAATCCCTGTGCATCACCTAAGCCCTATTTTGAGGAGTTCCACTGGCATACAGCTGAAGTAACACAGTAATAAATTGGGGCCTGAAGAAGGTGGCTACAGCTTAGAGAGTATCAAGACCTGTGATGTGTCTGGAAGCTAAAAAGAGCAGAACTTGACAATTAGAGCGGCCCATTTCCGATGCTCTTGTGTGAGGATCTGGAAAGAGTCTCTCACTCATTGTACTTGTGCATTATGAATGTGTCCATCTGCAGAGATCTAATGTACACATATGTCCTGAATATTGTCCTAAGGTTGCAAGCTTCAAAAATGAGCAGAAAACATTCCCGAGAAGTGAGAATAATACAGATGTCTGTATTTGAAAAATTGGTTCAAATAAAGTCTCTCACTTATAGATATGTGTAGTTGTGTGCAATTATTCGTTCCTGGAACAGAAATTTCTCCCTTGTGTAGGACTTTGATTATTTTACAAAAAAAAAAAAAAAATCTCATTTCATTCTTCCTTGACCTTCTCAGTCAAGTCCTACTATTGTGGTAAAAAAAATGCTTTCTACTTATCCTGTCTGGGTAAAAAGCTGTGTTACATTGAAAGGGTGAAGTAAAAGGCCAATACAGGCCAGTGTGCTTTTATGGTCCTTAATATCCCTTGAGGTAGAATATCTAACTGGCCTGATGGAAGATGTGGTCACCTGGACAAAAGTCCTGTGTTTTTATATAACATGACACACACATCCCTACGGACACTCTGGCCCACGAAAGGCCTGTGGCTGTCTGGGCACTGCCTGGAAACTGCCTGGAAAAAGCTGAACTGAGAAACGCTGTGCTTGGGCACCACAAAGATGCAAAATGTCCATGGCCATATCTGGTCCTGGGATGTTCTGAGTCAGGGAATCTGCTTGGATGTAGAAATGGGAATGGGGAGTTGCCAACCAGTAATGGTTCAGCCTCTGGGGATCATTCAGTTCAACCCCTCTACCAAGCCAGGGTCACCTAGAGCAGGAGGCACAGAAGCCAGAATGTCTCCAGAGAGGGAGAGTCCATTACCTCCCTGGGCAGCTGTTCCAGTGCTCTGCCACCCTCAATGGAGAGAAGTTAAGCAACCTTGTGCAAGCTTACCTAAAGATATCAAATTTCTCACTGGATTTAAATCTTCAGTAGCTCCCTGGGAAACTCCAGAAGTTTTTGAGTCAGAAATATATATTTCAGCAGCTAAGAAGCCTCACCAATTATTTCTCTCAGTATCAAGTTTATGCCAAGTGCAATGATATAAGAACAGAGCAGGAATTGCAGCCTGGGCTGTGCTAGGCTTCTGACTTAATCCTGAGCTGTATCTGACAGCAGCTCAAGAGCAGAGCTGAAATCAAGCATTTTTGTCACATCTATTCATCCCAGGAAGCTTTACAACCACTATTTAGAAATCGCTTGCAACTCATCTATGAAATATAGCAGCTGGCTTAGCAAGGGCCCAGAAAATTCCTGATGAGGCTCCAAGGAGCTGCCTGGGAAACAGAGCAGACCTCAGCACCTCACATGGGCTCTGGACAAAGTGCCAATTTACAAATGACACAATTAGATGTCTGCATTCTTGTATGTAATCATCAGTTGCCTCGTGGCTTCTCCAAAAAAGGCGTGGACTACATCTTGTGTGCAAACAAATATTAAGCATTCAAAATCAAGTGGTTTCAATTAGCCACATCACTAGATTGCAGGGATCAACCCTGGCAGATTGGCTTTGCTTCTGTGGGGCAAAACACCTCTAAAAGGACCTCTCTCCAAGTAAATGGTTGTCTTGACGTAGCAAGGCTGCCTTGCACTCTTTTATCTGCTGAACAGCAGGGGGGGAGGGCAGGAGCTGAACAGTTGGCCCAGGGCATGTGTGTCAGCTGAAGCTCAGCCTCATATAAATCTCCACCTGAGACTTTCTAACAAGGCACACAAAGTTTGCCCTGCATTATTTCCAGAGTCACATTTGTGCCACTGCAAGAAGAAATAAACTTTCTGCCTGAATTGTAGAAAATGGACCCATGACTCACCTTGGGTGTTCAACCTCCTCCAATTGCCCAGGTGAACTCCCTTTGGATATCTTGCCACATCCATGGACTACAACAGCAAACTTTTCCCAATTTCTGAGTGAGCCAAGTGTTTCCCATTCCTTTGGTGTTCCTCTGGCCTAGCCCACTCAGGGGGGAGTGGGGAGACCTTTACCTGGCTAAACTGCGACAGGAACTTCAGGTTTGCCTATTTTTTGACAATGCCAACAGCTTCACAGCACGCTTGCCACCTTCATTGCTCTAGTGAGGTCGCAGGCAAAAGACTATTGTTTCTCATAGAATCACTTCAATTTCTGAGTCTGCTTTCCTTTACCCAGCAAGGTATATGAAGTCCTCTGTAATGGACATTTACAGTCTCCCAATCTGCAACACTGTCCTTTTTTAACCAGTATATAGAGCTGGCATCAAGTCTGAACAGGGCTACTCCCTTGTTGAAGATGAGCAGAAAAAGTGAAGGAAATTATGCATTTCAGTACCTAAGATCACTTTTGTATATTAAAAATGAAATTATTTTTCTCCATGTAGGACCACTTTTATATATTAAAGAGGAAATACTTTCTCTCTAGCCTGACATGAAACTGTGAACATTAATAATAAGAGAAGCAAGGAAAGGAAAGCCCATTTGTCTCAGAGGAACACCACTGTGGCTGAGAGGCAGGGTTTGCAGAGAGGTGGTATCTTGTATGAGACAGACTGGGGTACTTGGGTCTCTGCAAATGCATCAGCCTGCAACCCAAACTACAAGCTGTATATATTTAGAAAGTCACAGCTTAATTTAATTATGGTGGATGATTAAGCAATTTATGAGTAAAATGTAATTAAAATTTTGGGATCAATGGGTGGATGCTAAGCCAAGAGAGAGAGAAGCTTCATTATCTTTGGTGAGAGAGAGGAAGGGTGGTACAGGTCATCAGTGGCTGCATAACAAGGAAGAGATAACTGGGGTGAACTGAAAACTGCTGCTGAGGCCTGTTTCTGCTGAGTCCATAATTATGCTGTTCTTACCTTGAGATAGTCATCTTCTGAAGATGTGGCCATCCTTAGGACCCTAAGCCAGAGTGGGAAAAACAGTTTCTCTCACTGGAGGTGAGATCTAATGGAGAGGGTTCAATTTTCCCCCTCTACATTGGGTGTCCCCATCCTTGGCTATTTATCTGTGTACAGTCTGTGGCTTAAATTTCAATGAAGCCTCATTCAACACCTGTCTGTGCAGCAGCTCATTGATTAAGTGTGAAGATAATTTCACTGTGGGTGCTGTGGTGCAGAGGCTCCTTCTCTGTGTTTGCCCAGGTCCTGAATCTCTCCGTCTGGGGTCTCTTTCCTTCTAAAGCACACTTGTGTGATTTAGGAAAAACAGAGCGAAGGCTAAGAAACTGCCACATGTCCTGGTGGCCTAAGGGGGTGCTGGTGTCCAACAGCAGGGACACCTTGAGCTTTTGGATGTGGAAGACCAATGCTCCTGGAGAAGATATCTCTGAGGGGCAGCTCTATGAGTGATGATAGGTCACCTTCTTTAGAAGTCACTTAAAGACCAGAAACAATTCCTATTTGGATGCCAGCACCCAGCAAAAGGGTGAGCAGTCCCCGCGTGCTGTCACTTAGGCTTCCTTGACCCCACTGCTTCTCAGTAGCAAAGAGAGAGAAGACCTACAGCTGTGGGTTGTCTCCCCCAGGTTCTTCTCCATGCACGACACCCAAGCCTGGTGCCAGACACTCCACAGGGCACGTCTGGCAGTCAGGGCTGGGAGAACAGGCTGCAGTGCAGGGTGCATGGTCTGGGAAGAGCTCACATGCTGACTGGTCTCTAGGAAAAAGCCAAAGGGCAATCACCACCCCTCCTCACAGCCCAGGGCAGGGTTCTGCTCCTCCCAGGCTGTGGCAGGGTGCTGGTGGCTGGGGAGGGCTGGCTCTGCCTGGCTGTGGCCCTGGGCTGTTGGCACACACCATTAATAAGACTTTCCAGCCTGTCACTTCCACGCTGAATCCTTTGAAAGCCGCGCTCCTCTGGGCCCATTAGAGGGAGGAACTGTCTCTGTTGGAACATATGGGGCTGTCAGGCTCTGTCTGCTGCTCTGAAAGCTGCTGCCGCTCTCGCTGTTTGCTGCTGGGGGGAGGCAGCAGCTGTCTGGAGGAGGCTGTGATGAGGATGGGCACTTGGGAAGGAGCTGGGGGAAGATAGCAGGTGAGCTGGGAAGCATGCTGGGAATGCTGGGAAGGTAAACAGTGTGCTGGTAGCTGGTGGGCTGCTGTAGGACATTCAGATGCTGGGCAGCTCAGGGGGGGTCCCTCATGCTATTAATGTGATGGGGGAAGAGGTACATCAGAGGACAACTGGGTGGTGAATATCAAGGGGTATGTAGGGGCAGGCTGAGGCAGCAGGAGACACGGCTGACAGCAGAGATGTTTGACTTGTCTGGAAAAGGAGAGGATGGCAGCAGCATGCGGTGACTCTATGGGAAGACTGCAAAAGGGAGGCTTTGGAAAGCATTGTGTGGTCACACAGCGCTGTAGTTTCTCATTAAGCAGCACACCCACCCCCAGCTCCATTTGCAGAAACTGAACAGGATTTAATGGAGTCCCTTGACTTTTTCCTCTGAAATATTCATAGGTTTTAGCAGTCCATTTCATGCTCACCTCCTTCTCCATTAACGAGCATCGAAGAGGGACTGGGTGGAAAGTAGGCTGCTCTGGAGCCAGGGAGACAGAAAAAAGGACCTCTGCCTCTGCCCAGGGACTGCTGAGAATCAATCCATTCCTGGGCTGCTCCATGGCCCTCTCACTAGGCCTGCAAAATGACTGGAAATGAGCCCTGGGCAGCATGAACAGGGAGGTGATTAATACAGTGGGAAAGGAAGGAAACCAATTAAGCAGAGCGCTGGCTGGAGCTGCGGCCCCAACCCCTGTCACACAGATACACCCACATCTGTCTCCCTGCCTGTCTTCATAATGTGCAAGGCCAAGAGCTCTGTAAGAATGGCACAGGCTGTAAATGCCTGGAGGCAATTAGTTCCCCCCTTGCCTTAGCACTAATGCTGTGCTAGGATACAGGGAAAGTCCAGAGCTTCCATGAGACAGCACAGAAGCACAGCAGTTGGATTATGGATGCCCCATGTAGTCCGCAGTACTTGGCCCAGCAAAAATCCTGCTGGGGAGTTTGGGTGCAATAAACAGTGCTAGATTGCACTTTGGTGTATGAAATGTCCCAAAAGATTGGAGCAAGTGGGATGTTGGAGCATTTTCCAGATCTGTTAGGTACTAAACCAGGGCTCTAATAGTCCAACTGATACACTCCCACCAAAGTCTACAACCAAGTATCTCTAGGATTCTTAAGAAAGGGGTCCCTGCTCATGGCAGGGGGCACTTTGGAACTAGATAATCTTTAAGATGCCTTCCATCCCAAAACATTCTATGATTCTGTGATTTTGGGGGTGGGGAGAGGTGCAACTCTCACAGCTTTGCTCCAGAGTCCCTTTTTTGCAGTAGTCACACTCCTAAACCATACAGTTTAAAGTCCTAAGAAAAATTTTATTGAGGACTCCGTGGACAACAGTAGAACCTGGACAGTGCTCTAGGAAAACAGAGTGGTCCTTCACCAGTGCCATCCCTTCAAAAAGTACAAGAGATGCTCAACAATGGGCTTCCAAGTTGACTTAGCTTCTCTCTGCATTATTGCTTTGATGAAAACAAAGAGCAAACTGCATCCTAATGAGTTGTTCACTCTGGCTGACAGAGACAGAAGGCAAGATTTTAAATGCACCATTTCCTGTGGTTCCTCCCCGCTGGATTAAAAACCAAAACAATGTCACAGATGCAACAGCACCTATTTATTCTTGCTCTCAAAACACTCACTGTCAGGCTGCTTCCCCTTCCCTCCCATACACCCATCCAGGCGCCTGCTTGCGTGTGTCCTGGGAATCAGATGTTTATGCAAGTATTTGCAGGATGTTCCACATCTCCCTGAAATCATAATCAGCATGCCCACAATCAGCTTAATTACGAAGCATTCAGCAAACACCCACAGGCTCTTCCAGGGCAGCTC
Source organism: Taeniopygia guttata (assembly GCF_048771995.1). Classification (NCBI taxonomy): domain Eukaryota; kingdom Metazoa; phylum Chordata; class Aves; order Passeriformes; family Estrildidae; genus Taeniopygia; species Taeniopygia guttata. Next base: position 23,144,762 of record NC_133024.1, read on the forward strand.
CACGCAGCATCTCCATGAATGGGGCTGCATGTTTGGGCTGCGTGTTTTTCCTCCCCTGCCACACACGGTTCCTGGTCAAGGCCTTTGGCCCTCACACCTGAGCTGCTGGGTTGTCTGGTTACTTATTTGTTTCCAGGAGAGAAGAGAGACATTTGTAAAGCAGCAGCAGGACATGAGAGTATCTCAGGGTGAGACTTGGCCACCTCTGACTGTGGAACTCAGATTCAGTCGAAGAAAAAAACTGAGAATTTCTAGCCAGGCAAAAGCCTGGGAAAGAGCTGGAGAAGAATGTAAATAATTCTTTATCTCTCTTGTTGTTCACATTATTTATAGTTAAGTTCTATCACTGTGTGTCAAGCACTCTGCACCAATGCAGTGGATTGTTTTCACTTCAGGACCAATGGAGTTGGTACTCACAAAGCTCTGTATAAAAGAGCTGTGTATTTTCAATAAATTGGAGTTTTACTCTCACAGCCTTCTGATCTGAGTCTCTTCATTCCCGTCCTGCCCCGACAGCGACATCTGTTTTTCTGCAGCAGTCTTTCCACGCAGGATAGAGATGTGAACGATCCCGGTTTTAACCAGGCCAGGTAAGAGATTTAAACATGCCAGGTCCATAGTCTGGCTATTAACTCTCTCTGTAGAAAAGACAAAAATCAAGAACCAAGTACCAAAAACTGTGGAACTATGAAGTTTTGCCATCCACGGGTTGCAGCCTGGCACATCTGGGTGCTCAGCAGATAGGCTCTTTCTAAAGAAGTGAAGGACAACTTGGTTTAGCTGAAGCAGTCAGAAAACACAATGCTGAGGTAAGAAAACACTTTCTGAGGCAGCCAAGTGCACTTCCTGTAAGGAAGAGCACAATTCATGGCTCTTCAAAACTTTTCTGAAGAATATCCTGAGCTGAGGCTGTGGGCATTTACAAAGATCATGGCCATGTCTTTGCTTTTAGTCAGTGCACTTTCTATCAGCCCCACAACAAACAACCCCTCATGTAACCTCTCAGGTGATTCACAGAGATGCTAAGCACAGGCAGAAGAAAGATTCAGGCTTCCCCTCATCACTCTGTAGTTACCATCTCTGAGTCTGATAAGGTTTGGACTCTTCAGACAGCTGTAGCTGACTTTGTTTCCTTCCGTGTGGCACTGCACTAGCAAAACCCACAAGATGACCCCATCACATTGTTATACACACTGAAAGCATTTAGGGCTATTAAGGTCACACTTCAATGGGACCTTAATAATTTACTGCTTTTTTGTGGAGCTTGGGGATCACAGAGCCAGAACCAGGGAACCCTTCTCTACTGTGCTTGTCATCACATGGCAAGAAATTTCCATTTAAAACATAAATCCTGGCATCAGAGAGATATCATCAAACCAGCATTTTGATCTGAAGCAAGGGGGCAGTTCACAAACATAGGCACACTTCTCCATCCAGGATTACACAAGGAGATGTGACTTTTCTTCTCTGTTAATAAAGTACATTTTTAACCATTTTGCCCAATCTTCCACATCCCAATTCATTAGCTATTCAAGACCCTGTGTATGTTAGGCCTTTGCTCACACAGGCACTTGGCTGTTGGTTGCCATCACAAGTTTATAAGATGCTCCAGCAGCATTTGGGTGCCTGCTGGCCATCTCTAGCTGTTCAGGTTTGCTGTTAGTATTGCCATGACCTAAAGACTGTCTCCTGTTGCTGGTGATGTCTCCAGACCTCAGAAGTCTGCCAGCCTCACAGCACTCCTATCACCCTGCACCCAGGAGCTGTCACTACTCTTACCAGTGTTATCTGCACAACCCCTGGAGCACTGTAAGAAGGATAATTATGACAACAGAGGGCTGTGAAGGCTTAGACCCTCCAGACATTCCGTGCCACCTTCCTCCTGGTTGGGCAGAGGGTCTCTGCTGCCTACCCAAGGGAGTGGGAAGAGGCTGTGACAGAACACACAATGAAGCTCATCCCTCAGGATTTTGGGCAGATCAGATCAGTAACTGCTCCGCCCCAAGTATTTATTCTGCAGGGAAGGGGATGGGAATAACACATACCTTGAAGCCTTGTTAAAAATACATGCCAGGAAGACAGCTCTCCTCTCAGGCTAAAACTGTCTCCAGGGACGATCTCTGGGGAATGCCTGTGTAAGCAAAACGCCCACCAGGGAAGAGGTTTCTCAGGGGGTGTGTCTGTAGGTGAGTGCTCCTAAGGGGAATGCCTGGGGAGGGGGGAGGGCACGTTCCCACATGATGTGCTGCCTGCCTCTGCCTTTCCCTAAATAGCACATACTGTCCTTGTGGCTCGGAATACGCTTGCCACAGAAAAGTCTGCACATGTAGGGTAGGACTTTCTTGAAGTTCACCCCTAGCCAACTCGTGAGATTAGATTTTAAACTAGTGTTATGTGTAGTAGATATAATTTGTGCCATTTCTAATATGATATATGTGATATTGAATATTTGTTAAGAGTATACACGTTTGTATTAGGACTCCCCCCCACCCTCGCAGGCGAAACCTGGTGTATGTTGAAACCCGATTTACATGTAAAAGGATGTGGCTCAGCCAGGAGATGGGCCATGTCTGGAGAGATGCGCTGATCATAGAGAGATGCGCTGATCATAGTGTGAACGACCCGAGATGGATATCATGGAAATCCTCGGGCAGATACATGTGAATGCAACGTTCCCATAAACTTCATCAAGGGATTCACCAACTCCTAACACGGAATTGTTCTTCGTCACCAAAAAAAGAAAATCTTATTAACCTATGGACTTTGAATGGAAGAAAAGACTGCTGAAATCTTGGCCTCAGGTGGAATTTTCCCATAAAAACAGCTTGTGCCAGGATGGAGGTGTGTGGGCATAGAGGAAAACCTCTGCTGAGGCTGACTCCTTGTTGCACACCCAGGGCCGACCCCGGGCTCGGCTCTGTTCTTTCCTTGTGGCTGGCTAGATAGAATTTGATTGCAAAATAAATATTTTATTTTTTCATATTAATTTGAGTGGACAAATTTTCATTTATAACACTAGGAACACCTTTTGAGCTCACTGGGCTGCTCGTCAGTAGCTGCTCTGCCGTGGCACTGCACATGGGCACAGCCAGTTACCCCTTATGCTTCTGTTATATCCAGGTTTAAATGGCACTGCCATCCAACCGGCCATCCAGTGACAGCCACCTGCACTGGGAAGCCTTTGCCACGTGGTGACACAGTAGATGGTCTAACAAGAAAGGAAATGAGGATTTTAGGAGGCCTTGGCAGAGGGAAGGCAGAGCTCTGCTGAATCAGTGACTGGGGGTGCACGCCTTGCTCCCTGCTGGGGAATGGGGAGTCAAGGGCAGCAGCAGGTTTGGAGAGCCCTGCAGCCTGTGGCAGCCACAGCAAAGCATCCCTGCACTGCTCAGAACAGCTCAGCCCTGCTTTCTGCTGCTGCTGAGACTGCTGGAGGGGAAAATTCGATTTGCCTTTTGTTCAGCCAGCCTCACGGAAAGCCTCGCTCAGCGGCTGGGTGAAAATCAGAACCTGCTCATGGTGCCTGCACTTGAGTATTGGCTCAGTTGAGAGGGACCTCAAGAGCTGAGCCTCCTCCTCTCACAGCTGGCTCTGAGAGCTCACTGTGTCCCTGCCACAGAGACATCAGCCTCCCTCAACGGCTGTGCCTGCTGCTCTGCTTGTGGTGGAAAACGCCAAAAAGGATGGCAAAGGTCCTTGGGGCCTGTGCTTTGCTAAGTGGGGCTCAGGACCCATGGTACATGTGTGTACTCACTTGGCTGACTATGAATGCCTCCCAGATATGCCCTGCCCTTTTCCCATTTTCATCCCACCAAAGAATATCATGGCACATCCTGACAACAGGCAGCTAAAGAAGGGGGCAGAGTGCTCCCTCCTTTCCTCACATTACCCATACTCTGTTCCGGCTGGTCACCTCAAAGGCGGCTCCTGTAACATGCTCTGTCTGAAAGGCACTGATGCTGGAGCAGCATTGAAATTTATGGTCCCATAAAATATTTTTTCCATACAACATTTTTTTCATAAGCCATGGGACAGATTGGAATCTGACATGTTCAGCTGTTGCTGGATGAAGGGAAGAGCAGAAGTGACAGGAAATTTCTAGGAGAACTATATTAAACTCTGTAGGATTTTGATTTAGTAGTAACAGTAAAATGAAATTTCAGCTGATATTCCATTATCCTGTTTGCAGTGCACTCTAATAGCATCTCCATTCATAAAACAGTTCAGCTCCTGTCCTTTGGTGTTGATCTATTTGTTTTGCTCTAGAGCAGCTTCCAACACACAATGAATTTGCCTTCCTGCATACTTATGCATACAGGAGAGGGACAACACCTTTCCAGGCTGCCAGCCTTGTATTTGCATGTTGGATCCTGAGAATGGATCTTCCCAACAGCACATTTTATATGGGTGACCCTCTGAAAATGTCTTTGTGAACATTTGGCCAGATGTATTTCTTCCCCATCTTCTGGACTAGTGGAGTGCATTGTGAGCAGATAGGCAACGAAAAGAGAAAACACAAAAAGCCGGGCTAGGAAAGGGTGGGTGCTTAGGAGGCAAACACATTTTCTGTTTCCACCTGACCACATCCCAGTGACCCATTAGGAGTGCGTGACTTGCCTGGTTTTGCAGAAATCACGGTATGCAGTCTCACCGGAGGGCTGCCACGCCTCTCCCACTAAGCCTGGCTTGAACTGGAAATCTTTTGTTCTTTTTTGGCTCTGCCCTCACTCACAGAAGTCAGACAGTACAGCTGGCACCCAGGCAACAGTGAGGCATCTGCAGGTACAAAAGCATGTTCCCTTTGCACTGAAATTCCTGAAAATTTTATCCCTTCTTTTTGGAATTTATAATAATGGGCCTCATTTTTTTACTGATATTTTCTTAGGAACTTTGCAAGGTGAACACAAAGCACTGTCAAATCCCAAATGTATCATTTTAGCCCTACTTTCTGGTGGCATTACAGATAAATCACCCTTCAGAGTGGCTCAGCCCTATTTGTCTCCCTTCTCCACACACTTCCTATCAGATACTGAAATGCCTCAGCCTCCCCTGTCTCCCAGCTCCTGCAAGACATGCATCTTCTTGCAGGCAGCCTCTCTCTACACCAGCGTTAAGTTACTAAGCAGCTGAGATAAAAGGTTCCCACCTTCATAAATAATCAATGTGGGCCAAATGGCTTGTGCTTGCTCGACAAACTCATGCATGAGAAACAGAAAGGGGAGAGACAAACACTAACCCAGCAAGGAAAATAACCACACCTCACGCCAAAAAATGTGGAAAGGAGACTTGAAAAACAGAAGCATGAGAACAAGAGCAGAGAAGAAGGGAGCTGAGCACCAGTTAAACACTTCTTTAGTCTTTATTTGCAAAGTATCTGGTAGCTGGTCTTGAGTCAGGTAATTTACTCATTAAAATAAAGTTATTAGAGTAGCCTGGTGCCTGCCAGTGACTGGGTGAGACTCAGCCACTGCCCAAACCTCTGATGGGTTTGCCCATGGCCATTTGCTGGCATTGGAGGAATGTAGATGTGCAACCAGCATCAGAGGGACCTATGAGCCCAGCACCAGGTACCACTGCAAACACGGGGTGTGCACAGATCAGTGACAGCCCAGACAGCCTTTCTCAAGGACTGTCATACAAAGGGCAGCTCAGCTAAATGGGATGTCCTGCAAATTAAGTTTCTGAGGTAATATTGCCCTTTTAGTACAGAGGGACTTCAAGTTTCCAGAGTAGATGTCACAGCTGTCCTTTGCCTCTGTGGCATGTGTCAAGCACAGGGGCCCATCATTATGTGACATGAGTGAATCTCTTCTGTTTGACAGGTTCTATGTCTAATAACTCTGCCAAGGGAGAGGAGCTCACTGGCCAACCCAGCAGACTCACTGATATTGGTAGATCAGTGCTGGTTTTCACCACATGGATGCCTGGTCCTTAAAGAAGGTGTCTGTGTGAGAATGAAAATTGCACAGTAATGACAGAGTGCCGGAGCTCACCTCTTGGTCAGGGGTGGCTCTGCATGCTGGAAAAGTCTCTCCTCCAACCCATGCTTCCAAAGAAAGGCTCAGAAGTCTTCTGTTGTCTGGTCTTCTTCTTGTTCTTCTTGTTCTTCTTCTTGTTCTTCTTCTTCTTGTTCTTCTTGTTGTTGTTCTTCTTCTTCTCCTTCTTCTCCTTCTTCTCCTTCTCCTCCTTCTTCTCCTTCTTCTCCTTCTTCTCCTTCTTCTCCTTCTCCTTCTTCTCCTTCTCCTTCTTCTCCTTCTTCTCCTTCTTCTCCTTCTTCTCCTTCTTCTATTTCTTCTCCTTCTCCTGCTCCTCCTCCTGCTGCTCCTGCTCCTCCTCCTGCTCCTCCTCCTCCTGCTCCCCACCCCTGGGCCACTGCTATCTTTTAAATGATACATTATGTGTTAAATGTTTACAGTTTTTCCCCAGTACCTACTACCTATATTAAATGGTGCTTTTCTAATCTAAACCAATCTATGAGTGCCAACATCATCAAGAACATGGAGGTAAGGAAGAAGAAAGAGGGATGACAGGACAGGCCCAAATCCCTCCACCTTAAAACTTCTGACCGCCATGTACAAAACCAAAAACCCCCTGTACAAGACTTAAAACCCCCCTGTAGAGCACTCAAAAATTTTTCTCTCTACTTTGTGACTACTTCTACTATAATATCTAAACTTTTGTGACTTCTTGTTCTTCCTTCAAGGTTGGTAAATCATTCCATGGCTCAAACCCAAAATCACAGCTGTTTCCAGCTGCCTGCCAGGGTCTCAAATGCTTCTGACCTGGGCCCGGAACATCCAAAAATGTCTGAGTGACATTTTGAGTTCCGACAACACAGATGATGGTGAGCACAAATAGTATCACTGTGCTCTTCCCCTTAGGGTGATCCATAGACAATGGTAACATGCATATAATGCAAAACAAAACCCCAAAACATTTGTACCTGATTCACCATTGAGTAACCTCTCCATCCAAGTGGGTGCTAAACTTTTGAAGCGAGTCTTAATCCAGGGCAATGAGTCAGGTCTGGCACAGTTAGCTCAGGAGGTGTTAAGGACTTTAGGCAGGTACGAGTGTACCTCTGGTATGAATCCCTGCTGTGTGTAAGCACTGGACAGAAACTGCTCTCACAGTGAGAGTCCCAGGCTGCAGGCTTCCCACTCCTTGAGTTACTGTATTGCTTTGGCTGAACACAAGACCCTGGCCTGGCTGTCAAGCCTTGTTCCTTGTTCACAGGTGACCCTGGAGTCGGTACCAGATGCAGAAGGAGGCATGGAACAATGCATGGGGTCCCTTCTCCTGACATGCACCTCTTCCCACCTTTGACAATCTTTTGTCTCTTAGGGAAAGAGGATACAAGACTACCAAACAACCACATGTGACAGACAAAGCAAAAGAATGCAACGGCATTGCCAGTGCTTTAGAGATGAGCAGAGTGCAGCAATTCATTTATTTAAATTGCTCAACTGACTGAGGAAGGGGCCTGTTCCCTCTGATATACAAGCAAAAACCACTTCACACAGCCATTCTCCTTGTGTCCCAAGCCAGACCTCCCTGCCCTTAGCTGTGATCAGACCATCCCAGTTTTTCAGCTGCTGTGCGAAGCTGGACACAACGTATTTTGGCTACCGGACTAGTGACGAGTTCCTGCTCCTGTTCACCTTCGATGCAGTAAAAAACTGCTGCAGACACAAATTTTAAAAGGTGGGGGGGAGGACAGCATCAAAGCAAATTCACACTCCTGCTCTGAATAACTGTTTTTGCAGCTCTAGTATTTATATAAGAGCAAGGGGGGATCACTAAAAGGGCACGAAGGGAGACCTCCCAGAGTACAGACAGTGAGCAAGGGAGTGAGTGAGAACTGACTCAAGGGAGTGAGTGAGAGCAACTCCTTGGGAGATAGTTTCATTGCTAAGGAATCAATTTATGAGCTTCTCTTTGCAATTCTGTCTCATTCAGAGCTTCTTGAAATGAGTTTCCATTTGTCTGTGTGGTGCTAATTTTCCCTCATTTGCCACATCAAAGCCATCATTAGAGGCACAAAGTGCCTCCAGTGCCTTTTCCCCCCCTTTTCTTCAGTCATTCTCCTTAATAGCTCTTGGTTTGTTAACTCAGCTATCACTCAGTGGCAATCAGATGCTGTTAGTCTGGTCTTGCTGCCTCTAGATGCCGCATCCCTCCTGTTCCCAAGGACACATTGCTGCCTGGGGTAGCTGCCTGGGGTCGCTGCCTGGGGTTGGGGCCAGGGAGGTGCTTTAGAGCACTTTTGAACCTTTATCTGTGTTACAGCCCCTTGCGAGAGATGTTTGCTATCCATTTCAATGGAAAATAGCTAATGGGGGTAACAAGTAGAAGAGGAAGGGTTTGGACAGCATTGAAAATGTCCTCTGAGCTTCTTGAGGTCTTTACCCTCAAGCTAATTCATATTTGCTTGGAGTCAGGAGCTGACTCCCAGCTGCTGGCTTACAAAGATTGCTCACCTCAGCCTGCAGGAAGCGATCTTGCCTCTGCAGCCAGCAGCACAAATCCTCGCATCTTTTCCACAGCCCTCTGGTTCTCGAGCACTCCAAGATGTGCATCTCCCTAGGGAGATGCCCTCCTATATCATCCTCAAGCAGACAGCAGCCCTAGACTGTGGGAACCCAGGGCTTCCCTCTGGCTGCCCTGGAAGATCTGGGACCCTGGCAGGGGGTCAGGAACCCCCTGTACAGAGCCCCCAGAGACACTGTCTCTGATCTCTGTCCATGGAAAAGAGTTTTCAATCTTACAGGATGAATTACAAGCTCTGAGTGTTTGATATAAGTAACAATTAAGTGTGGCATGGGTGCAAAAGTAAAAATTAAAGTTTCTAGATTAGGGGTTCAAAGGGGACAAGATGGAGGAAATTGGGTGTGTCTTGTCCTTTTTCTCCTTCTTCATGCCCTCCATGTTCCACTGTAGTGTTGGCATTTTTCTCTTGGTTTAGGCTGGGGACACACTGTTCAACGTAGGTGACAGATATTGGCACATTATTGTAAATATAGCACAGGTAGTTTCTGGTATATAATGTTTGTAACATCCCACTGAGGGCAGAGCCCCACACGCTGCCCTGCAGGACAGACCTGCGGCAGGGCAGCAGAACATGTTAGAGATAAGCAAGAATAAACAACCTTGAAAACAGCACAGACGAATTATGGCTTCTTTTTTGGCAACGGGGCAGAAAGACAGAGACTTTCTACAATCTCGGAATCATCAATACTACAGACTCCGACACCAGACCGTGCTTGCACAGCCCCCTCGCTGCCAGATCTCCTGGCAGTGAAGGGCCTGGCTGGGCTCTGGTGCACAATCTGCCCTGCTACAAGAGCACACTCTGCTCCTTGTGCTGGGTACCGGGGGCTGTGGCAGCTGCAGCCCCATCCTGCAGCATGGGATGCTTGCCCTGATGCCTGTCAGCAGCTCTGCTGTGCCAACAACTGGCCCAGAAAAGCCTTGCAGGAGAGCCCTGCACCACCAGCAGCAAGAGCAGATTGTTCCAGAGCATGGCCCTGTGCTCATCCCCGCTGTGTGCTGCGGGTGGGAAGGAAAGCAGCTCCTGCTCTGCCCACAGTGAGAGCCCACACGCCCCCAGAGGGACCAGCAGGGGCTGTCACCAGCAGCTGCCTCCAGCAATGAGCCTCTGCACATCTTCAAGCTGGGCCACGGGGAAGAGCTTTGGTCCGAGGCAGGAGGCTGTGTGGAAGGTGTGCGAGGGTCTGTGGTGGGAGGAATTTCAGGCTGAGTTAAGTACTGCCCATGGAGAGATGTGGAGAGCCCATCCCTCCCTTCACTAGACAGACAGCCAACAGACAAGCACAGGTGCTGGGAAGGGGCTTGTCTTGGCTCTGTTATGCAAAGCAGTAAAGTCAGCAGCCAGTGAGATGATCTGGGAGAGGTTTTACATGGCTGGAAGTTCTCAGGCTGCTCTGTGATGGGTGGTGGACCCACAAGCAGGCAAGTCTGCTTTATTTGAGCAGGCTTCCCAAGCCACATTTCAAAGAGGATGCACAGCCTTAGCTCAAGCTTGCCAGCAGCTCCTGGGTGCTCTGGATGACTGCTCAATGCCTGTTTCCCACAACTTGTGCTATCTGAAGCCACATCCAGAGATCAGTATATTCCCTACAGGAATACAGGGCCAGCACTGGGAGCCAGGTGCACTGTGAGGGACTGAAGCTTTGCTGGATTCCTACACTTGTGTCAAGTGCCTTGTGCATCCTCACTGACCCTCTGCCGGTGTGGCATCCTTGAGAAGCTAAGATCCAGGAGTGATTTTCTTTTTTGGGAGGACTGGGTTGCAAAATGAGTTGCAAGCTAAGGAGACAGCTTGGGAGGCTGAGATGAGATGGAAAACCCAGATTCATGTGTTGAGCTGGCAGAAGAAGGTGGGATGATCCACTTCCACCAGTGACTTCCACAAACTCTCCCGCTGCTAGTACTGCATCCTGTCTCCTCAGATATCAGGGGACCGCCACCGCTATAGAATCCTTGGCACAGACCTGGAAAAAAAATATCAGCATGCAAAATGGGACACCAGCAAATCAATGCCGAGGTGTGATTTCCAAACCAAGCTTAGCTGCTCTCCAGCCCTGTAAAAAAATTTGGAGTAGCTTTCTACTGGCAGAGTAGTATTATTCCTGGTCAGCATTTTGTAATAATTTGTAATATTTTAAAAGATATAAAATCAGATTTATCATCAAGGTTATTGGAATGTGTGACAATTCTATTAAGCATTTCAATTAGCCTTCTTCTTCGTGAAAATGGTTCAAACATTCTTTCCTCTAGTTTCCTGGGCAATGCACCATGTTTCAAGCTTAACTCGAAAGGTGACACTTTTGAAGAGGAAGCAGTAAATGTTCTACAAACCATATACTCTGAAAGTATTAAACATCAGAAAGCATTGTGTAAAGCTCATTGTCTCCAAAGTGTTCTCAAGTTTTTGCAGATACCACACCTGCCATGTGTGGACAGAATTCATAACACAGCCAACAGACCGATAAAAAGGTGCAGATATTTATGTGGAAATCAATGCAATTTCCAGCTCTCAGATGAAAGCTCAGCTTGTTCTCAGTCAGTTTGCAGATGACACTAAGTGTGGCAGCGTTGGCCTGCTGGAAAGTAGGAAGCTCTGCAGAGGGATTCTGGTCAGGCTGGATTGATGGGCTGGGACCAACAGCGTGAGATTCAGTGAGGCAAAGTTCTGAGTCCTGCCCTTGAGCCACAAACCACCCCATGCAGTGAAACTGGCCTGGGGGAAGAGTGGCTGGAAAGATGTCCAGCAGAGAAGGACCTGGGGGTGCTGGCTGACAGTGGCTGAACATGAGCCAGCTTGTTCCCCTAGAAGGCCAGTGGTATCCTGGCCTGTGTCAGCAACGGTGTGGCCAGCAGGAGCAGGGCGGGGATTGTCCCCCTGTACTGGGCACTGGTGAGGCTGCACCTTAAGTTCTGGTATTTCATTCATAGATGTGTATCTCTTTGCCCATCCTGACAATGCCTGCTTTGGATAGCAAATGCCAGTCTTGGCTGAATTGCAAGATATTTTTATGGACACACATTTTCCCATAGCCTTTGAGTACCATAACCCTTAACTAATTTCCAAGTGCAATTTAGCAGTGCTTGAACATAGTCCAGGTTCCTCAGTGAAGAAAGATGAAGAGCACCATCCCCAGAACATCTCATCACTTTTCTTACTCTTCTGGAAATTTTGAGTTATAGTAAGTGCTAAGAATTCAGATCCTCATTTACTGGTAGGTCTGCATGACTGCTAATAATTTCCTGTGTACATTTTGCAGGGGAAATGGGGTACATCTAATAATTGTTCTTACAGATACAAAAAGCTCTTCATGGTGGTAAAAGCAGGAATTAATGTTAATGAGTCTGCTGTTAGCAAGGAGTACTATTGGTGTTATGCTCATGCCTCACCAAATGCAAAGCTTGTTTGTTAAGCAGATGCCAGTGTTAACAGCCAAATTCTCTTCCCATGGATAACTAAGTGTTAGTTAAATGTACCATTAAAAATAACCATTTAAAATGTTAATGAAAAGAGAAGGTGTTCTTGCCAGGGTTTATCTTGTCTTCTTTTTAGCCTCAGCTTTAAGGCAAAGGCAGATTTTCCAGGTGTGTTGAGGGCACACACATGGACGTGAAGACCTGGTAGTGCTGCTGTCATTCATGTACAGCCCCACAAACCTGGCCTGTTTCCACCTCAGTGATCAGCCAGTAAAGCTCAGTACTGACCTTAATATCCACAGAGCACAGTGGTAAACCCCTGCCCTGGCACTCTCCCCACCAGCTCTGCTGTGATCCTCCAGGCTGCACTTCCTGGCTCGGGAAGGGAATGGAAGTGCCATGGAAGGGAGTGATGGTGATGGAGGAGGGTTCATAACCCCTTGCTGCTCTTCAGTCTCAAATAGCAAAGGTGTGGTAAGTGCTACTCATGTTCATGTTCACCATCCTGCTTGCACCTCGTGCTTAGGGATGTACCTCTGCTTAGCCCAGTGTTTGTGCTGTGCTTCTGACAGCTCTGGTTTTATTTAATTTCACACAATTTAAGAAAAGTCTGTACTCTACTGGAAACCAGGCTTACACTGTTCTATGTGTTATGTTCCAGAAACAAAATTAGCTATTACTTTTCACAGAAAATACTTCTGTTTTGTATGGAGGTCTCAAGTCTCTGCCCCAGTGGATTGTAAATAGACAACAGGAGAGACAGTGGAAGGTGACACAGAGGCAATGAAGGCAACACGCAGGCGTGGGCAGAGCAGACCATAGGTGTGAGCAGAAATAAGAAGTCCTGGATTTTCATGCTCCAGCAGTGAGGGAGGATGAGACCACCTCCCTTTCAGAGCTGCAGCCAGGCTCTCCTGCAGCCCAGGCTGAGCCTAGCCATGTGCAGCCTCGTGCTGCTGCCCTGGTGTTGGGTGCAGGCACATGCTGCCCCGTGCAGTAGTACAGTTAGCTGTGTGCTTGGGTGACACCAGGAAATAGAGATTCTCCCACTGGGAAAAGGACAGTCATGCCAGGCTGTGACAGTCGGGTGGCATTTACATGACACACCCCCATTATAATAATTTGGCTAGAGATGTCCTGGGTTTCCCAGCCCTCACATTTAAATTGCCCAGGTGCTGCTTTCTCCTTTGACCAGGGTTTTTCCTGCTCCTTGGTTTCTTCACCCCTTTAGCTGTGTTTGCTTGTAAACTTGCCCAGGCTACTCTGCTGCCCTCTTCCTCGGGCTCCCTTCTAACCTATTCCTTTCATGCCTGTTTGTGACCATGGTACAAGACTCCTGCCCCTTTTCCCAGTGTCCTGGCTGCCCTCATTCCAAGCCTCATGCCCTCTCTATTCCTCTGCTTTCCCACTCCCTCCATGTCACAAAACCACTCCAGTGCTGCACCCTGATGTTTCCTGGCCAGCATTTCTTGCCTTCTTTCCCACCAGCCCCCTTCTCTCTCTCCACCATCTCCACCATCATGCTCTGTCTTTTGGTGCTCCTGTCCTGTGCTCACCTAAGCAGCTCAGCCTCAACCCATTCCTTCCATCATCTTCCTTGTTCTTCCCCTCCTGGGACTGCAGCCTCGATCCCAACCTCTATCTATGCACATACATACAATCATGCGATTTAACTAATTAAAAAAAACCCAAACCAAACAAGGAGCTGAAGGCAAGTGCTGATTTCAGGGGTGTGCACTGCAGTTTTGTCTCTGGGATCTCCTCCTGGCAGCCCCATCACACATCTATTTCCAGCCAGCTCTTCATCCTCAGGCACTGCACTGAAGGGGTCAGACTGCTTGGGGGGATACAGCACCCTCAGTCCCAAGCCACTGGACCACATTGCCCCTCCAAGGAAGGTGAAGGAAGGGGTATCTTAGCCCACATTCCCCCTGTGGGCTGGAAAGTCCTCACTAGACATCATCAGAGAGGAGACAAGCCAGAGTGTGCAAGGAAGGGAGGGGAAATGAAGAAACATTACCTCCTTTTCACGTTTATTTAATTTTTGTATTTTTTTGTATTTTTTTTAAGATCACAGAAGAGCAGAGCATTCATACATGTAAAGAAACAGAAACGAGATAACAGAAGTTAAATACATTGAGAAAAGAAAAAATAAAAAGCTTCTTTTTTTTTTTTATTCCATCACTGGGTTTTGATCATTTGTTCATTGGGTTGTTTAGTTTTTTTGATTGGCTCTTTTACACACACACTTGCGCTTTTAAAATTTTCTTTCACAGAGCTACTTTCAAAACCAAAACAATGGCAAAAAATAAAATGGCCATTTTCTCGTTTCGTTAAAGAGAAGTTCAGCTCATGTCTACAGTGCTGGGGAAAAATATATATAAAGATATAGATATATATATATATTTATATGTATATAACACTGTTAATGAGGAGAGTTCTAACCACCCCACCGTGTAGCAAGAAGAAGGGACTGGCCTTCATTCTCAAGGTCTAGAGGATGAATCTTGGCTCCAGCCGGGAAGGTTGAATGATTCTGGGAGGTGGCACCATGGAGGCAAGTTCCTGCTCTGTGCCCCCTCCTCCCTTTCCTGGCACGCACGTGTGCTCCCGCAGGCACAGGCACAGGCACAGGCACGCACACGCCTTCTCCTGGCTGCTCAGGAGGTCACAGCGTAGCTGTGTGTCACAGACAGAGCCTGGCTGTGCGTGGTGGAGGTGTGGGGAAGGAGAGCTCCAGTAGCTGTGCCCCAGGAGCGCTCCTGTAGCTGTGCGCCTGGGGCTGGCGGGCGTGTGCGTATGCGCCTGTGTGTGGCCGCAGGGTGAGCAAATGGCACAATTCTGGAGAAGGACAGCCCCGCCTGGGATGTGCTCTCCTCACTGGCTGGCTCCTAGGTAGGCCCTGCTCCTCGTCTCTACCCGTCAGCCCTCTGTTACGAACAGAAACATCCACACGCCTTTCCTCAGGACACGGCTGGAGCCACCGTGGTGTCACACTGCTTTACTCACTGAGGCCCATTTTGCTGCATGGTGAGCATGCCCTGGGAGGCCAGGAGGGAGCTCCTGATGCACCATGAGGACAGGCAGGGAAAGAAGGGTCCACCTGGGATGCAATCTCTGCCACTTCCCCAGCTGCGCTGCCCAAGGAGCCCTGCTGCTCATGCAGCCCCCACCACCTGTGCTGCAGTCATGTCCCCCTGTCACTGCCCCCTCCTTCTCCACTGCCTTGGCACTTCTACAAGGCTTGCAGGGCAGTTGCTGTGGCACCAGCTAACCCAAGCCTGCAGCAAGTGAAGGACCCTTTGCTTCCCACCTGCCTGGGCTGATGAGGAGAGCTGCTTCTCTCACCCAAGGCCTGCCTTGGCAGGTCTCCTCGCCTCACTCCATCACCTTGGACCACAGAGGCACAGAGGACCACACCGAGGTACTCTCACCTAGATGAGTTCTGCTCCCCATACAGTGAGTGAACCAACAAGCAAGCACCATATGTTGCCCTAATGGAAGCCAACCATTAGGCAAAATTTTGGGGGCTGTGGGAGCTGCCCAATCACTGTTCTAGCAAGTTACAAGAAGGAAAAGTGAAAGAGGTTTTAGTGGTATGACACAGCTCTTAGTCAGCAAAGTCATGCAATTAAAAAAAAATCATCTTCTGGGCATCCCACTGGAAATGAAGCCACTCTAAGATTAGCGCTGAGAGGCCACGGTCTCCTCACTGATGAACCTGAGAGTTCTGCGCATGGATGATGGACAGCACTCATCCCTACCCTTTTCCACTGGCATCACATTTTGGAAATTACCATCCAGCTTCTCCATCACTTCCCTGCCTCAAGTTTTGCTCTTCCCACAGGACAGTTTGCTCCCAGCATCCCTAACTCAAGAAGTTTTGTGTCCTTGAGTCAGAGAAGCAGTTAGATTGTGCACCATCAGGAGAGAGAGAGAGAGGGAAAAAGAGAGCTGCTCACCCCCCTGGCACCTCCTCTGCCATACTGTCTTGGTCAGCCATCCCCCATGTCAGTTGCTACATCACATCAAGCACCATGATGATTTGTGCTGCAGGTCAGCATGCTTGGAGGAGAGGAAGCAGAGGTGTGAGGGGTTGGGAGGAGACGAGGTGTTTCCCTGTGCCCACAGATACCCTCACCAGGGAATGGTAAAGTGATGAAACACTGCACAAAAGCTGAGCTGAAATATCATCTGCTGGTGGGTCTGTGAAGGATTCTAGCATAACTCCAACTTCCCAGATCCTCTTGTTTGATCAGGACTTTCTGCTGCTCCCCCAAATTCCTTCCAGATGTGTAGCTTCCACTCAGCCTGGAGACCACATGGCTTTTGATGGTGGGTTTATCCATGCTGTGTTCCTGGACTTTCAGAACGGGGTTGCTCAGACAGGCGGCCTGGGGGCATAGTCTGGATGCACCTGGAGCTAAGAAGAGCTGGTGGGGCTTGGATGTTCTTTGACCAACAGTGGGGCAGGCAGCAGTGCACAAGCGATCTGCCCAAGTGGTGAACAGTCAGTGGTGTGAGAAAGATGTGCAGACAAAGACTAACTCTTGACACAATGCATGTCACCAATGAGATCCCATGAATGGCACGTTCACATGCACTCGGGGCTAGCGTGGGGCGACACAACTTCACTGGTGAAGGAAGCGGGTACGGGGCAGGAGGAGAGGGTGCATCACTGAGCAATGAGCTCGCGAGTGCGGGGCTGCAAACAAACAGAAATGAACACAACTGCCAAGGTACAGGTGTTGGTCGGCTGGAGCATCCCACATCACTCTTCCCAGCCGCTCAGAGACAGGCGTTTGCTTCGCTTTCCATCTCACCAGGCACACGCTCCAAGCAACATGCCACAGTCGTGCATGGAGTTCATGTGGCTCGGGGTGGCTGCATTTCCCCTGTCCAGTTCCTTCCAGAAAGACTTGCCTTCACCCCTCCTCTCGGTCATCCGAAAAGGGTTAGAAATCTGCTAGCAATTATGGGGCCATATATGAAATCTAAGTTTTTGTTCCTCTGCTTTGACATTACCAGACATCTCGTGTAACTCTTGTAATATTTACAAACCAGTAGAAGAAATACAATTTTTTTGTCCATTTTGTTCATATCTTTTTATAACACTAAATGTTAAATCTCCATCAATCAAACACAATTACACTGACAAGCTCAAGGAACTGGTGTCCCATTCCAAACACCCACCTTCCCTGGTCCCCAACCAGCTGAGAGGCAGCAGGAAGCACGAACACAGCTTTTTGGGAGGTGATGAGAAAGATAGCAATGCAAATGGGGAAGAGAGATGATGAGGAGAAAGAGTTTCAGAGAGAAGGGCCTGAGACACAAGAAAAGCCATTGCAACATCTCCATCAGAGGATGGAGCAGAGGAAGAATGGGAAAAAGCATTAGACCTTGCCTGTGTTTCCTATATTTATCTGGGATCACCTCTGAACAGGTGCTTTGAGCAGTCTCTAAAAGTTCAGGAGAAACAGGGGGATTTTTACAGCACCCTGTGAAGCACACTGCAGCTCACAGGATCAGATTCTTGGAGAAAATCAAGCTCCAACCTACCCACAATTTCCCTAGGAAAAGACATTGCCAGGAGTGGGGTTCCCAGCACTTCTGCAGACAACAGGCATACTTGGTGTTGGTGAATTTTCTCAGAGAGGTCTGCAATTAACTGGCTTTCACCCTATTTCACAGCCATGCAACAGAGACAAAGATCTGCTCAGGGCCTGCAGGAAAGACCAGATCCCGCCACGGGAGCTGGGGCCATTTCCCCCACTAATGGGCAGATGGTTTCAAAAAATGGGTGTCCTACTTTTAGTGAGTTATCTCCCTTTTTACCATATGCCTTGACATCTAAAAAAAACATCCCCTCAAAATTCCTTTGAACCAAAACACACATGAGATAATGAGGTGCCAGGACTTGATGACCACCGCCACACCGCAGGGGTCTGATGTGTGTGACCCCAGTGCCTAGGAGTGACCCCACAGTGACAAAAACACATGCAGAGAATAGGTGCTACCATAGCAACCGGGTTGACATCAAAGAACCTAAAGTGGGCTTGACTCAGCCCTTAGGAGCAGCCTGTCACAGCAGGACACTGCAGGCTGCCCGTGTTTTTCAACAAAAAATCCTGTGGCAATAAATCCAGGCATAGGTACAGCCCCGAGAAACAGCTCTGTGGTGTTTTCCCTCATGCCAGTGTGCAGGAAAGGGTGCAGCTCCCAGACCTGGCTCCTGGAACCAGGATCAGCTCAGGGCCATACCAGGGGAAAGAGGAGGCCTGCTGCAGCAGAAAAGCTGGAGTTGTTACTAAGACTCTGAATTCTATGACACTGCTGAAAGTCAGGCACGAGGACTGGCATGTCTGAATGCTCTGAAGGATGCAGGGCATTTTTTTTTGTGGGCTGACACACATCAGTCTCCAAAGGAAATGCCCAAGTCCCACCAATGACTGCCCTATTTTGGAGGAAGGGAGCCATCCCTGGATATCTTGGATGGATTTCAAGCACCAGCTGCCCACTTGCAACTTGCAGGTATGGCTTTGTGGTCTGGAGGAGCATAAACAACCACCATCCAACCCTGCAATGCCCAAACTTCAGCCTCTCATGTGTCTCTTTAATAAATTTCCTTGCACTTCTGGCTGCCTGGGAGGAGCCCTTGACTGCCTGCTTAATTGCCTGCCTGCTCTCTTGGGAGAGCTGAGCTCAGCAGCGCTGGCAGTGCCGCAGTGCAAGGCAGCAGCCTCACCGGACTGTGCCCCACCCACGCCAAGGTGGAGACGGGCTCGCAGGCAGCAATTCCCACTTTCCTTCCCGGCAGGGGACCACCTGGCGGGGATCTCCTCCCACACTCTGCAAGGCCAAGCTGTTTCCCCCTCGCCTGCATGTGGGCACGGCTGCCAAGCGTGCTGCCACTGCCCCAGTGCCCAGGGCAAAGACAGAGGAGCAACCTGGCTGCTGCTGGAAAGCTGAGTGGCTGAGCGCCTGTAAAACACTCTGCTGTCCTGGGAGGGTCACTCGACTTCACTGGGCTAAATCAAGCTCTCCCCTGCACACCTCTCTCTCCAACAAAGCCCCACCTGATAAACCCCGTGTTTTATCATCTTTGCTGCTGGTAGATACTATGGCTTGTGACAGGCCAGGGGACACAGGAGTCTTCTCTCCACTGCCCTGACCCACACACAGGCAGTGGAGCCCCTGCTCACTCTGGCTCTTGCAGCAGACCTTGTGCTGGTGTGGCAAATTCCAGCCACCGCCCAGCATTTTCTCAGCCCTGTTTCTCACAGCTTTTTCTTGCCTCCTCTCTTGGGAACCACTAAAGCCTCTCTTGTTGGCACCTCTGTATGTGATTCTGCCACATGGGAAGTGTGGGGCATTCTCCAGCAAGACCAGCACCCTTGAGATAAGAGAAGAGCAGGGGAAATTGTGCTGCCCACTTCTTTGCTGCATCATTTTAAGCTCCTTCTTTGTAAACCCAGGATTTTGGACCTGACATTTGTTTTATTTCTTACATTCGCAGGTCCTGGATATTTTCTGACCCAATTTCTTTCAAATGTGGAATTTGCAGTGAGTTTTGTAATAGCAGTGGTATACAGCACACACACATGCACACACACACACACTCACCCTTACACAGCCTACATTTCCTTTTATACTGGGGAGGACAGTAAGAACAAAACCAACAAAGCAACAAAAAAGGGTATTGGCTCTATTTTTGCATGTCTACCAAAATGGTTAGAACGACCAGATTGTGGTTTTCATGTTGAGGTATCGCTCCTATGCACACTGTACCTAAAAGGAATGGCTGCTTGGTGACATCCAAAGTCTCATCACTCACATCCCACCGGCCCAGCCTCCCATCCCCAGGAGGAATGGTGACTGCACTCTTCAGTCCATAGTGTTGTAGGCCAGTCCTGGTTTCTTCTGCTTGCTTGGACAATTGCACATGAGTGCACACCCCCATGCGTGTGTGCAAGCACTCATGCATAGCAAGAGCTGCTACGCTGGTACTTGGAGGCTGAGAGCCAAACAGGTTGGAAGTAGGAGAGGAGAAAAAGCCTAGACAACGGTGCAGACTGACTCTTGCAAGCAAGGTGGCCAGAAGACAAAAAGCCAGTGAGGACACAGGAGAGGGGGGACAATGTGAACCTGTTTTGTAGCTGCCCCTCTCTCCTCACCCCTCTTCTCTGCCTAAGTGATCTCTCTGCATCTTGTCTCACACTTACAAGGCAGGACATTATCTACAACAGGATGAGCGTATGTACACATGGACTGTTCATTTTGCATGCTTAGAGAGAGCAAGAGAAAGAGAGAAAGAGTGAAGACGGAGCAAGAGCCACACATGCATGCACGCACGCACACAGGCATACACAGGAGAAAGAGAAAGACACCTGGTTGAATTGAGAGGGGGGGAAGGAAGAGGATTTTAAAAGGAAAAAAAGAAAAGTAGGCTTTCAGTGAAGTTGACACAGCTTTAGATTAGGCCTGTGGGGGTGATGTTGCATGAAGGAGGGGACAGGAAATAAGGTGTTTAGCAAGGGCTGGGTGCACATGAGTGCAGGGTGAAGTGAAGAGAGGAAGGAGTTCTTCACAGGACACCAGTGTGCAGAGAGCTTCAGGTGACTTGCTCTGGTTTGTGGCTATTTTTTTTTCTTTTATCTTTTTTTTTTTTTTTTTTTTAAATTTGTTTTTAAAAGTATGAACTGGTGGAGCATTAGCTCACAAAAATGACCCAGGGCATCCAAAAAGTTAAATGGCTATAGACACCGAAGCAAAGACCTCTTTCTGCAAAAGAAAGAAAGAGGAGGAAGGAAGGAAA
This sequence comes from Taeniopygia guttata, assembly GCF_048771995.1. Taxonomy (NCBI): domain Eukaryota; kingdom Metazoa; phylum Chordata; class Aves; order Passeriformes; family Estrildidae; genus Taeniopygia; species Taeniopygia guttata. The sequence continues at coordinate 23,165,541 of NC_133024.1, forward strand.
GTGAGGGAGTATGGAAAAGAGGAAGGAGGAGAGAAAAGAAAAGGGATCTTCTTTTTGATTGGCTTTGCAGGTTTTGTTGGATTGTTTACATTGCAGCATCCTCTGGTGACACGATCCTTGCTGGTGCCCCATTCTCTCCCTCGCTTCGTGTTGCCTACTAGGCAGTCGATGACTTGACAGCCGGCTTTTCAGGTTTTGGATTAAATGTTGCTGAGTCTTCTTTGCTGTAATTTTTCCTCTCCCCCCTCTTCGCTTCTGAACACACAAAAGTTGTGAAAGAAACAGTCGTCTCTCTCTCCCCCCCCCCTTTTTTCTCTCTCCCCTCTCTTCGCTCTGTCTCCTGTATAACGCGTTTTGTTTTGTGTGTTGTTGTTGTTGTTGTTGTCGTGTTGTTTTTTTAATTATTATTAATATTATTATTTTAATTCTGATTTGTATTAACATTTGCTGAGTAGGCAGAGCAGGGACGCTGCCAGAAGCCACAGTGGGACGGCCAAACTCATGGAGCCGTTGTCTACTCTCCCTGTGCCGGGTCCTGCAGGGTGCGAGAAGGGAGAGAAAAGAAGACAAGGTTACACGAGGCTGGGCGAGATGGGGGCGACACAGGAACACAGCGCTTCAGTCCCAGGCTGCTCCTGCAGTGGTGGGTTTGGCCTGCAGGGCACAGCTGCCTTCCCACCTCGGTGAGCCTCCCTCCAGCCCAGCTCCAGGCTGCTGCCTGCCAGCTCATCAGCATCCTCCTTCCCTCAGCCCAACGCTCCAGTGGCATGTGGCTCTCTAAACAGCACCCACACTGGAGGAACATGGCCTGGAGCAAGCGGGGAGGCTCAACCCTGGCTGCTGACCACATCCCAGCCCTTGCTGTGCCTCCAGCTGGGAGCTGCTGGCCTTCCAGTGCAGGGATGTGGTTCACACCTTCGCAGATGGCCACCACCCCCACACCTGCCCGCTCTGCCGCCTTCCCAGTGGTGGCCCTGAGATGCCCGGACTCATTGTAATTCTGCACAGTGGCCGGTACCTGTCTGCAGGCTCCACAGGAGCTGATTCATCACCGCGGTCCGATCAATAAAACACAGGCCCAGCCAGCAGACACCTCCCCTCCCTCCCAGGGCTGCACTGGAATGATTTGTTTCTGAATCGGGGTGGAGGAAGGCTTCGCTGCGGCACTTACAGCCCCGTGGCACGACACCTATGGGGTGAGGGTGCAGGCTATGACGGGGAGGTTGATTTTTCATGAGGGTGGGAAATGAAGTTGCACGTGTGTGCATGCGCATCTGCCGGCTCTGTCAGAGGGGGCAGGGAGAAGCACGCTGCTGCAGCAACAAATAATGCAGCCTCGCTCCGGGAATATTAAGCGCTAGCACTCCTGACATCTTCTCATTCATCCTCTCATTTATAGGCTCCCTTTTCTGGATGGCTTTAACGGCAGTGATGCTGTTTTAAATTCACCTTGCAATCCCAAGCCTCGGCAGCCTTTTCTTTATAACTGGTCAGGGAGGTGCATGTGGCTGTGGGTCTGTAAATGCAGTGCTCCCCATGCATGTGTGCACATAAAGTGCTCGTGTACACATGCACGCACGCGCATGTACGTGTGCATTTGTACGTGTATGTGCCTCTAAGATACTGGAGTGTAGAGATGGAGGCAAGGTTTTATGTTGGAACTGATCCTGCTGAAGAAGAAGTCATGCTTACTACCAAAAAACCTGTTTCTTATGGCAGAGGGGAGCCAAAAAAAAAACCAAAAACAAAACAAAGGCCCTGTTCAGGAGAGCTCCTTGAGACTGAAGTACAACTGCTTCCTGGGTGGAGCACAGGTGCCACAGGCTTGCTCAGCAGCACAGTCACTATTAAACTCAAGTTGCTGACTAAAAGGCAGCAAATCCAAGAGGGATATCTCCAGAGTCCCTCAAATTCCGTTGCACTTCCATTTGTCTGATTTCTTCTTAAGGTAGCTGACTAGAGTAGCTGTTTGTGCCCCAGTTCTATTCTATCATTATTAAGTAAATATGTGCTGATTTGTGTGGAAAATTTATGTTCCATCTATGGCTTCCTTTTTTTTCAGTTAGTCCACTTGCATCTTTTGTGTCTTGTCACACAAATCCTACAACACTGGGTTTTTTTCACTTGTTTTATTTCCTCCCCTAAACTCAGGAACAAGTTTCAGTTCATCTACTACCCCTGACTTACCTATGTTTCAGAAAAAGTATCTCTCATAGTCAAATAATGGTGTGGTGGCTGTTTGTGACCTTTTGCATCCCTTTTTGGCATAAAACATGACTCATCTGGCCCAGCAAATAAACAAGAGCACACCAGGCAGGGTGTGTTTGTTGCCCACAAAAAAAAAAAAAAAATCAGCCACTACATTTTTACTATGTCTTAAACACTATTTGTCTTAACGCATACATGGACATGTACATATCATACTCATGACAACCATTCCTCCTCTTTGCCACTTTCCTAGGGCATCCATGCAACCAGAGCAAGAACATTTGCATCAATGGTGGCAAGCACTGCACACCCAGCAGAGCAGAGGCAAGGGGACATTTGGCTGTGTCTGGGTACTGCTGCCTTAATGCATCTAAATGCACGGATCAGAGTTTGTGAGCTTGGTGGGGACTGGGGGCAGGGGCATGGTGTGGTGTGGTGAAGAGATGAGCCTCTGCAATATCCAGGTATAAGAGAGGACACACAAAGACATATGGTGTGATGGAGGACTTGGGAGAGGGTCACACCAGCTTCTGTTCTGCTTGAGCTTGTGTGTCTAAGTTTGAGGGCATTTGAAAAGCCAAAACTCCCATCTCCAGAGATGAAAAATGATACGTGTTCTTGTGGCTCCCTGTGTGTCCTAGTCTGAGGCTGCAGAATCCTCTCCATGCTCATCTTCTGTGCCACACCACAGGCTAAGACCAGCAGCTGTTCTAACCAGCAGGGCATGCAGATGCTGGGCACTGTGTTAGGCTGACTGGAAGCACTGGGATCCAGTGTGGCCTCTGCACATAACCCTGGGGGCCACATGGAATCTCTGGGTTTTACAGCACATAGAGTACATGCTGTGGGTGCTACATTTACTGTCACAAGCACTGTAAAAATGTGGGGAGGTTATAATTCTATATATAATAATAAATAATGTTTTGGAGGACAACAGCTGCTCAAGTGTAATAAGAAAGAGCGTGAAAGTGCTGGAAGAAAGTAAAATGCTTGTCTTTGAGTGAGATTTTCTGCAGGAAGTAGCATCCGTTTTCAATTCATTCTATCACTGTCACCCTTCCCTCCCAGGCACACCTCAGGCTGTGCCAGCCCATGTTTGCATGATGACTTCTCCACATGTATGCACGAACTGCTGTGGGCTATGCACGCCCCTGCCGCTCCCACAGGTCCACGGGTGATCGCCCACGCTGGGGGGACAGTGCCAGCCCCACAGCAGGCACGGTGTGCTGCAGAACCCACACACTGCACACTGCCCTCCCTGAGCGTGCCCAGCGCTGCTGCACGGCGGGACCTGCACATGTGGCCAGGCACGCGTGGGCACGGCTCCCCCGGTGGGCACGGCTTCCCCGGTGGGCACGGCTCCCCCGGTGGGCACAAGCACACCGCAGCCCCCAGCCTCCGAGCGCGCAGACCCCCCACAATCCCCCATCCCTGCAGCCCCCGGCGTACATACCCCTCGCAAACCCCCTGTCCTGTAGCCCCCTCGCCGTTCCCGCACATCCCCATGCCATCACATCCTCTGGCCATCCCGGGTATCACATCCCGTGCCCATCCCGGGTGTCACATCCCGTGCCCATCCCGGGTGTCCCATCCCGTGGCCATCCCGGGTGTCACATCCCGTGCCCATCCCGGGTGTCCCATCCCGTGGCCATCCCGGGTGTCCCATCCCGTGCCCATCCCGGGGTCCCATCCCGTGCCCATCCCGGGTGTCCCATCCCGTGCCCATCCCGGGTGTCCCATCCCGTGCCCATCCCGGGTGTCACATCCCGTGCCCATCCCGGGTGTCCCATCCCGTGCCCATCCCGGCTGTCACATCCTGTGCCCATCCCGGCTGTCACATCCCGTGGCCATCCCGGGTGTCCCATCCCGGGTGTCCCATCCCGTGTGTCCCATCCCGTGCCCATCCCGGGTATCACATCCCGCGCCCATCCCGGTCCCGCAGCAGCACGGGGCCAGCCCGCGGTCTCCGGCGCCCTCTGGCGGCCGCGGCGCGGAGCCGCCCCGCCGGTGGCGCCCGCAGAACCCCCCCGGACACCCCCGGCTGCCCGTCCCTGCTCCCTGTCCGCTGGCACCGGGAGCTTCGGGGCTGTCCCTGCGGTCTCCCGCTTGGCTGACCTTGAGCCTGTGCTCTGGGAGTTTGCTATAACATCCCGAGCTGTTCGTCCCCCCCACCCCGCCCCGGCAATTGGGCAGCACTGTCAAGTCCGTGACCACGCAACAGCTTTCAAGGGGAGGAAATTGGGTTTCTGATGCTGATGAGCTAATATGAATATCTGGCAGCATTTCACAGCTAAACCCTAAGGGACCCCAGACCCTAAATGCTGACCGAGTCAGATCCCATTAAGCAAATCAAGAAGGAGCAGACTGAAAATTGTCAAGGGCAGAACTGCACTGCTATTCCTTGCTCCAAATGTGAGATATTTGGATACCTGGTGCAGAGGCAGCTGGAGCCCTGCCATGGTGCCTAACTGTGCTGCAACAGCCTCATGGGACACAGCATCCTGTGTTTCCAAGGCTTTATTTGTGCCACACGTTCAGCCTGGGTGATCTGCATTGGTGCCATGCCACAAGGTAGCCTTGGCCAAGATTTACAGAGCTACAGAGAACTACAGAGTAGTTCTTACATGGCTGAAGGGGACCATGTGCAGCCCCCATCCAACCCCTCTCCCCAAGACACAGTAACTGTAGCTGCATCCTTAAATTTAACGATGGGAAAACCAGAGCCATGCCACGGTGGCCTCACTGCTCCTGCCCACCCCCCTGTGTGCAACAGCCCAGAATAGCCTGGCACAGAGAGGCCCCAGGACACCTCCTAACGCTTCTGGGAGAGTTTCCACACACTTCTGAGTGAAGACTGGGACATCAGTAATTTCACCTAGTGCCTAATATTCCTGCAGGCAAACCATTCCACACAGCATGGGGCAGGAGAATTGCTGCATGCCCCCATGTGCAGAGGGCTGCCAGCCAGCCTAGCCAAGGTTTCCCTAGCGTGGATGTGGGGTGTGTGCTACTGCACCAGGCTTGGCATGGGATAGCTGCAATGATTGTGTGTGTGATGCTTCAAGAACTGCTCCTCCTGCCACGAAGAGTGTAGGAAAAGACACAGCGAGAAGAATGGGGGACTTGGATTAGATGGCAGAGGAAGATGAGAAAAGCAGGGTGCTGCTTACATTCAGCCAGGTTGCAAAGCCAAGAGCTGATCTCATCCGCAAAAAGAGCCTGAGGAACACACCACAAGGAAAGCCCTTTGCTGGGTCAGTCCAAGAGACTTGTCTAACCTTCAGTGCTGTCCTCTGTAGGGGCCAGCCAGGAGCATGTGGCCAGCATGGCATCATACTGGCCTACTTCAGCTGCTTCACAGTCGTTATGAGCCAGCAGAAGCTGCACCACTTTGGGATTAATTTCTTCTTCTTTATACTTATCTGGTCACTTCTGGACTGCCTGGAGACTTCCATATCCACAGCCTCCCTCAGCTCTTGAAGAACCACAGCAGCAGTCAGCTGCCAGCGATGACATTGTGGCCCCATATTAAATATGGTGCTGTGTTCTCCTGTGATTTTAGGACCTTGGCATTAACAGGTGGCCTGGCACATCACCTGCTATTAGTTGCTACCTGAACTGGTTAGATTAAAACTGTCTCAGTCACTCCTTGCTCTGCAGCCTCCTCTGCTCAGTAAGGGAGAGCCAGGCTAAGGAAACTACTCAGTGTGGGAAGAATTAGCTGTAGAGTGTTCAGATCTTCCCAGGAAAGGGAGAAATGAATTTTTTTTTATCACGAAAACTTGCAACATATCCTTCTTCTGCAGCAGTGTCTGAGGTTGGAAGGCTGGCCCTGCACTGGCCTTGCCTCATGGCTTGTGTTGGTCTTTTAAAACCTACAGTGCCCACTGGGGCTTGGGGGCTGCATGAGGCAGTGAAAAATACCTAAGGGCATCTGGGCAGGGGCATGGGAAAAGGCTGCTATGATAAGAGATATAGGCAGGGGGTAATGTGGACTGAGGTGACAGATGAACCTTGCACTTGTACCAATGCCGGGGCCTCATGCCGGGGGACAGCGCTCGTACTCGTCGTGTCTGTCACCGCCCCCCGGCCGGCCTCGCTGCGCTCCGGCCCCTCCGTCCCCGCCGCCGAAGCGCCGCTCCTTCCCCGCGAGGTGGCAGCCCAAGGACACCAAACCCGCCTGGCCACCCCGGCAGCCTGCGGGCTGGAATGGCACGGGAAACGCTGGGAATAAATAACAGCCGGGGCTGGGCGGCGCTGCACGCCCGCCCGGCACCGGCCGCGGTCCCGCCCTGCGCGCTCCGAGCCGCCGCCGGCAGCAGCCGCGGACCGCCACACGCATGTGGCACGGAATCTGCTCCCGCCGGCCCGCATCTTTCCACAGCCACTACAGCTGCACCCTCGGCAGAACCTCTTTGGAAGACACATAAAAAGCAGGATATCTACCTGATAGTAAAAGGGTTTTAAAATAATGGGGATTTAGAGTTAACAGGAAAATAAGCTTAGCAGGCCCTGGAAAAATAAATACCTTAAGCACATGAAGAACTAGTACTTGCTAGAACTGCACCTGTGTAGCTAGTACATGATAAATGATATAATTGTTAGATGTGATGATTGTTTAGTAATTAAATATAATTACTGTTTAATCATAAGAATAATCATGAGAAAATGTGGTCAGGGACCTAAGAAAGATCACGAGAAACTCATGTCAATGTATAAAATAGAACAATATAAGTTTAATAATTAATATGTAAGTTATCTAATGATAGAGTATAAAATACGTTCAGCTCAAAAGCCATGGCAGAGTCAGATTTGGGTCTGTACCCCTGACTCCCAGAGCTCTTAATAAAAGCACCTGCCTATAATCATATCCCATGATTATGTGTGTTTCTGAATGCTAACATACCCACTACGGCAGCAGAAACCGAGGGTGCAGGGGGTGGTGGTGAAGTTTGCAACCCACTCTACTTATTCCACTTATGATGGGCCCCCAGCATGAAAATGGACCTGTTGCTGTCCAGAAAAAAGCCATGAAGATTCTCAGAGGGCTGGAGCACCTCTTCTATGAAGAGAGGCCGAGAGGCTGAGAGTCAGAGTTGTTCAGCCTTGAGAAGAGAAGGCTCCATGAGACCTCACCATGGTCTTCCAGTACCTCAAAGGGGCTGACAAGAGCTGGAGAAGGGCTTTTTGTAAGGGTGTGTAGTGATAGGACAAGGGGTAATGGTCTTACATTGAAAGAGGGTAGATTTAGATTGTATGTAAGGAAGAAATTTTTCACTATGAGGGTAGTGAGGCATTCACAGAAACTGTGAATATCCCATCCCTGGAAATGTTCAGTGCCAGATTGAATGGGATTAGAGTAACCTGGTCCAGTGGAAGGTGCCCTGCCCATAGCAGGGGATTTGAAATTAGATGGTCTTTAAGGTCTCTTCCAACCCAAGCCATCCTATTATTCTACTTCCCCCATGCAGGTATGCCCCCTTCTGTCTCTACTCCCTCCAGTGTGGCAGGCACATTCTTTCAAGATTTTTCATAGAGGAGCACAGAGGAAAGGGAGAGAAAACTATTTCTATTTCTGCTCCTTGTTTTTCCTATGTGAAATGTGTTTGGAGAATTGTTTACCTGGGGTGATTACTTAATTGGATTCTGGTGAGGATTGTTTGAGCCTGATGGCCAATCCAATCCACCTGTGTCTGGACTCTTGCGAGAGGGCCAAGAGTTGTGAGTTAGTTAGATATGGTAGTTAGAAAAGGTAGGTAATTAGTTTTAGCTTTTCCTTTAAAGAGTATATTAATATATTTTAGTATAGTTATGATAAAGAAATAATTCAGCCTTCTGAACTAAGAGTCAGACATCATAATTTCTTTCCACGGGGTTCACCTGCATTTACAGTACTCCAGCTTCTTTTTGTAACACCAGCAGCACCCTTGAAGGGGCCCGTTAGAGAGGGGGATGGAGGCTGTGCCATGACACATGAGCCTTGCTCAAGAGGCAGATGAGTGCAGATGTGTAAGTAAACCCACATGTTCACCAGAGGCATGCCTCCAAATGTGTGCACCATGATCACCAGCAGAAACTGAACCCGTTAGTTTCGAGACTCCCAGCACAGATCCTTAGAAAGGATCATTTGAGATGCAAGCAGAGAACAGATACATTCCTAAAGGAAAAAATCATCCACCAATCTATATGTTTCATATCCACATTTGTCAATCTCATAATCTGAGTAAACTAAAATGCAAGTGCCAGTTTTTCTCTTATTTACATTAACAAAACCCCAGAGCTTGACATATCTGCAGTTTGCTGATGGAAGAGGGCCTACAGAGAAGGTTCAAAGGGCATCAGAGAGCTCCTGGCTCTTGATTTGCTTTGGGGAATCTTCCCTGGGGATCCTGCCAGGGAGCGCAAGGTAAAATCCGGTGTTAGAGGGCAATTGGTCCCCATGAGTTTCTGAATGGAAGAGAAGCCAGAAAACAGCATGGGATGGGCTTGGGGAACTTGTCTGTGCTGGGAAGGAGTGATGACAAACTAAGTATAGCCAGCCTGCTGTTTTTCCAGGTGCTGTCCACTCTGAGAAGCTCTGGGCTCCATGTTGTTGATAAGCTGACTCTGCTTACAGTAAAGGCTGGAGTTCTGCTTCTTGAGCAAAGAATAGGACCAAAAAATGGGAGATGGAGGTGGGAAGAAAAAACCCCACCTGCAAAGCAGAAGGCACAAGGCAAAGAGGATGTGCATCATGCAGGTGTCTCTATCATCTCACTCCCTGGGGCCTATGTAGGGTCTTAGGGTTTGCACTTGCCAACTGCTCTGCAGTAAGTAATTTTTCCTAATCTGTTGACTCTCTTGCCAGGGTTTCAGAAGATGAAATCTTTATTATCATGGAGGCTTAAAAGGGAGGAATACTGTTAATTCCATTTTCAAGGTCATACTTTGAAAGTTATTAATTTCTTTCTTCCAGGGCTTTGCACTCTACTCTGAGGCTTTAGGGATTACCAGCTTCTACTTACTAGGGTTCATCTGGGGCTTTTTTTCTTATTTCTTTCCTGTTCCTCCCCCCTCCTCTTAGAAGAAGACACATTTTTTTCTTCCCTGTTCTCAACGTTGAAGCTATTTTGCTTATTGCCTGCTCATTCCCCATTGTCACTCCCAGTTCTGCTCCTGTAATTAAAACTTGACTGTGACTGCAGTGGCAATAGGCTGGCTTTCCTAGAGGTGCAAGTACCACTGTGAAAGCTGGGGAGGATGCCCTCCAGCAACTCTCCAACAAGATTAAGGAAATGTCTCTGGTGTCTATCAATCTTTGCACTCGGTTTAATGTATTTCAGAATTTGCTCATGCTTTTTTAGCACTGAACAGTTCTTCCCCATGTTTTGGACCTCATTCATGGTGTTCGAAGTACTCATCTATCATGCCTCATGTCTTAGAGGAATAAAGATTCATTCTGTAATGCAGCTCACCCATCCTTCCCTAAGGTCTGAAGACTATCCCTGAAATTGTATTTCTCAGTATCTTTCTGAGAAGGTTGTGGTGCTTAAGAGCTGTCTGCTTACACCATTTATCCTGGAGCTGGTCCTAGTCTAAAACTGAACTGGTTATCCTGACCAGTGAGGTTGGTGGTGGATAGAAGACCACCTTTGTTTCAAGGTTGCACAGATCTTCCATCATGAGATCTGTCTTGTGTATATAAAAAGTTTCAATGTTTTCTCATAGCTGAAGAATTTTTTTCCCACCCTTTTAATTTCCCTAGCAACTGAAGGTTTATTTAAAAAAAAAACAACCACCCCCCAAACCCAACCTTCCCCAGCGACTGATACAAAATCAGATACTTAAAACTGCATTGTCTTCAAATCACACATTAAAGACTCTCATTCTACAAGCAAAGAATAAAAGAACCAACCAACCAAACAAACCACATAGCACAGACTTCTTCAGAAGTCATTATGGGGAAGATCTGAGCTTTTTCTGTGTTTTGCTTTCCAAGGAAAAAGCAATCCCTCTCCTGCTCATCTCTCAAGCACATGTGTAGGGCACAGCAGACCAAAGGTGATGTCAAGCATATAACCCAGTGTCTCAACAGAAGACAAACAGCATAGCTCCCCTCACCCAGAGCACACACAGCCCTAGGAAGCAGGTTTCCTAATTGGAGGCTCTGGAACCTCTTGAAAAATTAATATTTTCATCAGTTTCATGTCTGTCTGTTTACTCACTTCATCCCTGCTATGGTTTTCTACAAGCTTTACTGGATATATGGCATGGGAAAGATTTGAGTGGCTGTGGACAGAAATTGAGAGGTGGGGCACATGCCTAGGGGTGACTGGAGCAGAAAAAGAACTAAACTGGGGTGGAGGGTGGCCAGCGTGCTTGAGGTTACTCTGGTACTGAATCCTCTCCTACCGTGGCCTCTGCTCTCCCTATTTTTCTCTAATATCTGCATAGAAATGTCCTCCCAGCCTGTCCTTGAGGTCTTAGGGATATCACTCTCAGTATTTCAGTGAATTAGAGATGTCATGACAATCAAAGTGGGCCCATGTGCTGGTATATGTCTCTAAAGTGTGAGGTCTAATTAAATACTACCATGTGTTCCCTGTAGTTCTCATCAAAATATGGAGGTGTCCGTGTGTGCAATCCCAGAGTGAGACTCCTGGTCACCGTAACACCCTACCAGTGCAAGCATGGCTTTAATACCTGGCCCAGGCCTGGAAAAGCCAGAGCAGGAAGCCATCCTGGCTTCCCACAGCCCATTCCCAGGCCAGTACTAAAAAGGGAAAGTTAATACAGCTTACAGAGGCTGCTGAGCAGGCTTTTGGCCAGATGAGTAAGAGCAATGGGAAAGATGCAGGAAGCTATTCCTGTTCCTCATTAGATGTCCTTGGGTGCTTGGAGGTTGCTCAGTGCATGTGGGCTGTGCCTCTGAGCACAGGGTGAGTACGGTGACATGGCTGGGCAGTGTCACCACTGTCAGTGTGCCTGTGTAGCTGCAACACCTACCGGAGGGGCTGCCTGACCAGAACCTGCTGAAGCCATGCTGGTCAGAGCACATCCTTCTCCAGGGCCTGATCCCGTGCTCCCACCCATGCATCCACCCCCCAGGCTTCAGAGAAACATGCAGGCGATGCTGGGGAAGGACCATGCACATTGCTCCTTGCTCACCTTGCCACAGAGCCTCTCCCTTTTGCAGGAGAGCTCTGCTGACAGACCTGCTCACCCATGGGAGGGAAGGCCTTCAAGAGCGCTCTGCTTTTTCTGCAAGCCTGATTTCTTTGGAATGGTTGGGTTTTATCCCCATGCACACCCTCCCTCCCTCCCAAATCCCACACCTCCCTTCTCCTTTCTGGTTGTTTTTGTTTTTAGAGAGAGCGCTTAGACAGCTGTATTAATCATGCAAGCCCAGCCATGTGTAATGTGCTTTATCAACAGCAGAGCAGACACTGAATGGCAGCCGGTTCACAAGCAGGCCCAGTGCACTGCCTGAGCCGGGAAGATAAACCTGCTGCTTCCCAAACCAACTCACCATCATGGGTTAGTGAATGGAGAGACTGTTCACTTGGGACAATAACCAGAGGAGAGGCCAGCTTGTTAGGCAAGTTCTTGAGTGGTTTACACTAGAAATGGAAGGGCGAAGACGAGGAGGAGGAAGGTGGAAATTACTCTTTGGTCATTTTCTCACAGGGGTTGGAGGAGTTTTTGTGTGTGTGTAAGGATTAAATCAAGACAACAGTGGCAGTTCTTCATCCTCCTTCTTGCTGCCCTCTGCAGTTCCAGTCAGCCAGTCAACACAAGAAATAAGGAGATCAGGAGGGAGAGAGCAAAGACTTAAGTACACCTGCTGTGCAGTGGGGATAGGTCGTCTTCAATGTCTCTAAAGGAGGAAGGTTCACTTGATGGCTTCATAAGCTCATCTAACATGCAGACAGTATCAGACTATGAGTGTCCTCTGGGTTGGGGATATCTGGCTCAGGAGGGTTAGAGCTTGCCCCAGCTCTGCTCTGCAGGGTACTCTGTCCATGCTACAACACTAATACTATCACTGTGCCTATCTGACAACAGATTTTCCACAGCAGTCGCTCTTCCATGGGTTTGTTTCTAATCTCTGCAGTGCAGTTATGTGTTTTCTCCTCCGCTGGATCCACTCAAGCTCCACTCTCCCACCTGACTGCTGTGCCCTGACCTCTGCTCTGCAGGGCTGTTCTGCATGCATGCAAAGCCACAGCGGTGACTGCACAGACCTTGAAACATCTTCCTTATCCACTGCAAGTTCTCAGCTTGGAGGAATACCTTTCTGGGACTTACAGTCTCAGTTCCCACCCTCTGCTGCTGATCTTCTTCACTCACTGGATTCTCCACAGCACTGTACTATGCAAATATATACAACCCAAGGCTCATTTTGGAATAAATCAACCTAAATTAAAATAATGAACAAAAAGTACAGAAACAGATCAGGCAGTGAAGCCATTTATCTTTCTTTCCCGCTGTGTCTCTCATTTTTCTCTAAGAAAGCTTTTTTTTTTCCTCTACACTTTTTTTTTTTTTTTTTTTTTTGGTGGGGGGTGGGAAGAAGCAGATTGGCTTTTAATTTTTTTAAGCAATCTCAACAAACAGAAGCTGTCTGTTGCTATTCAGCAAAACCCACCAAGCAATGTTGGTAGCTTGGCATCAATTCTTGGCATGTCTCTTTTCCTTAAGTTGCTGTTTTTGTCTACATTCATACTAACTCCTTTTGGAAGACACTATCATCACCTCTGACTTTGCTATTACTCACTTTAAACCACGCAGCCAAAATAAGATACAGTGCCATCCCTTGCCTTGTACCTATGAAATAGCACGATGCAATTACCGTGATGTTGGCTGCCTGCCCTCACCCTGCCTTGTCCTCCCTGTTCCCTTGGCCTGAAGGCCCCACAGGCTTGGCACCCAGTTCAGTCTCAGCCCTCAGTGCCTGCAGTGCTGGCAGGGACTGACACTGACCCTGATCAGCAGGAGAAACTTGGTCTGCTTGAGCATCCATCCTGCAGAGCCAATCCCTTCTGCACTCTCCAAATGGACACTGAGCTCTTTGGAAAATCTGGGTGGATACCACCCGTGAGAAGCAAGGAGAGCTGTGAGTTGTGCTTCCCACCCAGGGCCATGGCCGTGATCAGCTGCCAGCGCCCGGGGCTCAGGCAGCTTTCAGGGAAGTGAGGCGTGCCACACATCACTGTGGCCAGTACAGCTGAACTATGTCTCTTGAATGTCTTAGGATTTATAGGAATACCAGACTTGACATGATTCCAAATACACCCTCCTGTGCTTGGTCCCTATGACCATTATTTTTTTCTGGTCATTATTTTGTCTCTGTTTCTCTGTCAGGATCACAAAGATACAAGATTTTCTATTTTGGCCTGTCTGTGCTGTGGCTTCACTAGCTCTGCCAACCAGTTTGTTTCACAGGCCTTAATGCCTGGATTTTCACTGACCCTTTTCTGGAGCCCAAATGAGAAAGCACCCTCAGGCCTCAGTGGAGATGCCTCCAGAGATGGATGGGTTTTTCAGCTGGTCACATCACACTGGCAGGGCTGACTGCCTAGTCAGCAAACCTCCATAAAATGTTAACCCTTTACAGCTTGTAGTCTCTGTTGTAATCCTCCTTGCTTCTCTCCTTAGCTTTGGTGGCTTCAGATGTCCACCCTTTTGCCAAAGCAGACCCTGCTGACTCGAGAGCAGCCAGCTCAGCAGAACCAGCAGGGCCACACACTGCTGAAAGCAAGAGGGGAGCAGAGATGGGTGGGTGGTGACCACTGCTACAGAGGAGCTCTCTTCTGCACAGCTAGGACACCCAGAGAGAGGAAAGAGGACTCAGAGGGTATTAGAAAGAAAGCTGCTTTCTGTTTCCCACTCTGGCCATCAGACCCAAATGAACGCCTCTTCTGTCCCTTCCCCCAGCTCCCACCCACCTGATGAAGGCATTAGTGACAGTACAGGCTACACAGGCTACAGCTAAATGGAGACTATCTACGATCTACAGTCACACAGGGTCATTCTCCGATCAGTGCACATTTTTGCAGAAAGGCAGGACTCCTCATTCTCCCTTTCCCCCCCACTCTGCTAATTGCTAACATGCCACTGCTATAAATCTTGTGTCAACCTATTGATGGCCGTGATTTTGTCTGATCAGGCCCCAAAGATGGACACACTTGTTACCCTGTGGGCAGCTCTGGATGTGATGCTTTCTGAAACACCACATCCCCCTTGTGTAGCTCCCAGGGCATCAAGCTAGCCACACTGAGAAAGCCCCTACTTAGCCTCTGGCAAGCTCTCATCACAAAACTCCTGTGAGGAAGACTCACAGGTTTTGAAGCCCATCAGTCTGGCCAAGCCATTCTGATGTGGACACTAGGTGCTAATCAAAGCAAAGGAGTTCATGTTGAAAGGGCTGAGGACGAGGGACAATGAAGGAAAAAGATGGAGCTAGTGCCATATTTGTGACACGTCCCTTTGAGGTTCAACAGTGGACATGTTTGCCCTTCCATTGGCAGATGTGGTGTGGAATGAACAAATTCTTTTTCCAGAAGAAAAATCTTTTTGAAAAGGCACCTGGTGATGCAGTAAGGCCCCTGCTTGGTGACAGCCAGGTCTTGTGTCAGCCCATTATAACATGATGTTACAATGCAGACAGAAAGATGTGATGATGTGGCATCATCCCAGAAGACATTTCAAGGCATTTTGAGTGCCAGGCTGCAAAATCAGGAGAGCTGGAAAATTTATCAAGGACAGCTCAGTTGAGAACTGAATCAGCTGGGCTCCACCGGCATTTTAGGAAAGTGTCTCATCAAATTCAAGTCCCGTTTATTTAGTTGCATGGGCTGCTTCAGAGTCTCCAGCTTGCCTGAAAGCAAGATGTTTCCACAGCAGCTAGCTAATGATAGCAATGCTTAGCAGGACTACAGCGCTCTTCGTCTCAAATCACCTTCCTTTTAAATTAATGCTCAAAACCCCACAGGGCAGGGAAGTGTTACTGAGGATTAACAGAAATGAAAATTGAGGGAGAAAGAGGAAGAAGGCTGTGATTCTGGTCATTGAGGAACAGCTTAATTGAGGGCTGAGGACTACTGTTCAGAACATCAACTCATAAGAAGAAAGAGGTCTAACAAAATTTATGCTCAAGGTTTCTTTGAAGGTGAGCAGCAAAGTAAAAGTAAATGTGAAAATCACCAGCAACTGTGCTGAAGTCCCACAACAGTGAAGCTGGTAAGGGCTTTCAGAAAACAAGTGAGGCCAAGAGTATGTAAACTCTGCTTTCCCCCTCTGCGAAATCCTCTTGGATCCTCAGCCCTGGGTCACTGGAGATACACCAGCATTTGCACCACAAATTCCTGGAGACTCCTCACAGGAGTGATGGCACACCAGGACGTCCTTCCAGATGATCTCAGGAGACTGGGGAGCAGTAAAAATATAACAGCTTCAGACACGGACGGGAAAGTGTTTTAAAGGATCAACTAAAGCTGTGCAGGATGGCCTTGGCAAGTTGATTAGGAGGTGTATTTGTAATGGGAATCCTGGCCTTCCTCACTCACAGATTTTGCTTTATCATTTAGCTTAATGGGCTCCTAATTCAAAACCAGGTGTAAACAGGGCTGGCTATGAAAAAAATTAACATTGCCTGCCTGTGGAATTTAAGGCTATATAATAAAAATAATCATAAAACCAAAGAGCCCTGGGTTTTTTGTCAGACAAAAATATTTGTCATTGAAAAATTCTGCTTAAAAAAAAAGAACATTTAAAATTGGAAAACTCCTCAAAACCTTACATCCAAAACAGCCTCAGCAACTTTAATTTCATATCCAAGCACAAGTTTCATTTGCAATACATAAGATAATGGTGTTTAATTGGATTTATTTTTCCACAGTAGGTTCCCAATGGCCTACTTTACTCCTTTTCTCAGCTCCTTGAATGTTATTTACAAATCACTCTCTGGGATTTAATTTTAATGGTAGCTTGATTTCTACCTCCCCCCTTCCCCCTTTTTTTTTTTTTCCAAGGTACTTTAATTGTATTTGTGGATTTGCCTTTTAAATAGGCAATTGTGACTACATCCTGAGCCTGAATAAGTTGCCAAGAGCAGAGCTTGATTTGAAAACAGCAGAGTAGTTAAACGGAGCATGTGTAACACCCAGCATTTATTGTTCTTTTCATGGGAGTACCTGCAGGTGCTTTGTTCAAGCAGGTGCTCTTTTGCAAAACAACATGGATTCCTAATAACACTCTATCCCAAAGCTCTGTGCAGACATTAACAATTTAGGTCTCTGAGCAGCCCATAAGTTTAGTGCATCCTCCTCATATGGCAGCAAAACAAAGATACTGAGGAGCTGTAGGCCAAGATTTTTTCAATGAACACAGGGACTTGCTGCCTTACTGTTGATTTAGTTTCAAATACCACTTTCAAATGCTGTAGCCTGCTTTCTGGACATGTTTGGTCTCTGCTTTTTCAGAATGAAAAGCTCACAACCAAGTCCCAAATCTTATATGGATGTTGGGACCATGCTGTCTGCACCCAAGGCAGCAGTGGGCTACAAAGAGACAGAAAAAAAACCAGACATACCCTGTTTTTCCTTCATACCTTCTTCCCTTTTGGAATACAGCAGACAGTAACACCTCACCATGTGTCTCTTTTCATGCTTTCTGCCTCAGATGCAGGATTATAAAAGCATGAGAAAACAAAGTGCTTCATGGTGGATGATAAGATGCTCAACTAGAGTGAAAAACCTGGCAGTGTTTTAATTTTTAGTTTTCCACTTATTCTTTCCACTGTCTCTGCAAAATTTTGGGTCTGCTTTTGATCCAAATCTGAACAAGTGGGCAAAGAGAGCTTAGGATGGGAATGTGTTTTAGAAGTAGGTCTGCAGGGAGATTGAACTTCACTAAAGACTGTCCACACCTGGGTGACAACTTGGTGTCATGGCTCACAGCTTGGTTAAAGGTTGTTGTTATTCAGTTGATTGGTTTTTTGAAGAGGGAGGGGGAAAGAGAAGGATGAGGAAGGTGAGCAGAAAATACAAAATGGCACGTAAATGAGAAGGGAAAGCCCTTATTTTCCTGCATTTCTGAGTTGTTTTGCCCATACCTAGCTCTGAGCATTTGTCAGGATGACGGAGAATGACCCGGCTAAAGAGCTACTTCAACATAAAACACATACTGACCTGGAAAAGGATTGGGGAGTGTGGGTAAAACTCGTTCTAAGGGGGGAAAAAAAACAATAAGCAACATGCAGGAGAAAAGGACAAGCCACTTTTCACACCAAGCAAGCAGCAGATACAAACCTGATGGAGTTGTCCATCCCCAAATTAAATGAACTCGAGTAGGTTTCATATACAGAGCATTTTGCTAGCAACATGCCTAATACACATCAGCATCCCCTGGGACTGGGAGTCAGAGGGAACTGATTTGAAAAACTAAACAAATAATAGCCAAACAGCAAGAGGGATTAAGCACCTGCAGTGAAGGCAATTGGAGTTGATGGTCCATGTCTTCCCTCTGACTTTCAAGACCACTCATGTCATCACTCTACAGTTCCTCTTAGCTACACCTCTGTCTGGAAGCTAGTCTTGGCAGAGAGGTGAGCTGTGGAAGTCCCCCATGGGTAGTTGTTGCCTCCCCAGAACCTTCTCCAAAATGGATTCCTTGCCAATGACAGCTCTCTTGGGGCTTTGTGCATGGGAGCAGTCACCCTGGAGAATTCTCAAGAGTATTCTATTCTGCTTCTTTCGTTTTTGTCCTCTGAGAGGGACAGAGTTTTTGCAGACTCATCATCTTCCAGTTGTAGGCAGAGCCTGCTATCTTGTTTATAGGGTTTTATAATGTGTCCTCCTTATGCATCACAGCAGGACTTTGATATACGTCACTGCTGGCTTCATGGTTTGCTTCTTCCACAAAGGATCCCAAAAGAATTGCAAGATACTGAGGGAAACCAGTATCAGAGACCTCTGTCTGAGTAGTGTTAATTCTGCTTCACAGATGGCGCAGGTGATGCAAAGAGCAAGTAAGCAATTTGCCCAAGGTCAAATGCTGAACTTTGGCAGAGCCAGACACAAAACGAAGAATACAAGGTTCCCAGGCTTGACTATTGTCACTGGGTCTCCTTTCTTTGCCTTCAGAGTTTGCTGGATGCCTTGTACTGACTGAGACAAGCTCCTACCCATGGACTGATCGATCCATAGGCAGACATTTAGCTGCAACAGCTCATAGGCCTGGGGCAATGAGTTATCTCCTGGCTTACTTCTAAGATCACTGCTGATGGACACAGAGCTTGGCAGGATAAATCAGTAGGCCACTATTACTCTCGGATCACCTAGGCCCAGCTAGGAGGTCTATGCTGTTTCTACAGTACCCTTGGTGCAAGGAGTGAGTTTGTGTCTCACTGGAGCTCATGAGGATTGAGCAGGTCAGGCCCATCCCTATGACACTGGCAGAACTCCTGCCCTCACAGTGGTAATGGAGTTGTTTGAATCCACAGCAGGCACAGCAGAGATCAAATACAAGTCTAGCCTGGATCTCTCTGTTTATGTAGCAACAGGGGACTATTGTTCTGCGAAAGCAGGCTGTTTGTGCTGACAAGACTTCCTTGTTATTTAGTTTAGTTAAATAACTCAACTCCCCTTTACCTTCTTCCTGCACAGCAGGCTGCAGGCTGCACAGCATAAGCAGTTAAAGCAAAGCACTACAGCCTCATTATCATGCTGCTTTCTATTCAAGGACTCTGTCTCTGTTCCCCTCTCCCACTGTGTGCTGCTTTTATTGCTCCACCCTGGCTCATTAGCAGTGTCTCAGCCTTGCCCCCTCTGACTGTCAGCCCAAACCACTTTCCTCCCTCCTGAGTCTCCCCGTTATTGACAGCCTTGAGGAAAACAGGGGGTGTGCACTAAGAGCTACTAAGGGATTTTGGCCACAGTTGAGGTTCCAAACCCCAGCAGCCACCGCTGTAACCAAATGCTCAGGTCACACACAAAGCATGGGCAGAGTGGAGGGAGGTGTATCAGTGTGTGCATGCTTGTGGCAGTATGCTAAGAAATAAAGACAAGTTAGAGGCTAATGCCAGCTTTTAGGAACATGCTTTGCTGCAAACAAAAATGCCGGGCTCAGCCTGAAGCTTCTTGAGTTGGCACTGTCTTGCCAGCTTCTGCTTCACCTCCGCGCTTGCTGATTCCCCAAAGGGTTCAGAGGATGCAGCAGGGGACCTGCTGATGTGGCAGTCTCTTATAATTGAGCCAATTGAGCCAGCAGGACTGCATCAGGGTGTGCTGCTGTCTCCTGCTTCAGCCTATGGGATGGGCTAACTCCGCAGGAGGCAGAAGCCAACTGATTTGGAAAAGCATTTCTTTCTTTTCTCTGCTTTGCTAGAATGTACGAGGTGATGCACCTCCTTGTGTGTGCCTGTGGAGGGGTGTGTGGGTTTGCTTCTGCATCACAGAGGTGCATGCCTATGTATACATACTCACCTACACATAAACCTATGTATCTGTGTTCCTCCAGCAAATGCGTATCTGCTATGTGTTTATATATATATATATATACACACATACATACATACACACACTTGTGTAGCATGTGTTAAGATACAAATTGTGACTTTCAATCATAATGCTTTTCATAATACTGCTAGATGAGTAAAACAAAAAGAAAACATATTACCTATCTCCTAATACACTTGGAGGAAGAACCCTTTTGCTTCAGTTGTGTCACTGCTTTTCATCTCTGTTGCTCTGTGATGGCAGCCCTGGCTTTGCCTCTCTGTCAGGTGATTTTCACAGAGATGTGTATTACAGCCCCTTTTCTTGTGCTTAGAGGTAAACACCTTGCTCCCAGGCTCTGCAGAACTAAATCAACCTTCTGGCTCACTGTGCTGCCAAACATGGTCCTGCCTCCCAGCTCCTCACACCCACAGATGTGTGATAGAGCTTCCTCTCCTGAATGGGCTTTGGTGCTTCTTGAGCCCAGCCATGAACTAGTTCAGCTCAGTACAGTGAAAGAAAACATTTGGGGAGTTTTAGGGAGATGAGCAGTAAAGCTCAATTACCTGTTCACTGGTTTAGCAGGTTGGACAGCCTCAGTGGGTTGTCCACTGAGTGGCAGACTAAGAGAAACAACAAAAACACGTGGCAGAGAGCAGGATGAGCAAAAGGGCTGGGGAACAAGGAATGTCAGCAAGCTATTAGAGTAGTTGTATCATCAAACTGTACCTAAGTACCCTCTCTACAAACATACTCCAAATTTGCTGTTGGAGACAGTTTCCTGGGTAAGTTAAACCTTTGGTAGGGCCATATTTATGTTGTTGTAAACTCAGTCTCCAGGAGTGAGGGGTATAAATCTCTCCACCTACAGCAAGCAATCCTGCTGCTACATCCTTTAAGGAAGATCACTAGCTATCTATTCATGCAGCTCAAGGAGGCTGCTTTTGTATTTTAATGCATCTTCTATCTATGACATTGACATCTAAGGCACTCAGTCTCTCTGAGAGTTTTTCAATGCTGACTGAGATTTCATGAAATGGTAGCCACCAATTTTTCTCTATTGCTAAACTGTTCTTTCACATCATTTTGCTTGCTCGCTGTCTGCCCTCCACCTCAGGCAGAGCTGCCAGTAGCTCATTATTAACTCTCTGGTTGTTCCTTCACTCCTTGCTGCCATTCTTTTTTGTGCTGCAATGGGACGCTGAGGAACCATTGCTGTACTTACCTCCCCGGTGGGATGTTGCTCTACAGTGAACTTGTTCTCTGTTTAAAAAGGAAATAAGATCTCTGATTCCAGGGATGAAAAACACTCCCAAGTATCTGAGCATCTTCTGTACCTTGCAAAAACTTGGCACTACTTTATTTTTCTGTGTGAGTGTGTGGCTGGGAATGTGCATTACCTGTTATTTCAGCTACTGTGTGATCACTACAGTATTTCTTTCATCTAGGCTTGTAGGTTTTTTTCAGCAGCTTTCTTTATGTTTATGAAGCTGGATTCCCTTCACTCATTTCCCCCCTGATTTCTTAACCTTCAAAATATCAGCTGTAGTCTGCCTGAATTTATTTTTTTCTCTCTCTTTCCTTCTTCCACACTAACTAGAAGAACATAGATTTCCTGAAACAATATGAAGCAATTGCACAGTGAAAAAGTCGGGATTAACCAAGCAACAAAAACAAATTAGAAAGATTTCACTAAAAATCATCAAATCTCTCTCAGCTCCTGCACTTCTATTCTCCTGGCTCTTGTGAAGTTCTCTAGTGTCCTCCAGTATAAACAAGCCTTGAATTTCTAAAAAATGATAAACCAAATCCAACAACTTGAAAGAAAGTGTTCGTCATACACATCAAAAAGGGGCTAAAATAGGATCCCCACTGTTGCAAATCATCTTTAAGAGTTGCCACATTTCCTCATGGAACAGCAACTTTGCAAGGTTTCGCTGGGTCTCTCACTGGTTCTGCCACTCATTTTATGACCATGGGTAAACCACTTCTTCACTCTGTACCTTAACTTCCTACTACAAAATGGTGCTAACACCACTCATCCATTTCTAAATGACTTGGGATATTAAAATATTCATTGCTAGCAAATCCTTTGAGATCCTTTGAGGTGAAGTTCTGAAGTCATGCAAAATGCTTCTCTAGCAAAATAACCCCCCTAACTAAAATCATATGTGCATATGTACATTATTGAATTTCATCTTGTATTTTGTTTCAATGATGCATTTCAGCTCATCTGTGTAACAGGAACCAACAGAGAGGGCCAAATTTAGAATTTAGTCACAAATAATGGAATCTAAACTTAGAATTATATTAATATCAGCAAGAACAAATCTGGAGTATTTGAAAATTGTCTTCCAGATTGCTGCCTGAGGATTTTTTTTGAATCTCATGACAGTCACAAGACCAGGGTGAAAAGACTTTCAAAGTACAATTTTGCTTTGTGTGCTGCAATGCTACAGGAAATCAAATATATGTTCTTTTATGATAATATCTGTTCTTTAAAAAATAACTTCCACAAAATATACCCCAACTTGCAAATATTCAAACTGCCATGAAATAAATCCAAAGGTGGTGAATGAAGAATGCCCATGGATTTATCCTTTTGCACTACATCTGTTAAAAATAACCAAACTATAATTTTGGGTTTTTTGGTGAGAGCAGAAACTAGACTAAACTGCATCCCATACTGACTGCTTTGCACAGCTTTTTTTTTTTTTTTTTTTTTTTTCCCTGCTTAAAAGGACATGCAGGTCATGACATGAGAGTTTTAATTCAATTTGAGACTGTCACAGGAACACTGCCATCAGTCACTTTTGTGCCTACATGTTCATTTGTGTGAGTGGGTCATTTTGCTGCAGTGTATCTCTGATGCCAATATCATGTGGCCCAAGCCTAGCCCAAACTTTAGACCTGGAATTGGGAACTGCATTTTAAATACACCACAGTTTGTATGTGTGTGTGGATGGTAGGTGAGGGGCAGGGGGGGCTCTGTTTAGGGTCAGGTTTGAATCAGCTGCAAAATTCAGAACCAGCAGGTAACTCTGCTCTAGTGCTTGGTCTAGTCCGAGCTTCTGTCTGTTTATACTTACTAAGACAAATTCAGTAACTGAAAGGTAGCAGAATGAGATCCAAGGAACCTTATTCCGTATTTCATCTGTTGATTACCTTTTCCCCCGTGGTCCCTATGGTATATCCCTTTAAAATCATTCTGTCTTTTCTCATTTCTGTCCCTTCCAGTTTCAAACCAATTTCTCTTTTTCTTGACTCTGTCACTGTTCTCCTCAGGCTTGGTGGCTAGTTCTTTCCATCTCTCTGAATTACTTGTCATTTCTCAGCTGTCATGGATCCTCCGAGCCCTGGCCTTCTGTCTACTTATTAAAGGGTCTGTCATTCTAAAGGGCTTTTTGTTTCCAGCTTTAAAACAAACACATTTTTATTATTTTAACAAAATCTGTCTTCAGCAAAGCCAGTCAATCAAAGGGCTTGACTGTAAACCTTTCAATTTGGCTGTGTTTGTGTTTCAAGGCAAGTATGAACACTTCGGTATCTGAAGCAGAGTGCTGGGAGCCAGGTCATGGCTGGAGGTCTGAGGGGACTGGGTTGTCAAGCAGATGCCTTCCTGAGTTTTGGCCACCATGTGCTTCCTGCACAGCTGTGTTTTTGTGAGGCTCCCTTCACCCCCTCCCGTACTTACTGTAAAGGTATAGGCTGGCATTTGTGACTCCCAGCTTGTTGGCGGCCACGCAGGTGTAGTTCCCGTAGTGCTCCTCAGTGACATTGGCCACCATCAGCAGAGACTGGCTCCCCGTGCTCTTTATCTCCAGACCATTGGCGCTGTTTATCCTGGGAAGACAAGAGAAGAGGTGCCCAGTGCAATGGCAGCTGTGTACTGAGAAAGAAATCCCTCCCTAGCATGCAGCAAAGTCATTTAGTCCAGCTGGCAGGTGAGGATAGATGGAAGCAGGGAGGGGATGTGAGAGGAAAGAGACCAAAGAAGGAAGACCAAAGAAAGAGACCAAGATGGAAAACAGGAGGAGGAAATGAAAGGAATGTAGTAGTTCAGTGCGACTAAATGCCACTGGTAAAGCAGTGAAGACCTAACACAATGGAAAGGGAGGAAGCATTTACCCAGCACTGAGTCACTCTGGAAATGAACACATCATGGTCAGCTGAAGGCTAGTTTGTATTTGAGCAACATATTCTTGGTGAAACACACTGATTCACAATATGTGCCTGTACCAATGCTGAGTCACCCTGAACCTGGGCACCCTGTTCAGGGCTGGCTACCCTAAAATGTAGGGTAATAACACAACCTTCTTAATGCCAGGTAAATGCTCAGGTAGAAAAGGATGGATCCTTTTTCTCTTCTCATTTATTCTCATAGGCAAGTCTGAAAGGCTCAGGTTGCACAGGTGAGGGAATCTCATACCTCAGCAGCTCCTTTCCCTAGAAGAATGCATCTGGAGCAGCATTACCTAATTGAAGACTTATACTACCAACTTTTTGGTCTGTATCATGGGCTTCTTAACACACAAACAGTGTATTAATTGGGTATTGGCCCATAATTGACTTCAAGGCAAGAGCTCCATCCTCTACACTTCCTTCTGCATCTCCAGTGCAGAGAGGAATTACCTCCTCCAGCCATGACCGTGCTGGCTCTGCCGAGACTGATGGGACGCTACGACTCAAACGGATTGTAAGGAGCAATTTGTTTGAGAGGAGCTGGGGAGGATGACAGGAACTCCTATTCAGTGGACTGAAGAAGAGAGGAGGGAAGAGGCAAGCTGAAAGCCTTACCTGGTATCATCTCTGTACCACTCAAAATCAGGCGTGGGCACTGCTGATGCCTCGCACCGCAGTAAGGCTTGTCGTCCAGTGGCCGCTTCGTTGCTCTTGGACTCTGTGATGGTGGGAGGGTCTGCAGGAAGGAAACACGTGGTCAATCCACACACTTCCAGGTGGAGCAAAACAGTGAAACTATGTGAGGGGCACCCGCCTTGTGCAAATTCTTTGGGCTACTGGAGGCTCACAGCAGCTGTTTGCTGTGGCTCTTTTCCCCCCTGCTCCTCTGCAGAACACTGCTCTTTGAACTTTTCTTAATATACAACATTAGCAGCACTCCTTACACATGCTTCCCTTCAGCACTGCTGAATAAAGTTCTGTCATAAATGCACAGGCATACACAGGCAAAGTTAAGGTTAATGATGGACTTCTGCAATTTATTTCTATTTACCTATGGATCTGTAGTTCACATGGGCTTATCAGAGAGAAGAAGATGAGGGAAAGACTTCATCAAGGGTAAAGGAAGACAGCAAAATTAAAGGAATAAAGAAGGAATTTATCACTATCATGAAAATTGTATTCCACACAAACTCTTTGCCTAATGCCAAAACTATATTAAGAAAGGACTGAGGCAACATGTATGAAACAGAAATGCATTAATGGCTTAAAAGAGTAGAACTTTAGCAGAAGCTGTGGGTGCGACTCTGAGAGCCAATGTTGAGACACTTCCCTTAGGTGTCCAAGGTTACAAATCCTGATCAAACCTTCCTGGATATGGTCCTTTGTGAAAAGCTCCAGAAGAGCTTGCTTGTGACTGCTCTGCCTGAAGTTTGCCCTCAGCCCAGCATGGTGCTCCCACCTCTGCTTACTGTGAAGTCTGAGCGTTGTGCCATGGGCAAAACAAATTTGGAAGATACATTGGTGTGCTCTGCTGGAGCTTGATCTTAGTACTGGCTGGATAGCAGGTAGGGTAGGCACTGGCATCTTCGATCCCAGCCCCATGTTCAAAATATTAAGCGATAAGCTTTACATGTTAAAAGGCAGAATTATTTCCACCTGACTGCTGAGAAGGATCAAGGAATAAGTGCCTTGTCTCTTGTCACTAATACTTGCATACCCTGAGATTACAGAGCTGCGACTCAGACAGATACTTTGCTGAGACTCAAGTTACCATGAAACACACTCTGCCATCTGTAGCTATCCCAGAACTGAAAGGCCAAATTAAAAAAAAAAAAAAAAAAGAAGAAAAAAAGAAGCAAAACTGATTGTGTCAGTCAAAGAAAAGAAAATAACTCTGTCTGGAGAATGTAGGGAAGGAAATTTGTTTGTGAACACATTAGTCATCTCAATATGATCCCTTCCCTGACCTTAATCGGGATTTTATGCAGGGCTTTAGGGATATTGCAGTGTGCCCTCTAACATCATAAATATTAATAAGTTTACATAAATAGGATCCTACATTCAAAGGCTTAAGTTCATGTAAATGTTTTAATTTGAAAAGGAGAAGGGATAATAAAAGGATAGTGAAGATGATTTTTAAACCATTCTTATTAGATTTTTTTGGTTTGCACAGTCTATCTTCTTACTGTCTACAGTGAGACAAACCTTTCCATTTCATGAATCTGGTACAAGAGGTGAGTCACAGAATGAATGGGCATCTTTCCATGGTCCTAGAAAATGATTCCAATAAGTGCCTTCTTCACAGTCGGCTGCCAGGGAGCCCAGCCCCTTGCTCTGAGCAGCCCCCATATTGACCACTTTAAGAAGCTGGTGCAGTGCTCTCCTGGGAGAAGGGGCAGGTGGCAGTCCCAAACAAACCAGCCTTTTGCAGAAAGCAGCTGCTCTGTGTGCAGCCCTTTGCTCCCTGCGAAGCCAGGGCTGGGTTCCCTTTAGCTCTTCTCCTCCCACGCTCCCCAGGCCTCAGTTTCCCTGTCTGTGATGTGCCAGGGCAATTACTTGGGAAGCCTGAAGGTGGTAGTGTGAGACCAAAGCAAAGTGAAATGTTTTCTCCTGCAGTCCGAGCTGGCAGTGCTCTACAGCAGATGATAAGAGATGGCCAGGAAGATCCTGAGGTTGGACAGGCCCCATTTTTCAAACTTACAGTGGTTTTCCCACTTTATGCTTCTTGTGGTGTTGTTTAACAAAGCAGGATGAGGAAAGATGTATGCAAATATCTAGTTTTCATTCTTTTAATAGGACTGGTTTTTTTCTCTGCTTGGTCCTCATACTCTCTTAGATTTATTTCCCTTTCTTTCAAAAAAAAAAAAAAAATCTATCCTTAATGAATTTTAAGTTGCTTACATTACGAATTGCTCTACATATTAGCATCATTTTTTCATATTTTTCAACAGTTAAAATGTTTAAGATCTTACTGTGGCATAGTTATTGTGTGTTGAAACTAAATCAAAATCAAACATTCTGACTTTATACAAACAATCTGTTTCCAACACATTAAAGCACCATTAGAAATTATGTTTCACAGAAATGTTTGAAACTATTAATTGGTTCTTGTGGAAAGCCTCCAGTTTATAAACTCAGCTGTTTTTGATACTTCTATACTTTCAGTGAAGAAAATCTGCTACTACAGTTCATATTAATGCCAAATTTGGCCCATGAGGCAGCTGATATTAAACCATAGACACCCAGTTTCTAAGGGAACTATAAAAACCAGTATATTCAGAAGATGCTGCAGGGAGCCTATAACCTCGACTTCTAAGCAAGACAGAAAAGTTGATTTGATGTCATTGCCCACATGGGACCAAGGGAAAAAAATGAAGAGCAAGAATGGTATTAAAAGGTTCTATAATCACCTACTGTCAAATTAAGACTGGTATTACCTGAAACCCTTGATGCCATCAGCTCTCTGCCCTAATCTCCTCCATAGCAGTTCTATTTGTGAATCAAGGCTTGAATATGCACCCAGAAATATGTCTGTAGCCATATCCAATTTCAATTTAAGTTAATATTCTGGTTTAAGTCTGAATTTAAACTGATGAAGGTCAGGAGAGGACATACTCCCATTCATCCATCCTTGCTGCAAAGTTATTAGCCTCCAAGCAAGGAAACTAAGCAGGTACATGAGGATAGCTCACTTTACATCACTCAAGTGCCAAATATAAGCCATACAAGTATGGAGGTGGACATATACACGTGCAGGATTAAAGAGTAACATCAGTTTGAAGTATCTTGTGTTCCTGTGAAAGGAGCATGCCAGCAGAGTGAAGAAGACATCTGTGTAAGCACATATGGGATGGGATCCGTGCCCCAATCCACATGTGTGGAGGTAAGCCACAGATTACTCGGTGCTTCTAGGGGAATGCTGTATCCTTTGGCAAAAACCCCTTTCTATATTGCACTGGTGCACGAAGAGTCTTTTAGACAGAGCTTTAAACTAATGACCTGAAACCAGCATAAAGGTTAAGTTTTTGCACCCTGTCACTAGCACGTGCCTCTGCCCCGTGTCCCCTGGCTGTGATAGCCGTGTAGGCTGTGCAGAGATGGCTGGGTGCAGGCAGGCATGTGTTTGCTCTGAGCCAGCTGAGCCCTCCCTTATCTCTGCCTGCTGCCTTGGTGAAGCTTCTCTTCACGCTACTCTTCACCCGAATATCAATGAGTGAAAACAAGGCATTGCCAGCATTTTGGAGGGGAGAGACAGGGCCAACTCACAGCTCTTGCTCTTTCTCTCTCTCTGTCTGTCTCTTTGTACCACACCTCCCCCAGCCTTTTCTTATATATTACCAGGTTTAAAGCACAAACTGTACCCTGTGGCAAGTGTCTGACTGCAGACAGTTTTCTCAGTGCCCTCACTTCAGATTGTATAATCCAAGCCCAGAAACACTTCTCTGTTTATCCTGAAGTAACCCTCGCCTGTGGGCAAAGCTCTCCCTGTTGCCCTGCTCCAGCTGTGATGTACTCACAGTTCACAGTGACCCGGACTTGCTTGACGTCTGCTGAGGCAACTTCATTGGCAGCTTTGCACTCGTACTTGCCCGACTGCTCTCGTGTGATCCCCAGGATCTCCAGGTACTCCTCCTCACCTTCAAACTCTCTGCCTGGTAGGACAGAAAAATACAGAGAGTGGTTCTGTTAGGCTTTCAGATGTAGGAAATTGACATGGAGGAACGATCACAACATGGAGTCTGCAAACAAGCAACAGTCATGAGCCATTTAAAATTTCAGAAGCCGCTGAAAACTGAAAATCTGGCAGGCACCATACAGGTGGTACAATACATAGCATCTCACAGGCTGCCCAGGCTGAGAAGCAAGATCTCCACCATGTAGGATCAGACTAAGTTCAGTAGTGTGATGGCTGAGTACCACCAGAGGTTAGTCACACTGTGGGTGATGTGCTGGTTCCGGGCCAGCTGGGTCCTCAGATGTGTTGTCAGCACCCTTTCCTCCTCTGCAAAACTGTGAAAAATATCTTTCTGTCTCCCAGAGCAACCACCACCCTGAAGTGCCATCGATCAGATCAAGCTACTGTTAAACACGGCCAAACTGAGAGAAACAAACCGCAATTTGTTCTGCAGAGACCAATAATCATCACGCATCCCTGAGCTACTGTACATATGGAATGACACATTTAAACTGTGCTGCCTCACTTACACACTTTGGAAAACAGTGACTTGAGTGTCAGTCGGGGTTGTGGATGGGGCAGCCATCAGGGGAGGTCTGTGGCCTTGCTTTTACTGTGTGACCTTGAGTGAGTCACTCCTTTGCTCTCCCTCTGTAAACTGCAGCAAATAGCCCCCCCGTCTCCCACCACCTCTGGTTAGCAGGGCAGTGAGGTTAACCCATGTAAAACACATTGGATTCATTGCATGAAAGTTGCCAGGGAAGAATGAAATATTAGGATTGGTACATCTACCCTATTCCTTCAGAAAGCAAAGTAAGGCATCTCCTGGAAAGAATCTGAACCACATTTCCTCCTCTCAGAGGGCTGTAAGCACTGCTCTGCAGCACTGGAAATGGCAAGCCCCAGTTGTGTGCCTGTGTATGTTTAGAGAAATCAGCCCCCAACCCTAAAAGGGTAAAAGACAGATTTGGAAAAAAAAAAAAAAAAAAAAAAAAAAGGTCAGATCAAAAGAGCTCCCATTCAGGTTCCTCAGAGAGTGGTCAGATTTTCCAAAACAGCTCTCTGCTCAGAAGGTATTTTCTGCTCAACAGGTGCTGAGCACTTCTGAAACCCTGCCCACTTCACAAAAGTGCAGTTTTTGAGAGTTCAAATAGTGCCTGCTCTTCACCTTGGTTTATGGCACTGCATGAAAGCAGTGGGTAAGTCTGGTCTCTGGAGCTGAACTTCCCTCTCAGGAGCCACCTGCAACAAATCCCACCCCAGAGGCACAGACTTACTGCAGTGTCTTGGCCAGGTCAGCCTGGCCACACACACTGGTGATGCCAGCTGTGTGCAGTTCCCTTCAGCATCAGAGAGGAACTTCAGAAGCTTCAAAATCTGCTCAGAGCTCTGTCCCTTACATAATTATTTTTGTCCCCCTTTTTTTTTTTTTTTTTTTTTTTTTTCTTTTTCACAGGCAATTTTCAGAATCATTCTAGGAGAAAACCAACCCCCGTCAGGGAGACTCAGCATGAAAACAGCAGTGTACCTATTAAACGCATGTAAAGACAAGGGCTCCCTCCCTCTCTTTCAGCAGGGCTAATCAGCAGTCCCTTCTTCCAGCTCCTACCAGATGTTCAGGTAGCGAAAATCTCATTGCTATGTCTAGAATTTACAACTGCTTTGTTTTTTGCATTCCCCAACAGTCTGCTGCAGGACCTTCCTGCATGGCAGCAGCATTTTGCACAGGGGAAGGAGGCAAAGTTGGCTCCTGCTGCCAGGACATGGCTCTCAGTCCTCTGCTCTGCACTGGGCTAATGCTTTGATGAGTCAGTGGAGAAGGAAGTAGGGTGGGATTTTCACTGGTGTTTTTTATTGCTGGAACTCATGCATATATTAGGGAGTCCTAACCCCAGTAGAACCAGAATTAGGTGAGTCTCAGAAATGCAGAAGGGACTTCAGTCACCATCTAATCCGTTCCCCAGTCTCAAGCAAGACACATGAGTCATGTCATGGACACTGCCATCCTCTGCCCTCCAGGAGCAGAGATTCTGCAGCCAGTCCTGACAATCTGTTCCTGTGCTTTGCTGTCCTTACCACTGGAGCAGTTTCCTGAAGATTGACCTGAGTCTCCCTTGCTGCAATTTAAAGCTATTACTTTTGTCTTAGCCACTACAGGCAAAAAGAACAAATCATTCCTTCCTTCTCTGCAATAGCCTTTTATCAACTTTTAAATCACTTAGTTCCTCCCTCAGTTGTCTTTTTTTTTTTTTTTCTTTTGGCTGAACATTTGGAAGGTCTTTCAACCTTCCTCTGTAGGTGAGACATTTTTAGGCTCTTGATCATTCTTGTTCTTTGCTTTAAGACCTCTCTGACAAGTTTACATTTTTTCTGGATGTGTGATACCCCAAACTGAACACAGCATTTCAGATGAGATGTTACTGTGGCTGAACACAGATGGAGGATTGCATTGCAACTACTGCGCAACGCTGCTGTCTGTAGATGCAGCACCAATTGTTTTTGGTTTTGCTACAACAGGGATAATTTCTGTTGGGGAACTCTCTTAATTCCCAGATTTTCATATTGTTCATACTGCTACCTGCTAATAAAGCACTTTAAAAATCCCACCCCCAAACTGAGCTGACAACCAACACTCTTTTCACAGCAGCACTCCCAGTTGGTAGGTCAGTGAGTTGGCTGGAAAGTTAATCAGACATCAGGGAAAGACTCACAAAGAAAAGGTTAAAATATAATTTGCCTCTGTTTTGCAACTCATTTGCTCTGCAATTCTGCCTTGTTTATGCACAGGGTTCATTCCAAGTGGGACTTGCTTCTCCTGCAATTTGCCCTTGTCACAAGACTGTCACTGTAATGAAGACAAGGTTGAGGGTGACTTAACCAGCTCTAATAGAGTGGCACCCTCATTACGGGTGCTGTTAAGTCTGTCAGAGAACTACATCAGTGGAGCTCCAAAGTAATCTACAAGGGTAGATACCTTCCCAAGGGAAGATGTTTTTGAGCTTCTCCTCTGAAAAAATACATACACTTGGAGTGTACTGTGTACCATGTCCAGCAGGAGAGCTTTCACAGCTACTCAGAACCCCTCCCAAGATATGAGGAGCTGTTGGCTTGCCCAGTGGAGTGCCCTGGAATTAAGTGAAAGGCACAGCTTCTGTTCTAAAGGGCATGTCAAAGACATCAATAACCCTATTCAGCTTCTCATTCCCCTGCTCTAGGACACACATGTGTAAGCATAACACTTTAGGGAAAGTTTCTGTGACAGTCTCTTGCTGTATAAGTGGTAGCACTGTTCTTGTCTCTGCACTGGTGACCCTGAGCATCAACATTTTGCTACAAGAACCGAGCTGATCTCAATTTCAAGACAGACCCTTTTACTTGCTGCCTTTTCCCCTCTAAGAACACATTAACCATTTCTAACAAAAAGCATTTATATAAAATTGAGGTGTTGTAGTACAGAGCAGGGAGAGGAAAGATGTATCACAGTGTGTTAGAGAAATGTCAGGTTGTGATATCTTGCAGAGAGCTGTAGAGGTGTTTTCACTAATTCACTT
This sequence comes from Taeniopygia guttata, assembly GCF_048771995.1. Lineage (NCBI taxonomy): Eukaryota > Metazoa > Chordata > Aves > Passeriformes > Estrildidae > Taeniopygia > Taeniopygia guttata. Next base: position 23,197,634 of record NC_133024.1, read on the forward strand.
TGGCAGCCAGATTAGGTGAGTCATATTAACTCTAACCTCTAAGGCAAACAGGGGGTGTGGGGAATAGGAACAGAACTTTATACATCGAGTGAATTTACAAATGTTTCTGCACAGGAGCCAGCTTTGGTAGGGAACTGATGGTTGTCACTGTGCAGTTTATCAAAGTGGGGAGGGAGAAGGCTTGGACAATGTTCTTTGGTACTGATAACAATGAACACATTCTGTTAGGTGAAAGAGGGACTGCCAACTCCTGGCAAGAGAGCCACTCCATTCCCATTAAGAGAAGACATTTGCCTTCAGCAGATTATCAAGGGATGAAATTCTGACCATACTGCCAAAGCTTCCTTGCTGACAAGGGTTGTGTCCTGGCTGTTCTGCCAGGTTCAGTACACTCCTTTCCCTGTGAGGATCCTTTCAGGTTCCCCTCGGTGGATGACTTCTCACTCAGTGCAGCTCTTTACATCCTAAACCACCCCCTTGCATGACTGTAGGCAACCTGCTTCCCTGCAGGATTTTTGTCTTTCACATGTTCATAGTTAGCTTGGCTTGTTGCTACAGCCCCATTAAACACCATCTTGCCAAGCTGTAGCTCCTTAACTCGGTCCCAGTGAATCATAAAGAGCAGCTCTCTGCTCTGGAGGCTGGAGATAGAGAGAGCAGGAGCCCAGGAGGCTTGACAATCAAACCAAGAGGGAATGACCCTGAGCACTGCGAGCCAGGCGGCTGCTGCCGCTCGGAGCTGGCAGAGCTTTTTTTTTGCAGAGGGATCTGCGGCAGCAGCTTTGATGTGTGCAGGAGGAAGGCTTTGAAGGCCTGCTTGCCTCAGCCACATTTCCTATCCCCTGGCTTCCTAATTGGACCCAGTAAATAATGAAGCTGAACAGCAAATCTGCTTGGCTATGCTAGCCTGCTGGCAAGCAGCCTTCCTTTTCCCTTACCCTCTGGAAATAGCCTTGTACAACCCCATTGGCTCTGCATATTGTCCTTGTTGGTGTGCACACCTACCTGTGCTCTCATATAGATTTTATATATATATATATATTTTATAGATTTTATATATAAATATACATATACATATACATATACATATGTACATATATATATACATATATAAAAATATATATATAAATATATATCATATATATATATGTGCATATATATATATTAAAAATATGTATTTGGTATTTTATATACTGTGTATTTGCACATCTATAAATCCACCTGTGTGTGCAGAAACACAGACTGACATCATGTTCCCCAGGCATTTATGGGCCCTTCTCACCTCTACCCAAATGGCCCCTTGCACTGCCACACACCATTACTCTTTCCTCAAAGGCTGAATGTTTCCTTTCTACAAATGACCCACATCCAGTCAAAATCCCACCTGTACTGTGTGCAGAGAGCTCTTTCAGGTAGTCAGGGCCAGCAATACATTCAGTCACATTCCCTACCAGAGAGGCCTTTCCCTTCATGCCCTAGTTTCTTACGTCTCCAAAGGGGGAGCTGACCTGCAGAGGTGGCAGATACATTTTGTTTCATCTCCTCTCCTGTCCGTGCATCCAACATTAGCTTTCTTCTTGTGCAGAGATTACTTTAGTAGTCTTATTTATTTCTTTTAAAACACTGCTGTGGTCTTAAATTAAACTGAAATTTAGATTTGCTGAAAGTATCTGTTTGCATTTGATATGTGGAGAAAGAGATCAGCCACCCTGCTCCTGTGTTTGTTTTCCCTCCAAGCATCTTTGTAGATGTGAAAAGAGGGGAGCAGAATAGGTTATGCGTCTTTGTTGGGCATAAAACAAGATGCAAGGAGATAAAAAAGATTGGAAATCAATGGATGCCATTTGAAGTTTTTTGTGTGTAGCAACTTCTATTGCTGAACTGCAGGTTTTGTTGTCTCTGCACTATCCATTTAGTGTTTGAGGTTTTGCTCACCTAACTTTCCTCCTTCCCTCTGCACCTTCTATTCCCTAGGAACAGGCTTCTGAAAGACAAAAATAGCTAAGGGAGCCTTTGACATGTTTTTTTTTTGTTTTGTTTTGTTTTACCTCCAGCTGAGGGTTTTCTTTTTTTTAATTCAAAACTTTGAAGTTTTCATTTATCAGTCCCTGTCTCCTCAGCCCTCACAGATTCCAATGAGCTTGTAGTCATTTTTTCCCATCCCTTAGTTGAAGAGGCTTGTTTTTAGTAAAGAGATCAGTGGAGAGAAGCAGATGGTGGATAAGCAAGGGGACAGCTAGTGCTACAAAGCTACAGTGAGGAAGGCAGGCAGAAAACCTAGAGTAGCATGGGAAGTGGTGAAAACAGGGAAAGCTTGAGAGAAGACAAAAATAGATGGAGAAAAAACAGAGGGAGAATGAAGAGAGGGAGAGTGGCTGGGAGAGAGAAACGCAAATAAAATAAAAAAAAGAGACTCTTCAGTGACTGAGAAACAGAGAAAATGGTATTCAGCTACTGACAAAGAGAAACACACTGAGAAAGTGAGAAAGACAGGAGGTGAGACAGCGGCAGACAGAGAGATGTACAGCTGGGAGAGAAGCACAGCCATCCCTTGTGGAAAGGGAGCAATGAAACAACAACTGCCAGAGGGACAGGAACAGAGGGGTCACATGTAGTAAGGCAGTAATTACTCTGTTTAAGCAGCAAGGCACAGCAGGGTATTTATTGTTTAAGCTGGCCTCATGCCTCCCATGCCCTCAGGTCTGTAGCTATTACACATAAACCAAAAAACTAGAGCAGTGCCAGGGAGGGCTCTGGCCTGGCTCTGGTTTCATGAATGAGAATGAGTCAGACTGGGAGGAAACACTCTGGCATGGCTTCCCCTGGCATTCACCAGGACTTTGCTCATCAGCAATCACATTTACACCTTATGTGCAAAACTGCCTGCCCTGCCTCCTGAGCCAAGGACAGCGCCCAGGGAGCTCACTGCCTGGGGGAACATGAGCACCCACTGGCATGACCAGGGTTAAGAGAGCCTGTGATTTTCATTGGCTCCTTCTTCTCAAACTCCAAGCATCCAGCATGCAAACAAAACCTCCAGGGTGAGAGCAGCTTCCCAAGAATGAGCAATGACTCTGTGCTCTCTCTCTCAGGACAGCACTGACCAAACCACTTGGGACTGCTTGCCCATCGCTGACGGCTCTACCCAGGAGCTGGAAGCCAAAATCTGACAGCTCAGATGCAGTTTGCATCCCGGCTGTGGGTGCGTGTCAGTGGGGGTCATCTGCCTGAGGCAGCCTCAGCACATCGGCTTTATTTCTGAATTTCCACCCCCTCTTTTCCATAAACGACCACTAAGGCTCATCACACTCTTTCACACAGAGCCCTGAGTCTGGGCACGGAGTAGGTGTGCAATATACTACTTCATGTCAGCAGCTGATTCGATTTTTCATTCAAAATCCACATGTGATCACCAGAAAGAAAGTGAACCATCCCCTGAAAAAAATCCAGACCCACTTCAGTTCAAAGCCCTCTGTTTGACCAGTGGCTTTCTTCTCTTTGCTGAACCAGAAGAAGGAATAATGTTCTGCCTCAATTTGAGATATAATTTAAATCAGACAATTTCATGTTGAAGAAGATCACATTTTTTCCCCTCAAAATTACTTAGTGAATTTAGCCCAAATTTGTTAACACTTTTTTAAAATTAACACAAACAGTATTTTTTTGATAGATTAATTACTCTTGAACAGAACTTGGCTGCGAAGCCAATGTATAAAGTAAATTATAAACCATGAGGTAAATTAAGTCATGTAATGTCACAACTACAATACTATACTCCCTAAGTGTTGCATAGTGCAATGCAAGTTGTCATGACTATGCTACTAAACACCAAGCCTTAATTTTACTGCCAAGAAAATGACATATAAACGTGAACAAACCAATAGCTGCACAATTTCTGCATCACAAAATTTTTGCCTGCTGCCTTTTGAAGGGTACTTTAAAATAACATGAGGTAGGAGTCACCATCAGCTAGATGAATGAACGAGATGTCAGCACATCTTTGAGAGCCTTAGGAAGGCAGGGGTTGGTAACTCATCAGGGCTGCGAGGACAGTGCTGGAGCAGCTAATGAAATGGAGGTTGAAAACAGAAGGTCAGACAAAGAATCACAGCTGAGGCACAGAAGTTGTTTGAGGTGCACATGTGGATGGCAGCGCACCAATCTCACTCCCAACAGTGTGGTCAGCATTGCAGGGTATTGTGTTCCCTTCCTCCACCACCTACAAGATGGGCCAGCAATTGCCCCTGGCAAGAGGAACATCAGGGTGCATTTGAGGGGGTGTGGGCGTGTAATCAATAGGTCTTTGTTTCCCACTGTGCTAAGCACAAAATGGTAATGCAAGCCCAGAGCTGATGCAGGGGACTGAGTTTTCTTGCATGTCTTGGACACTTATGAAAGGCATAAAATACAACAGCAAGCACTCAGCTGTTACAGTCTCTAGTGACTCTGTCAGATGGTTTCCTTTCATTTGGCCTCATGTACTCCTTTTCCTACAAGATTTCTTATTTTGGACAATGCGCTTGTGCTGTTGTTGTACAGTTTGAAGACAAGTTCCTTCTCACAAACACAAGACCAAAGAAAAGGCTGACAGCAATAAGTCCCTTCTGGGGCAAGAAACCTGAGTGAACTGTATAATTTCTGTCCTGCCAGTGAAGAGCAATGATAGACTGCAATGCAGTCCCTAGTTTAATTCCACAAATCATTATGTCAGCCCCAGACTTAAGGGAAACATCGTGTGATGGCACTCATGGTACCAACTGTGCCCGTTGCTCACTCTAGGAACTATAGGGGTTGGTCTGTGTTTGGTAGCATCTTTAAAAATCCTTTTTATGTTCTTTACAAAGTCTCTTGTGTCTTATGTAGCACAAGACATGCTCAATATACTATTGTGCAAGAATCAAGTGGCTCACTTTTGTAGGCAACCACCAGAATGTTTCCCTTTTTTAAAATATAAGGTGTTTGTTCCCTTCTGTCCTATGTCCACTTGTACTTCCTGGGATGAGAGGATAATGATGAACCCAGAACTTCAAGCTAACTTAAAATTTTTTTTAAAAATTGACGATCCCTTTTCCTTAATGATTCAACTTAGCCCACAGAATACATTGTTATATGTTTGAAACTTGGAAGAAGTCATGAGAAATTACAAATTGGCACAAATTTACTCGAAATGGGAAAGAGCATTAATTCAGAGGCTTAGGCATTGCTGTGGCTCTTTCTCTGTAAGCTGCAGCCAAACGCTTCATGACCAGATAACACAACCCCTGAATCTCCTGTCCTTTTGCAAGATGGCAATTCCTGTAGTTCATCCCTGTTTTCACTGAGGCTTCTCTGAACACCAACTTCACAAACAAAACCTAAAGACCGGGATTTCTGTATCAACCTGGATCTAGCCACTCTGGTTTTAAACTGCTGTAGTTTTCAACTGAGGAAATGAGGTCAAAGAGTTAAGCCACCTCTTAGCAAGATTTACCCTTTCAAAAACATGCCGGAGTGTTGTGATGCCTGGCGCCAATATTTGTATAGGTGGATTAGCTTCTTGAAAAATCATTTTGTTTGCTTTTCTGTTGACCCCTCTCATTGCTGCAATGTTTCTCAATTAGATCCAGCATAATAATTTCCTGACACCATCCCCCATATCTGCTCCTGGTGGAAGAAGAAACAGGAATACTTTGTGGGGAGCACAACAAGGGATCAGGAGATGAGACTAAGTAGCTGAGTTCAGGATTCAGCAGGCATCAAATATTGCCAGCATTATCAAGGTGAGAATCACAGAGTTTTGAGGCAGGGTGGGCTGTGCCAGGAAGAGATTGTTTGGGCTCACACATTGCAGAGACTTTTGATCAATTGGGCTGGCTCCTGTGATATTATCATCTGAGGTGTCTGCCGTTGATTCATAGTGATAGCACTTCAGATAAATGATTGCTTCGGTCCAGGATATTTAATTCTTATGCATTTAGCCACTCCCTTGCTTTCCAAAGAATAAAGAGTCTCTCAAACTTGCAAAGCAGTGGCTGTGAAGGAGAAGGAAGGCATTTGCTCCATGCCTAATATTGCATCTTGTGTAGCCCTACAGGGGAGGCAGGCAGAGGAAATATAGCCCCTGATTTTGAGGTTGTTCCCTGATGCAGTTACTCCCATTGCTAGTGTAGCTGTTGGCCATCAGCACATTTGAAAATCCTGGCTTTGAAGCAGGGTTTCTCTCCCAGATATATGGGAAAAAAGAAGGGAGTCATCAGAATGGGAGAAAGCAGAAAACTGTAAGTAGAAGAAACAGTATCAAAACAACTCCTTTCTGACTTACAGCTTACCCCATAAGTTTAGGAAGGGGTCTGAAGACAAACCTAAAAGATATTTCATTGCCTTCATACCAACTCCTTAATACTTGTTCTGATGATTACATAAAATTTCCAACAACTGTAACAGTGCTGGCATGAGCAGACCATGGCCACTAGTGTCATTTAAAATGTGTCTCACTGGGCTTTGCCTCTCTGAATCCCCCTATTACCATCATGGACAGGAATCCATTTATTTCTCTTCTCTCAACTCCCCAGGCACATTTGGTTCCTGTGGGAAGAGAAATGTCTTGCTCCCACAGGAGCCCAGTCAGCCAAAAGATGCAAGAAAATATGAAAAACCATCCGTGTCATGCTGAGGGCTCTTTGGCTCCTTTCCGCCAAGCTCCCGGAGAGGCAGGGGTCTCATTAGAGTGCCTTTGCAACTGCACACCTGTGAGAATTTCACTGGAACTGAAACAGCAGTTGCTCTAATTAAACAGCACAGAGCAGGCCACCTTAATCACTGCCATGAATTCATCTTCCTTGAGGAGAGAGAGGAAGAGGCATCAAAACTGATAAGAGAGAGGGAAGAAGGTGAAATGTACTCAATCCCTGGTTCCTCAATTTAAAGCACTAAGGGATGTCTCTCATCTCTGTAAAGATTAATGTGAGCTTCTGATGGCATGTCTTATTAAATGGTTATATAATAATTAATATTTGAAAGCAGAGTTTCCAAAAGCCACTAAATGCTTTAACAGGACAAGACCATTTGGCTTTCAATGGCTTTTGTGCCTGTAAGTCACTCAGGTGCATTGGAAAACTTCACCTCTACCCTTTTATTCAAATCAGTGCCTCATTTACTCCATCAGTGTGACCTTGCCAGTCTGTGGGGCAGAAAGCAGGGGCAGGGGTGAAAACCATAGGCTCTCTAAGGAGAAGGTCCATGTTTCCTCAACCTTGGGTGGAAGGAGGAGGTGCCAGCAGCACACAGCCTGAGCAAGAAATCCATCAGCTGAGGAGCAAGTACCCAGACACCAAGGACAGCTAGGAAATAACAGCATGATAATTCCTGTTCTGACTCTCCCAAAGCCTCTAACGGGGAGGCACATCTGTCCCTGAGACAAGGCACACAGGCAGGCCAGGTAGAAATGCTGCTGGCGAGCTAGAGGGCCAGTGGGCCAAAGCTTAATAGGAAAACAGCAGTGATTTGTCTCCACCACTATTTATGTTTCAAGCACATGACAGGTTGTCAGTGGAAGTGAGTGCTGCTAAATTTACTGCTTTTCAAATCCCTGCCACAGTTGCATACTTGACAAGTCACTTCATTTGAAGGGCTAGGTGTTGGGCTGGACTTTCCTCCCCTGTGCTCTCCTTCAATGATAATCACAAACAGCTTTCTTTACACCACAGACTGATCCCCCCGGGGGCTATGATATCAGGGTCCGAGTTTAGAGAAGAGGGACGTTCCCGGCATATTAATTTTTAACCCTGATACATGCTGGTCTTGTTCTGGGCCACTTGACTGCAGATGTGTGTCTGACAGGACACACACATGACTGAACTGAACAAGTAACAGCTTGGTTACAGCATGGGGCATTCGGAGACAGAGAACATGAGAGTCTGGTGAGCATGAATGAGTACCAGCTGGTGTGTGGGCAAGAGCTGCTGAGCATCGTAAGGAAAGCAGCACCAAAGACTGTGGGGATGCAAGAGGAAATGCAGGTGGGTGAAAGGGTGCCTGGGGATTAGACTGCACATATGTGTGCATGTCTACAAGTGGTGGAAAAACCACGTGGAATAATGGGCATGGGATTGGAAGTAGGACAGAGCATTTAGGTGAGGATGTGCTGGAAGGAATGCTGGAAGGCAGGGGAGAGGGTGAGAGGATGAGCACAGGGAGTGTCTGTGGTCCTGCACGTGGAGGACTGAAGTATGAAGTATCATTTGCCTCCCAAGTGTTGCAGGGTGCCTGCATCTACGCAGCCTCATGCACATCTGCAACATAACACATTTGGAAAGGTGGGAAAAGACCCCTCATTAATGGCTGAAAATCTGTAACACCTGTTTCAAACTCTCCTGGAGAGCAGTAGGGGAGTGAGGCTGCCAGTTGATGGGGGCCATAAAAAGCCCAAACCTTCCCTTTTTTCTCCCTAACTTGTTCTCACAGCACTACATAATCCTTGCTCAAGGGCTCTGGTATAAGTTGCCTGGAAGCTGCTCCCTGCTTTATGCAGCTATGCTGCTGGACAGCAGCACATCTTCTCAAATGTTCTGACTCCTTCTGGCTGCAGATATCAAGGCAAAGGTGTCAGGAATATGGTGTTATGAAAGACAGCCAAATGTGCCAGAGCACATCCTCCTACCCCAACTGCTCCCTTCATTTCTTCTACATACAATGGAGCTCCCTGCTTTCTCCTGCCCATACCTTGCTATCATGCACAAGGTTCTTTCATTTGGTTCTCTCATGTGCACTCAGTAAATTACACATGGACACACATCCTGCAGAGGGTGTCATGGAGAAGTAGGACACATCTTCCTTTTGCCTGTGGGTGCAGTCAGTCCTTTAGGAATTTGCTCCACTTCCGTTTCCAGTGGTGTAGGCCAGAGGCCCTTGTTCTGCAATTGTGCCTCACAGTTTATATGATTAAACGTAGCATCTGCAGCTATATTAGTTGGGCTATTAGTGACAAATGCTATCAATCCTCATACTTCAGTGAATAAACTGATCACCAGCTGGGGACAGAAATCTCCCCTTGTCTCTCATCACCGTAACATACAAACTGCTTTATGTGGGTTTCAGAGGGAGGGAAACAAAGAGAGGTGGAGTATGAGGATGACAAATAGTTTGGGGTATCTTCTGTTCTTTCTTTGGTTCTCTGCTTTCCAAAGAACATGACAGACATTTTTTTTTTTTTAATGGTTGGCTCCTCCAAAGCTGCTTAAGGTTTTACCGTGGGTGGGGGAAAGCCACAACAATTGTGCCCTCCCACCTGGCCTCCAAGGACTAAGAATTCATCCACAATAATCATCTATGCCTCTTGGATTGAGGCCCTATGGCACTTTTACTGGATAATAGCATTTCTTAATAACCAGCATTTCAATCAAATTCCTTTCTATCATCTTTCCAGCACAAGTACTCTGTCTGAGTACTCTGTATAGGCTAGGATTCAGTAAAGAAAAAATCCTGCAACTTTGACCATAAGCTATTGAAATAATATTAAAAAACAGGTTTTCAAATGCCCTCTCTTTAAACACTTATTTCTCAGCTGCTCTCAAAACTGCTGTCCTTGTATTTCTCAGTCTAGCATTCCAAAAGGGATGCTGGGTTTGATTATAACAACTTCCTGCCTTGTAGGTTATGTCAATATACTGGTGGGATTTTATGCCACTAATCTCAGCAGTCTGCAGTCTGCAGTTGCAGAACAGTTAAGGATGGGAGGAATGTTAACTATATTAAAATGGCAAATTCACCTGCAGACTGTATTTTCTCACTACTTCAGGAGGAGAAGGTCTTGACATAATTTTCAGGCTGTATGAGCTTGCATATACAGGGGGAGAGGGAAGAGAGAAGAAAGGAAAATTGAGAACAGGAGAAGAACTGTCAAGACAACAAATAATTTAAAGAGTAGCATAGAGAAAATAGCTTGTGATACTCAAGTCTTCAGGAGAAGGACCGAAAGGGAAATAAATAAAGAAAGAGACACAGAGCATGAGATAGAGATGAAAGTTTGATTAAAAAGAAGCGAGGGGATGCAGAGGGTTAGGGCAAACAAGCAGAGCCCTAAGCAAGGTGAATTGCCATGGGAAAGCAATGGGGAATGCAGTTAGTGTTGGCTAGGAATACAACATACAAGGGGTAACCGAGGCCAAAGTCTTCCAGATGTATTACTGTTATATTGATCTGTGGTAAACAATTCCACTGCTCACAGACAATTTGTGGCTGTTGGTAGTACCACTGAGGGCCTTGGACACTTACATACTGTGTATACATACAGAGGCAATACAAGGAGACAAAAGGTAAGTTCCCATGACCTTTAGTAGTGAGGGCTTGGGATGGAGTGGGAATGTTTGGTGCTGGCTCCCCTTCCTTACTTTCTGCCTGCTTCATCTCATTAAAAGCAGATAAAATACACCACATGAACAGCCATCCCATTTCTAGACAAACAAGTGCTCTTATTGCTACCCTCTCAAACACAGAGAGCTCCTCTGAAAAGTCTGCAATTCATGTAGAAAAAAGACAAAGAATCACAGAATCACAGAATCACAGAATAATGAGGTTGGAAGAGACTTCTAAGATCATCAAGTCCAACCTATGCCCTAACACCACAACTAGACTATAGAACCAAGTGCCAAATCCAGTCTTTTTTTAAACATATCCAGAGATGGTGATTCTACCACCTCCCTAGGAAGACAATTCCAGTATTTTATTATTCTTTCAGTGAAAATTTTTTCCTAATATCCAACCTAAACCTTCCCAACGTAGCTTGAGACTGTGTCCTCTTGTTCTGCCAATTGCTGCCTGGTGGAAGAGATCGACCCCCACCTGTCTATAACCTCCCTTCAGGAAGCTGTAGAGAGCGATAAGGTCACCTCTAAGCCTCCTCTTCTCCAGGCTAAACAACCCCAACTCCCTCAAACATTCCTCATAGGGCTTGTGTTCCAAGCCCCTCACCAGCCTCGTTGCCCTCCTCTGGACGAGCTCAAGTATCTCTATGTCCTTCCTGAACTGAGGGGCCCAGAAGAAACCATAGTTGTCTGCTCTCATTCCAGCACTGCAGGAGATGTAGAAGACAATCTGCAGCACTTTCCATGTAGCCCTGGAAGAACCCCTGTGAGTTTCTTTTGCTCTTCATTCTCATGGCTCTTGCTGTGAACACAGCGTGGTTTGCCTGGAGGCGAGTGTGCTTGCCAAGCGGCTCAGGGAGGAAAGAAACAGAGAACGTCTCCAGTCATTTGTCAGCAGGGTGATTTGAGGTTTTGGTGCTCTCACAAATATATTCTGATGGGTAAAGGACACGTGCCCCAGCTCCACCAGCAGAGCTGGGCCTCTGGATGCAGGCATGGGAGGGAGCCCATGGGTTGGAATGCAGCAGGAAGCTGCTGCAAGAGGAGATGAGGATGAAACTGAACCTGCTGGAGACCACCAGGTCTGGCTCCTTACCCAACAGGAGAAATAGAACAAGCAGCTGGCCCAAAAAGGCTCTCATCTGCTATATACACTGAGAAAGATGAGGTCTGCTATGAGGGAAAAGAGTTCTGCACTCAGATCTGATGAATCCTGGCTTTTTCTACACCCCTTACCTCTTCCAGCTGGAGGCATTTTTATGGAGTCATGGAAGAGAGATGGAGAAATGAAAAACGGAAATACCTACTCAGGTATTTCTTTACTGAATCCCAAAGCCTTCCTGAACTCTTTCCCAAAGAGAAGGTGGCTGAAGGTGACATATAGCCTTCTGAATTTGAACCTCCTTGGGACATTTGTGCACACTGGTGCTGTCAGCATGTTAACTCATATATCACTTATTTAATGATTTAGGGATTTGACCACTTTAGCTTGGGAGCAGATAATGAATTGAAGGCAGGAAGGTTTGAGTCCCTGTGTTTCTGTACACTCAGTCGTCCTCAAAAGTGGTTGATATCTGCACAACCCTAAAGGCAATCTTGGCTCTTTCAATTAAAGAAAAAAAAAAAAAAAAGAAGAAGAAAAGGGAAGAAGAGACATTTAGGAGTCCTCAGAGAGACAGAGATGGTTTGATGCTGGCAGAGAATATCTAGCACTGCTTAGAATCACAAGGAGGAAAATGGTCTTTCTCCCTTTTCCAGGCAGGGAAACCTCTCCCCACCTGCACTGTGGTGCTCATCACCATCCCTGTGCAGAAAGCAATGCCTTAAGAGATAAGGCAGGAATACAGGCTGTCAAGATCCTCACCTATATTCTTTGCTCTGCTTTCTACATGGTAACTATGGAGGGATAAGCAGCTTTTACAGGTCCAAGACCAAAGCCTGGTCCTGGTGATAGATTAAATCTCAGCTTAGTCTTTCTAGGGAATGAGGCTGCAGAAATTCTTACTGAGTTTTCTCAGGAGAAATGCAGTCTAAGTTAGATTCAGACTAATAGCTTAACACTTGTTCCTCTCTAATAGCAGAAAATGCCCAAGACATTTTTCTTGTGCTTGTGCAAAGACACTGATCACAAACCTGTATACAGCACCACACTCTGGGTCCCTTCTGCAGAGAAAAATCATTAAGCAAAATCATATGCACACACCCAGCAAAAAAAGGCAGAAGATGAAAAAAAATTGTGTGCAGAGGGAACAGCCACAGCTGTTTCAATTTATGAGACAAGAAATTGTATTTCAAAGAGAATACAGAAGTTTTCCCTTCGAGAAAGTTATTAACCAGAATTTGCAATAAACCCCACTCCATTTATATGCCTCTAAACTGAAGGGCTCTGATAGAGATTATATTGCATTCTTCAGGGTTCTGCTCTGCCAAGAAGAGCTTTCAGCCTCAGACCTTTCCATCCCAGAGATCTGAATCACCCCTCCTGCTTTATTTACCCATCACAGCCCCGCTTCAAATTTCTCACCCTTTTTTCCCCCCCCTTCAGTTCCCATACCTCTTTTGTCTTTTCAGTTTTTCCTTTTACTCTGTCTCCCTCCTCCTCTTTCCCTATTATTCTCCTTTTTATCTTTGAACCCTTTTTTCTTTCCACCTGTATATATATATCCACAAGACTGAAACCTGACTGCAACTCAGTTGAGCTCCTACAATGACAAAGAACATTCATGCAGGAATAGTGTATTGGTGAAACATCTAGGAGAAGAGTTCTCATACTTGCAGCTTTGTTTTGCTTTTATAGCTGTCTGTTACTCAGCAATTGCTTTAAGGGGGATGATGCCATATTGCACCACATGGCTGGAAAAGACTCCATCCTTTTACTTCAAGGCTGTAAAGAACTGAACCAGAGGGTGGAGAGCAGAGAAAGTAAAAAAAAAAAAAAAAAAAAAGCTACAGCTGAAGAAATATGCTACAGCTAAAGAGAAATCACTTGGAGGTGTTGGCAGCAAAGAACTTCACTTACAGAAGCTAGGATGCTGGAGATTTCCTTGAAGATGACCCACTGAAGATGTGTTTAATTTGAACTGGTAAAGGCCTGTGCCTGTTTGTACTTGAGGACACTAGTGGGATGCTCAAGGCTAATTAAAAATTTTTTACATGTAGTAGCTTTGATGCTAAGCACATAAGCAAGAAAGCAAGAAAACAACAGAAGACACCATGGTGGTATAAAAGAGGGACTCAAACACAGAGAGAGAGAAGGTCAATCCAGCAATCCATGCATACCGGCTCTCAAAAGTTGAAAATTTGGAGTGGAGCATATATCCATGCTTCACTCTCATTTGTTAACAACTAAATAAGTAACTTAGGGAGGTGATAGATTATCCATGAAGGAAAAACAATGACTCAACCAGTTATATAAATAAAGGGCCCTTAAAATTCTCTCACTGCCAGAGGACAAACAGTGTCCTGGGTGGACTACTGCTCTTTCTTCTGGCAAGGCTGCTCTTAGATAAGTCCTCTGTGTCCCATTTCTTTCCACTTCTATCTCACAGTGTCTCAACTCACTTTTCCATACATCTATTTGTGTGTGGTCAACTTTATATAACAGAATTTGTATGCAGCAGCCTGGAATGAAAGCATAACAAGCCCTGCAAAATTTATATGCTCCTCATTAAGAAAAGATAAATTCTCCCTTTACCAAGTTTGACCTGGTAACTATATCTCCCTTTTGGACAATATATATTGTGCTGTACATACAACTGAAGCAATAAATAAGCCATCGTGTAAAACAAGAAACGTCTTTCTAATAGGGCAGTGAGTGTTTGGCATGTACTCATTGATTTAAACATCAGCCAAACAGGTAATGATTAAAAGATGAGAAAATGCCTTGTTTCATTCAAGAGCCCAATCAACATGTTACAAAAATCTTCCATGTTTTTACAAAATAGCTCTCTGGATAACACCTGATGAGTAGTGTCCATGGAACTTGGGTAGGAAATATTTGACCCTGCTGCCCAAAACCTCTCTGGTCAGAAAACAAGAGTTCAGTTCCCAGTATTTGGAGTCTTGCAGTTCTGCTAGCTCATGAGTCATGGTGTGTATTAAGCGACAGCTCAGTCTTCTCCAGCAAACAGTGGTCAGTAGCCACACCAGTAAAAGGTGGATCTGGTCCAGGATGGGAGCAACAGTAAAACCAGCTGCTATCTAGTACTATAAAAGGAGCCTTTCCCTGTTTCCATTGCATACTCCTGTCTCTGCTGGCCAGTGAAGCCTCCTTTGTATTCACAGATACCCACTCATCTTTCTAAGCCTCCCTGTTGCCGAGCCCGAAACTCAGTGTCAAACAGGCTTATGCTGAACCACTAAAGGTTTTGAGTCAAACAAAAACAAATTGGAAAAAATACAGCATACTGGAGACAGTCTCTACAGTGAGCATTCTATGAGCCTGGCAGGAAAGTGACTGAGCATCTTACTGATTTGTGCAATACTGCTTCCCTTTCAATTCACCTGCTTTTAAACAACACACTGAACTGTCTCAAGGGACTCCCTGGTTAGGGGTTCATCTCCACACAGCTCTTCCTGTCCATCTCCTTTTAGCAACCAGCTTTGTTTTCCAGTTCTCTCAGTATGAATACCTCTGCAGGGAAAAGCTGTTTTTCTGTGCAATCCTCAATTTAATACTCTGACATGACATCAACATCTTGCTGCTGTTTCTTCCTGTTAGTAAAGTTCTATCCCTGCCTTTTATGCCCCTTCTCCATATTTTTCATTCAATTTTCTTTTTCACCCTTCGTGGTGGGGTTTGTGTTTTTTCCCTTTCCTCCTCTCCTGGAAACGTGCCAGCAATACGGCAGAAGGGAGCACATTGAGAAAGGTTAGGCAAACACAACATTATGATCAGAATCAGCAACATATTGCTCATTAAACATTTAAAATCAACAGTTGCTGGCTTGATCTGCCAATATTGTGAGAAATGCCAGTTTTAGCTCAAGGTGCCTCCTGTTTCCAAAATGGCTTTATTTATGATGTGGGAGCTGGTGGCTGTGAGAACAAAACCCTTCCTCCAGCGGCCAACAACACCCAAGCTACAGGCAGCTCCATGGAAAGTTCCCCAGTGAGCACCAATCGCTTCTGCCTCCCCAACACCCCCGCTGCTTTCCAGAAACAAATGGATGTGTAAGAGCACAGAAATGTGTTTGCAGGAGATAAATTATTTATCTGAAATTTACTGTTGTGAAGTCAGCGTAATTCTCAAATCCGCAGACATATTTTATGCACTGATAGGACATTTCAAACAGGGGCATTTGGACTCATTTCTTCCCTCCTCCTGCAAGTATTAACACAATAATGCCTCACCTGGAAAAGAAAAGAGCTGGTGCTGGAGCTGGAAAAGCAGTAGGATAATAGGCTTGTAGTTTTGTATTGTGTCCCAGGAAAGTTCTGTTTCTTGATAAACAAACCAGCATAACACTCCTTTCCCTCCTCCCTCCAACCTCTGTGATATTTGCATTTATAGTTTTTCTGCCTAGTCTACAAAGTTGATGCCTTTGGTAGTTGAAAAATCAAGCTTTATACCATACAAGGTACAAACTTGACTACTGTGGGCAAATCCCAGAGCTCTCCAGCTCTGTCAGTGTCCTCCCTCCTTCTCCTGCAGCAGTCCCTGCTCTCCCAAACCAGGTCCAAACCAGGTCACTCCTACACCCATGCACATGTCCACTGCATACATACTATTACATGGACATTGTCCTCTCTTATGCTGGCTTCTGGGACATTCCTGCATCAATCAAGGCCTGTAAAATTCTCCATTCTTTCAGGAGCCCCTCAGTTAGTGCAGTGCGTCTAGAACCATGCCACTTACCCAAGTGGAGATTCTTTCTTCACAGAATATAATTTTTGGGATTTTTTGCCAATTATTCTGAAGGGAACAGAACTGGATCCTAGGTATCACTGTGAAGAGCTATTCACTCTCAATTACACTTGTCTGAAGAATGGAAAGGAAGATTGTCCTCTGATAATGCAGGGCTAAAAAGAGCAATTATAAAGCACACCGTTCACATAACATATAGCCAGCCCAACATTTCTGACAAGTTCTTGTCCACTGAGCAACAACAAGTCCTGCAGATGCTCACAGTCAGCCTTTGCTTTAAGTCAGTCAAAATGGAAATAAATATTGCCTGGCCATGTCTTTCTCTCTCTTTGTTCTACATGGGTGTATTTAAACAAGTGCATGCTCACAGAGAGGCCAGTGGCTTGCCCAAGGCTCTAGTAAATCCAAAAGGCAGCAGGAAAGACTGCAGTTTTTCAGAATATGAGCATTTTTGAGAAATCTGATGGAATGCTTCCAACAATCCAGAGTTCCTGCAGAGAACTCCCAAAAGCTACTCACTCTAACAATAATTCTGTAAGTAGATGCACTCCCCTGCCTGCCACTTAGGAAACCTAATCACATACCAGATCCTCCATTAGAGTTGGCCACTCCACAGCACAGGAAAAGTAGGAAGTAATTTTCACTGAAACATGGTCTAAGCAACTTGAAATGCTGCCACAAGAGTTTTCAGAAGAAAAAAAAATAAGATTCCTTTTGATATAAAACCAGTTTCTCATTCTCCTTCTTGCACCTGGCATCCCTTTTGTTTGTCAATCCAAACAGACACCTGACATTTGGTCAGATAAAACATGCTGGATTTTCACTGATTGGAGTGAGTCTTCACTGTGGCTTCAACTGGCTATTTTTGTATGCTGTTTGATATTCAGCAGGAAAGATGGAGCCCTTCTTCCCACCCTTTCCTAGCTAATTGCCAGTCACTGCTCTTCTTAGGACTCAGGTCAGCCCCAAAGACTGTACTCTTACATTCTGTGGCAGCAACTGATGATGAAAAATTGCTGCTGCACCAGCTCAGACACCAGGCAGCCATGGAGATCTCACACTGCTGCCCTGTTATGGCACCATGCATATGGAGAGACCTGGGCCACACCTGGCAAGTGGCCCTCAAAGGGTGAGGCAGGCTGTGGCACACCTGCTCACCTTAAACAGAAATAAAACTGTCAGTGTTAACGGAGGTAAAGAAGTGGCTTTTGGTCAGTTTTATCCAGTTTTCTAAGCCAGAACTGAATCAGAACAGCTCTCTTACTTCATCAGAGGCATCCAAAGAGACAAAGCAGCAGCAGGTTTTGGTAAACAGCCAGTGATTTGACTGACCAAGGACTGTAAAGGAACATACATATAATCTCCTGGATTTGAAAAATGTACATCTTGCAAAAAACCACCAAAACCTGAAAGAAACCCTGCTGTAATGAAGCACAGGTGATCTAAGCTCTAGGTATACCAGATAATTGAAACAGAAACAAAGCATGTCCAAATTTCTACACATGGTACCATGACCTGTGGACTGAAGAGGGAGCAGCCCCACAACGCAGCATTATGGTTTTTCTAGAAACCCAACAGGGTCCAAATGGTTCAATTTGCAGTAGAATTACATGTTTCGGCAGCCCAATTATTTAATTATGTAATTGCCTGGAATGATTGTCCTAAAATGAGTGCTCAATTAATCTGCCCCGTTATTAGGCCAGGAAGCTCCCTGAGTCCCCGGGGGTACATCAGCCTGCAGACCCTCACAGCTCGAAGGGATGCTGCACTGCAGAACAGTATCAGTGTCAGAAACATCTCACAACCTCCTCCCAAGAGGGTTTGCTGAGGACTTGATCCTTCAGGCCACAGGTCTCTGTAATTGCCTTCTTTATCTGAACAAGGCGAAATAGCTGTGAAGGGATAACTTTTTATCGATTTAGTTAAAGTGATGTTACCTGTCCTCTAGTCAGCATTCTCCTATCATTTCCAGAGTGTCGTGTTTCTTCCAGAAGAGGCAGATTCAAAGTAAAGTAAAAAATCATAATAAGCCAGTCATGTGCAACTCTATAACAGGGTCAATTTTAACATTACACCTTTGGTTAAATGGGTGCAACTTGCTCTTGTAGCCAAGTTCTGAGCTCCATTTTTAAGAATAGGTAGCACACCAAAAGCTATTTTCTTATGAGAAACCCTAGAAATAAGTTTCAAGCCTCAGAGAGAAGGATTAATTTGCTAGTAATGAAAGTGACACACAGGGAAAATGTAAAATCAATCTTGTGTTTAAAGGCAGAACAACACTGGCTCCACTTCCTTTTTTTTTTCTTTCTCCCTCATTTTCCTCCCCTCTCCCCATAGTGGCTTGTTACCACTGAGCATACATTATGCACATTACCCACAAGCCTCTGCTTTGTTTAAATTAAAAAAAGAAACAGCGTTTTTAATCAATCTATTTGCACTCTTCTGCCACAACTCACAAAAGCAGTTTGATTTCTTTTCATTGCTCTCAAGAGAGCTGAACACAGATGACTAAAAAAATCACTGCAGACTAGTAATAATAATAGCAATAGTAGCAATAATAATGGTGACACCCCTCCCAAATTAAAAGAAAAAATTAAGAAAAGAAATAACAGAAAGAAGAGGCACCGTTAGCCTTGATCGAAAACGGATCAAAACACAGATTATGCTACCAAATAACAGATCAAACTTGAGAAAAACTCAGTTATCCAGCTTGTTCTGACCTTGGGCATCCCTCCCTCACACCACCAACACATACAATCAATGACAAAACAACAGAGGAACCCTTCAGTCCTGTAAAAATCTGATTGTTTGTCTTGCACTTTTTCTCCAATTCCTGGCAATTCTGCTATGTGTGCATTTGAAAATTAAGTTATTCCTAGAAATTCAGACCCTGTCTTGTGTTTCACATACATCATTATTCAAATGCAGAATAAAAAATAGCAGAGAAATGGTTATCTGGTTTTGCTTGTAGTGAATCACAGCCATAATTCTGCTGTTCAGATCTGAGGATTCCTAATTCTTTCCTTCTTTCTCCATTAAGACAACAGGAGGAAAACCAGACCATTGCTTAATAAGGCTATATCGTGCTGAGAACTCCTGCTCAGTTTTCTATCCGTAAACAATTTTACACAGTGAAAACCTTTTTTATCTTCTTTCTTCAGCTGAAAAGAAAAACAACCTTCCCAAGAAGGAACCTTTAAACAGAACCATGATCTCTTCATTTCTGGACCCCTAATGGGGGGAGACTTTGTAACCAGAGGAGCTGGCTCTTCAATGCAGATACTCTTCTGCTTCCTGTACCAACGCAAGGCAGCACCCGTTCTACATCTGAAACACTTCACATGATCTATACACCAGCATGGGGTAGCTACTGCTAGATGAATGAACATACTTTATTTTTTTAGACTTAAATATACTCCAAGTCTCATATGTTTTAAACTCCTGGACTTAGTGTTCCAGCAGTAAAGATCCTGCCAACACAGTGATATGTCTCTCTGCTCCAACCCCGACACATAACTTGTCCCTTTTGGCCATATGAAAGACATCCACAGCACATTAATGCTAAATTATATTCACAGTTTAAACTGTGAAAAAGATTTACTGTTCGAAGAAGTAAAGCCAGGGACCATATCCAAGATACAAATCTAGATGCTATTCAAAATGCAAGCATTTTGGGTTGTCAACACCTTAGGGTTTGGTTTATACTTATCTTCAACCAAAATATTGCCATTTCCCCCTGCAGCTTAAAACGTGGAAGAGAAGGAAGGGTACTGATCATCTTCCTAACTGCTTCTTTGTAACAACCACCTGCATAGGAAATAATTCTGGTATTTGTCATGAGTTTTAAGAGTATTATTAAATGCTCTGTATGCACAGAAAATCACTGGCTCTGGATGACTTAACTCCGTAGAGCCATAGAATGGTTGGAGTTGGAAGAGAGATTAAAGATCATCTGATTCCAGCACTCTGCCATGACAGTGATACCTGCCACTAGACCAGATTGCTTTAAGCCCCATCTGGGTTGGCCTTGAATATTTCCAGAGATGAGGTATCCACAACTTCTCTTAGCAACCTGTTCAGTGCCTCAAACACTCTTACAGTAAAGAATTTCTTCCTTATATCCGATCTAAATGTACCTTCTTTCAGTTTAGTAATTTCCCCTTGTCATAAATGACCTTAAAAAAATTCCCTCTCCAACTCTCTTCCTTTAGGTACAGGAAGGGTCTCTAAAGTCTCCCTGGAGTCTTCTCTTCTTCTGACTGAGAAAGCCAAACAGTCTAGCCCATCCTCATAGATCCTTTTAGGATCTTTTTTATTACTTACACCCAGTAATAAGTGGAGAGTTCATGGCAGCTGCCAATACTTCACTGTGCCAAGTAAAAAAAGAAACCTCAACACCTCTTCCTATGTGCACTAAAATCAGATTGCTTTCCATGATCCTGACATTCTTCTGGTTATTCTTTGATCTCCACGTCCAAAAATGTATTAGGGCAGAGATTCCCATCATACTCTGCCTCAAGAACTTCATTCCTTTGCCTTTAAAAATTCTGATTATAGGTATAACACATTGTAAAAACGAGACAGTAGAAGAAATTCGCACTGATTTGCTAATTTTTCAAGGCAAAGGATGTTCTTCTCAAATGCCAGAAACACAGAAGTTTCATTGGAGAAAGCTCCATCTGCCTCACCCACCATTCCCAGCAGAAACAATCCTGCCACTGGGAATAGTTTTTTTCTGTTTGTGGTTTTTCTTTTTTTTTTTTCTTTTGTGCTGCTGATGCACGAGGTGAAAGAAAATCTCATCCACTTTTTGTTCCACTGGGTCTGTGAGGCTGAGAGAAAAAGACAGCTGTTTACATCTGCACGGTAAGAAGATGGGACTCAAATACAGGGGATACAATGCTGCTTCATGAGTGCGTGCTCACATAGTAAAACAGGGATTAATGGATAAAAATCAGTCCAGTTACTATTAGAATTTCCAATAAAGCAGAAATCCTTGAGGATCTCCTGAGGAGAGCCAGAACTCCCACCTCCCACGCAATGTTGGTTTATCACTGACTCACTGCACTGCAGGACAACCACAGGCCAGCAGACCCTGTTTCAGCAGCCTTAATCCAGCCCAGCATGCACAACAGGCTGCAGAGGTAGTCAGCAGTTTGCCTGCTCTCCTAGGAGCAGGAAGCAGCCTGGATGCTCCTCTTATCTAGCTCCTGGAAGCTTTTGGAAGAAAGGCTTCAGCAGCAAAGAGCTTCAGCTGTCTCCTCAAGATTTTTGAACAGCAGGTAGTTCAAACAGACTGCTCAAGTCTGAAGCATCTCTGGTGTCAGGGTTGAACAGGAGAAGGAGAAGAAATGCTCTTTAGTGCTTGGACATATGAAGACTTTTGAAATCTACACAGTATTTTCTCCCCTGCTGAGTTTCATTTCCTAGCAAAGAGCAATCATTATATATATTTATATATAAAATACTACCTCGCATTTTCACCATCATTCACCATTTTAAATCCCCACGCCTACTATGCAGATGCTTTCTGGGGAGAGATTTCCCTCCTGAAGTTTTGCTATCTGATCACCTTCATAAACAGACTGAAGAATGTTCTGGTGATGCACAATGCACAGAATGGGCAAAACCCTGCCCAGATGTCACCATTAACCTCTGCTACAGCCCCACTGATGCAGCTGATGGAGCCTTGCTGACATGCTCTGGAAGGGCAGACAAGAGCCAGGATTAGGGATAGGAGCCAAAATCTGGAGAGGTTCAGTGTGGAGCTTTCTGATTTGCCTGAATCTCTTCTGAGTACTGCAGAAGAGCCCTGTGTGTGTGTATTTACATATAAATACCTGTGTGCTTTTGCCTGTGATAGAGGACTTGGCTCCACATGGAAAGGTGAGCAATATGATCTCCTTTCCTCCCTTCTCCACTACGAACATTTTTATTTTATTTTGCATTTCTTCTAGGTTTCCTTGGTTTGTGAAGCCCAAAGGGCAAGATCCAGAGCTCCTGAGAGCAGCAAAGCCCATGGCACTGAGCAGAATGGCTTGGATGGCTGGTACATCACACACAATACAGCTCAGTCTTCAGTTGCATCAGCCCTCCTTATCTCAATCTTCAGCTTCCTACTGGTTTGGCAGTTCCCCTCCTCTTTCTATTTACATCTTTGTTCTTCAAGCTGTATCAAAGCTCCTGGGGCTTCACCCTCTTCCTTGGGCACCCTGCCCCCAGCTCTGCCAAGAGCCATTGCAAGCACTAAGAAGACAGAATGGAGAAAACCTTGATATTTTTTCTCTGTTTTGCCTCCTCCTTTGCTTTTCAGGATCCTCTCCTAGATGAGTGGCTAACTGCCTAGAGCAGCTTTAATTCCTCTATGGCAACACACTGCACTGCCAAGCATTATTCACAGAGGACAGAAACAGGATGGGGCAAATGTGGAGAGAAGGCAAGTGGAGAAAACCGAAAGAAAATGAGCAAATGATTGCAAACCAATGGGTGTCAGCAGACAGCAGGGGAGGGAAGGAACAGGGAGGCTGTGACTGAGGTGTTTGTCCCTTAGTGCAGTCACAGTTACCATGCAACTGGGATTAGCAGAGCGATGATGGGGGTGCTCTCCCCCAGGAGAGCTGTGAGCAGCACTCAGCCAAGCAGCTTCTGAGACACCACACTGCCACCACCATTCCCCAGGGCAGCCCAGCCCAGCCCTGCACTTGCCCAGGCACTGGGATGCACTGATCTCTCCTGAGCTGATGGGGCACACATTTGCCAGGGCCATGCAGAGCTGCTCAGTGCTTGGGCAGGGAAGCAAAGCTGCTTTTGCAGTTGTAAGTGGTGCTGTTTGTAGCACCCCAGAGGCAGAAAGAAAGCAGCAGCTGGGATGGAGGCAGGGGACTGGTTTGGTGCTGCTCTCAGACAATAATGTGCTGCAGACTGCAGAGGAAGCACACTGATATTAAGGGCTGTCTGCCCTGTACTGGAGGATGATGAGTGCATCTCAGCCAGGTGAGCTGATGGGATGCAGGGCTGCTGTCTGGGGCATGAGCTGCAGGATGCTGGGCTCTTTCAGCCTGGCAGCTGGGTCCAGCAGCCCAGGGTGAAGGGAAATGCCCACAGTTACATAGGGTCAGCTAACCAGCACTATTTGTAGAGATGAGGCTAAGAAATGGCTTCCTCTGGCCTGACACAGGCTATCCTCACAGGCCAAAAACACAGAAACAAGATGATTGGAGAGGCTAAGCCTGCAGATCTGCTATAAAAGCCCTTTCCCCATGTTACTCAGTGAGGCAGGCTGACATCACCTCCAGTTTACAGGTGTCCCTTGGGGTGGGATGGCTTGTCCCACATGCCTTCATCCAGACAATCAGGTTTGCCCCAGAGTCTCTCTGACACTGGGTGCTGCACTCAAAACCCTTTTCCCTTTGTGGGATGGGCTCCCAGCTACCAGTCTGCCTGGGAGATGAGGCAGGAGAGGGGGATTCAATGCTCGGGCCCCTGACAGCTCTGTAAGGCTGCCCTGAGCCCCTGGGCTCAGTGGGACTGTGGGGCACACGGGCTGCTACGTGCCTCACCTGGTGCTCTGGGCTCCCCCACCCTGGGGCTGACACTCAGTGCTGAGCCCAAGAGGGGCTCCAGCTGAAAATATCCAGGGCACAGTGAGGGGCTGACAGGCAGGCAGAAGAAGAAAAAGATGTGGAGCTGATATGGTGTGAGGACTGTGTTTGACCTGCAATATAGCTAACATCAAAATCAATCTACCCACTGTTGCTGGTCCTCCACCCCTTGGCTACCACCCCCCTTGAACATCTACAACAACACATTATTCCTTCCACCCTTTGCCAAACTCATCTGTCTTTGTGCTGTATCTGCTTTCACATCCTGTTCATTCCTCACTCAACTATCTCTCCTCCCTCCATTTTTTTCCCAGTGTCTTTGTTTCCCCATTGTGCTTTCTATTTTCCCTATTTTATTTCTTGCACTCTCACATACCCCCTTATCTTTCAGCTGCCTCTGCTGTCCATCCTTTCCTTCATCACACTGGCCTAGCATTTTAAGCCAGCTAAATACCTACCCATCCTCCCAGCCTTTCACTGTGACATGTATCTGTGTGGCATATCTATTTATTAATTTCCTATATAGAAAATACCAGCAGGTTTGGTGTGTTTTTTTTTTTTTTTTTGCTTGTTTCTCTTGTTTCTTTCTCCCTCTCCTCATCATTATGAGAAAATAATGAGCTGTTTGGTCTGTTTTACTGGTAGGGGGAAGGAGGGGAGAGAAAGGAAGGGCATGTGGGAGTAGCAAGCCAGGTGCCCTGGATTGTTTGCCTGGAAAGTTCTTTCCTCTTTCTTCCTTGCCCACTGTGGCCTCATTTATCTAAGGATGTAGCAGCTTTTACCGTACATTATGAAAAAGCCTAAGAAAGCAATAATTCTGCAGAAGAGGAGCCAAGAGAAGCCATTAGGAACACAGGGGCTCTCTGCTAATCATTACCTGACACTTGCCCAGGGCTGGCAGCTTGCAAGCAGTTTATGATTGTCTCCCATGGCCCATACATGGCGTCTTACATGAGGATTTTTCAAATCCTTCCCTGATTCTGGGTGTTCGTACAGAAATACATCTTAAACTATGAGTTGAAGTAGGAGATAAAAATAAGGGGACCACTACTACCTCTTCCAGCCTTGTGGTCCCACTGCATCAGTCACTGTTTATGGCTGTTGCCATCTGCTTGCCATCCTTGCTTGTGGTGTCAGACCCTCTCCTGCAGGTAGGTACCACTGCTGTCTCCTGCACAGTCACAGACCTTGTCCCTGATCCCATATCCTTTTCCTTTAGACTTTTATGGCACTGCTGCTTTCCTAAGCACATTCCCAAACTGATGTCTATCATAGTAGACACCAAGAGTCCACTTCAAGCTCGCTCATACCATCTGTGCCATGACAGACTCCTTTAACCCTCTGCTAGTGCTGGTGAGCAAGGAGAAAAGTGAACAACATACCTCAACACTCAGTGGCAGCTCAGCAGTTAACTTGAAGTTGACCAGGCAAAAACTTAAGATGTTAAGCGAAGTATTTTTTATTCCCTCCCCTTACAATTGGCCTGAAATATCATGACAAGCATTATTTATCTTATTAAGTACACTACATTAACCTTGCAAATATGCTAATGAATGAAAGGCGCTGCCTTAGCAGCTTTTTAGAATAGGAAATTAAACATGTTCATCAGAAAGCTTTTAATTATTATTATTTCTTAAATGCTGGTGTAATGCAACAGTTCTCCATCTGCTAGGGGCATCAGAGGAGAAGGATGAGGTTTATATGCCTCCACCCTCAGAGCTGTCCCCAAAATTCCATGTGGAATGACCTACACATTAAGCACCTGCACATTAAGGACCTGCTCTGTCCTGCAGCTGCACTCCTGGCCCAGGGAAGGGAAGAGCTGACAGATCAGGAAGGCAGAGAAGGGAAGATCTTTGCTGAGGTATTGCTTTAGCACTGAAAAGGATGCAGGTACAAGTGCTGTATGTTGGAGGAGGACTGCAAACAGAGGGAAAGGGCCATGTCCTTTGCTCAGGATGAGAGATTCTGGTAGCTTCCCAAACATGTGATACAAACTCTGATCTAGGAGAGCATGGAGAGTCTGACAGATCTCTCCCTTGGCACTGGTTTTTGAAAATAACATGCTTGGCCTGAGCAAGGTGTCTCCTTCACTCCCTGTGCAGGCAGTGCAGAGAAGTGCCCAGGGAGCCCCTTATCCCAGTGTCAAGCCAGTACAATGGCTCCCACCTCCCAGTGCCTCAGGAGCAGAATCCAGCTTAGACACAGAGCAGGGGCAAGGCCTGCATGGTTGAACCAGCCCCCGTGGTGGTCAGGGTGATGGCACAAGGCACTCCTGCACCCTCTTTGCTGATGGCAGAGGTTTGAGCTGGTGCCATCACGACTTCTTATGCCAAGAACACAGCCAGCCCTACCACATGCCAAGCACATCTCCTGTCTGTCTAGCAGCCCTGAGCTGTGGGCTGGGATGGCTCTTGGTGTGGGGATGCTGGACTCCAGGATGGTTTGGATGGATGGAGACGAGAGATCTCTGAAGGCTGCTCTTAGAATATTTGGTTTATTATAGAAGGTGGAAGGCCCTGCGTGGAGCCACCAGATGTGACATGTGGCAAGGCCTGAGGGAGTGGGGGAAGGGAGAGACAAGGGGTAAAGGGAGATAAGAGGATGCTCCAGGAGAGGGTGGAAGTTCTAAGAGGGCGTCTGGCTCCTCAGGGACCCCTTATCAGGGGGCTCCAAGGTGGGCTGGAACAAGACTTGGGCCAATGGGGTCACAGACACCTGATGTTTCAGGGGAGGGTTACAGGTGTGGGATGAACCATACATTTTGGGGGGTTGAGATGGAACAGTCCATTTGACTTTTGGACCTATCTGTAAGTAAGGGCATTGTCCAGCCAGTAGGGGGGATTGTTTTCATCCTGGCTGTACTATTGTAAATCTTTTGTCAGGCAATCATATTTATTCATTCTCCCCAACACTTGGGCAGTGTGGAAAAGTAATGGAGAGCACCACCACTGGAGGCCCTCCTGTGTGTCAGTGAGTCGAATCAGAGTCACAACTGCTCACTCACAGCTCTTTCTTCAGCATGGTCCTCGTGGTTCCCTTTCCCATGGTGACAGAAACACTCTGCTCCCCTGGCTGCCTGCATCTCTTTCTGGGTGAGAAACAAAAAGAACATTTGCAAGCGTGGCTTGACAAAACCTACTCCCACCAGGTAGAAAGCTGTGATTCCCTCAGCTTGCTCTGCCCAGGGTCTGATCCAGAGTGACTCCCCACCACGCCTGGCTGTGCTGCTTCTTCTCCAAACAGACAGCCCTTTCTGATGAATTTCCTCAGCTTCCCTTACCATGAACTGGCTATCATTGCTCCTGTGGCTCCTCGTAGGGCATGGTCAGCTCAGCTGGCACAGGCAGCACAGTCACAAGTGCAATTGGTGATTATTTCTGGGTTTTTTTTTTAATGGGGGTGTTACTGTTGCAGGCCGAGGGCAGCTGCTTTCACAGCTGCTGCAGCTTGCTAGTGCACTGCAGCCAGCATCACCCAGGAGATAAGGCTAAGGAGCACAGCTCTGCACCACCTATTATCTATCTAAGCTTTTTTCAAGCTTTTATGTTGTTTTTTTGCTAAGTAAAATCTTAAGAGGGCACATTTAGCCCAGTATCCAATGTCTTTCTTGAGTGTGCTCTGATAAAAGAAAAAAATCATCCCTCAAGCAGTATAGAGGTGAGGAAGCTTATCCCATGCCTCTGCATGGGAACTGTCACAGCAGGATAAACCAAGGGAAATCAAAAGCTCAGAGATTTACCCAGACACAGAGAAAGGGATGATATTATCCAACATGACATTACATGTTCTTTCTGTAACACAAATCAGCTTCCATTGGTCAAATGCTGCTCTTCTCTGACATGATAGCCTTCCAGAACAGACTGCAGTGCTGCAGGAGCTCTGAGCAGATTTTTCAGTGTCTTTGTTTTCCTGTTAAAATTATTTTCTCTGTAGTCATCACTCCAAGGCTGCCTTTCTGGGAGAGGCTGAGGCAGCACTAACTGGGTGCAGACCCACAGATGGCTCCCTGATAGTGCCTTGCACTGGCATATGGCAAATAAGGAGCTGTGTGCCCTATTCTCAGGCAGCAAAAACGAGCTGCTCCCTGCCATGTTTTCTGATGGGCAATGCTTGGACAGCACAGCTCTGCTGGCCTTCTCAAAGCTGCTGTCTGTGTGCTGCCTCCTCTTGAACAGGATCTGCATTAAAGCAAGTATCTCATCAGCTTGGGCTGCCTTGAAACACAGCTCCAGTATCTCCTGTGATGGAAAGTTTTAGAGGACAGCTATTGCAACAGCCCGGGACATGCTGTTTGATGTCTGCCCAGTCCTGAGGTCTCAAAGGCAAAAATCAAACCAGCAACTGGGAACAACCCCACCTGAGTGAAGGAAGCCTGAATCCACCCCATGCTGATTTTTCACTCACTCTCCTTAGCCCACCTGGCCCTTCCCATGGTCCTTGGCCTCCTCTGTGAGCAAACTTGCTGCTCCACAGCCATGGTTAGCAGGAGGTGGAGAGACAGCTTCTGATGGGGAGCCCCACAGTGAGCCCCTGCACCCAGACAGGTGTGTGCACACCCTCCTGGAACTATGTGAATTACATCTTCAAGGCAATAATTTCCTCAGTCCCCAGTCACACCTATGCTCCAGGACACTGGGTTATTTGGGCCCAAATTGGTCCCACTGTGCAGATCATGGCGTTGGAGAGGAGCAGTTGCACCACCAGAGCTGAGATGGATATGTGAGAGGTGTAAGGGAGGAAAGGAGAGATTTGCATGGGGGAGAATGAGGACTCAGAGACTAGAGACACACACATAAGAGAAAGTTTCTTGTTTACAAAGAAGGCACAAAAGATGGTGGCACAGCCCTCTTTGCCCATGGCAGCACATGAGGAACCTTGCCAGAACTGCCATCATGAGGAGAGAGACTGAGGGGTGCTGGAGGTGGAGCTGCTGGCATGTCCCCTTTCTGGACATGACACAGGTCACTCTAGGGAGTGGATCTGATCTCTGGCATTTCAAGGACTGAGTCACAAACCACAGCTGTATGTTTTTCAATATGCTCAGCTGATGCTACAGAATGGAGCATCAGGCAAACATGGAAGAGGCTTAAGGAGGGATGGAGGGAGAAGAGAGGAAGGCATCTATGTGTGGGGGAAGGAGGGGGCTGTGGTTGCAGAATAAAGTAATTTGCTGAGAAGAATGCAGCAATTTATTTTGAGCTACTACAACTGACCAGTGCATTCCCTTTCATCTCTGACTTATCTTTTCCTTTCTAGTACAAACCTTGGGCAGCCCAGGACCTGCCTCCCTCCTTCTCTGTGGATAGTGCTGACTTGGGAGGCTAGAACAGGCCACTGTTATCAGCAGAGCTGCCTTCATCTCAGCTCCTTTTCTCCCTGATGAGTCCAGCAGCATTGCAACTTACCAGTGGAGAGAGCATAATGCAAACCCTGAATTTATAGCCAAGCTTTCAGTGGGAGCTGTTAGGTAGAGAGATCTCCCTTTTTCTCTTTGGGCCCTCTAGCAACAGTTTCCTTCCATCCCAGTCTGAGAACAGTAAATAGGTGGTTTTCATCCCATTTTACTGACCTCGGAGTCTTTGGTTCTTTTTCCTCTTTTTTTGCTAAGATTCCTGGTACTGCAAGGACATACTTGCTAGTAACTGTGCAGTGCCATGTACCCCCATTGTTATGTATCCCCTGCATCCTATTCAGAAAAATGCTCTAGAGGTGAACACCAGCAGCACTAAAGGAAATGAATGACTGGACAGAATTGGCTCAGCCCCCTATTCCCTTACTTAATAGTCTCCCTGCTTGCTGTGGAGAAGGACTGCTCTGGTTGCAGGCCAGAAAGCAGAAAGAAAAAGAGGTTGTGGGAACCCCCTCAGTTTTGATTTTTCTACTACACAGTTAAAAGAATGGTCAGAAATTTTTTTAAAGTTGAACTGACAAAAGCCATGACAGGAACTGGACAGCAATGCAGGAAAAGCAAAAACAAAAACAAAAACAAAAACAAAAACAAAAACAACCCCAAAAAACAAAAAAAAAGAGCGAAAAATAAAAGAATTTTCGTAAATAAAGGATTATACAATTATTTTTTTTATGCAGAAGCATTGAGTGCACTGGTCTACTCTTCCCTGACAGTGTAGCCTCTCACTGGCATGGCTCCCAGGGGGATGCCTGCTGTGTTTACAACTTTTCTGCAAGCAGGAGCCACTTGGCTGAAGACCCAGGTTTACACTGGCAGTCCTACTCTCACACACCCTCTTCATCTCATGGTCATGACCCTAGGCCATAAAGGCACAAATTACCACAGCACAGGCAAGAATTGCCCTCCTCAGAACACTCAGGACTATCACCCTGATGCCAGGTGGAGCACAGGCTGACTTTGTACCGTGCTACTCAGTGCATTGCAGCCACACAGTGACGACCAGCAGACTTTACTCTGAGCTGTGGTAATGTTTCAATTGCCTCTGTTTCTCAATTCCACCACCTGGTTTGGGGGCAGGAGCACAGAGGAGGTTTTGAACAGCACAGCACATCCAGGAGAGCACCTTCCCAAGAGTAGCCCACACTCAGTGTGTGCTGTGCTCAGGCCAGAAGGTCGAAAAGGGCAGCACACACTGGGCAAGAAATATTATTCCTTCCTTTGGAGCCTGAAAGAAGAAGGAGAATCTCTGGAAGTGCTGAGCCCCAGTACCTGAGCTCTTTTTAGAAAATTAGTTCAGACTGACTAACTTCTACTGGGTTTCAGTGCAAGTCCCAAGAAAGAGTTTATATGGCACCACTAATTTGCTGTACTGGTGAAATTTTTTTTTTAAAGTCTCCAAAAGCTGAGTTTTCATTTAGTCTACTTATTTATTTTTAGATTGCATGTCAGTGTCTATGCCAAACACCAACAGTCAATACAGGACTTAGATGATAATAAATGTAATGTTAATTACATGCTTATTGTTACTCATTTTTTAATAGCTCTTTACATGCAATCAAGTAACAAAGCAAAACAGAGGCTCTTTGCAAAGCATACTGTTCCCAAGGAAGCACAGAGAAGTTCCCAAGAAGCCAGAAAGGTCTTCTGACAACACAGCCCCAGCAGCTAACCTGGTAACTTGGCAAAGGGTACTGGCAAAGAGCAGAGCTACATGTAAAGACATCCAGAATCTCTCCATCCATGCTACCCAAGCCTCATACTCATAGCCATTCACAAACCAGTAGGGAGAGGCAAAGCAGCTATCTAGAGAAATATCTCTTTGTTTTCCCACCAAAACCACCTTGCTCATGGCAGAATTTCCAGTTCTCTGCATGTTAAATTGTTGTGCTGCAGTACTTCTTGGTAGGAACAGAAGTCTTACTCACTAGGAAAAAAAGAATTCCTGCTCCTCAGTTTATACTAACCTTGGAAGAATCTAAGATAAAATATGTTAAAAAAAACCCAAAACAACCCTGTGATGATTTTATATGCAGGAGAATGATGCTATTTTTGAGGAGCTCTTCAGCCCTGTAAAGCTGTACTTCAGATTAGTAAGGCACCTGGATTTGTTGCAGAAGGCATGCAGACAATGCGACTGGTAAAGTGAGCTAAAATGTCCTAAACCATTTTCAAAACATTTCATAGTGCCAGACACAATCGTATCTTCAACAGTAACACACAACAGCATAAAGGATTTACCAACACAAATTGCAATATGTTCCCTTACTCCTGCATGACAGGGTTACTATATGGAGCTTGTTCCCCTCAACAGAGCTGACAAAGCCAGATGCCATCCCTGCCAGCACACATCGTATATCTGGGGCAACGTAAGGACCCTCTGATTGAAGGAAATCCTCCTCCTACCAAACACAGACTGGCAGCAAAAATGCTTCATGGCCGTTTTTTCAGCCTTAATGACTGTAACAGCTTCTGCAATCTTTGTAAGGGCAGTGGCCAAAAAGGGGCAGGAGATTGATTGTCACTCAGCTCTTGCCATATTACAAAAGGAGACGCGGAGTGAGGGATGCCTTGGAAGCCTCAGGGAAGGGAGATGAGGGAGCAGAGGAGAACAACACAGGCTTAAGACACTCCCCACCTACGCCTGGCTATGGGAATCTGATGAATGTGGATCTTTCTTAATATGCCCAAGTGTTAGAAAATTGTAGCTTTCCGTCTGAGCTTTCTGTCTCTTGCAACATGAATCCAGTCCTGGCCAGCAGGCAGTAATCATAACCAAATCCCTTCTCCTGGACTGAAACTGGCTGCCTGTCCAGTTTAAGGAGCTGACCCAATGGGTCTCACGTAGGTAATACCTCTGGAGAAGCATTAGTGCAGTCTGTAGAGCTGCCTGGCAGGAGCAGAATGCTGCTTGGAGAAGGAGACACTGAATCTGTCCTAAACTTCATTTATATAGGGCTTCTCTTCTCCTTCTTCCATCTGCCATGTTCTAAAGCATCTATTTGGTATTTACCTCCAAGCCAGAGCCTTCATGCTCTGCAAAAACAGGCACACAAAATGACTGAAACAGTTTTGGAACAGGACATCCAGAATATAATGAGCAGGAGAGAGGAAAAAATTAAAGTGAAGAAAAAATCAGCCAGCCCAGCAAACAGCATTTAAATCTCTCTCTTCTTCTCTTATTCCCTTATTCAGTCATTTCTATCTTGCTTTGAGAGTGCTGTTTTTATCTTCTTCACTCTCATATAAAAGCCTAGCTCCCCTAGTGAGTGTGCAGATGATGATTTGGCATTGTCCAGGACTATTATGCTGTCAGCTCTCAAAGAAAAAAAGGCTTGTAAAAATCCTGTAGTCAGACAAAGGCAGAGCATGTGGCTCAGGACAGTTTGTACTGCTGTCTGCTAATAACCTTTCTGAACAATAGCCTACATGGAAAGATCTTTCACTGAACATGAAATTCCTCTTTCAGCTTCACCTTCACTTACTCCTAATTACTGCTCCACTCTCAGTTATACACATGCTACATATGCAAATCCTCTTTCGGACTCTTTTGTGCAGAATCAGAAGTGCATCTCCTCCCCACCCCCAGTCCTGTTCTAGTGCAATCTTACACTATCCTTGCACAATCCACCACACACTCACTACTACTCCCAGTTCTGCTCTAGCTGCATGCAAATTCATTTTCCTACATGGTCTTTACCATTCCCAGCAATTTGGCACCTGCTCTGCTCCCAGGTATATGGAGCTGAGCTTCACATAGGCCATTTTTCTTTCTTCATTTCTTCAGGAATAGAAATTTGATAGAAAATGAAGAAGAGGCTCAAGATAGACATTTCTGTTAAAGACCTAAGGTGGAATCAACAGCTTTTTCCAAATCACAGAAAAGCAGCAGGTGTTCTCAAGGCAACTTGAAGAGGTTAAGAATTGACAGGTGAAACAGTGACGTGATCAGATAATTGATCCAGCTTCTCCTTGAGTCCTAGCAGTGCCAGGTTCATTGCACCCCAAGCTACACAGGCTGGTTTCTCTGCTTGGCTTGTAGAGCCTTGGACCCTGGCAGAAGAACTGAGGTGACCTATCTCAGACAATTTATGACATTGTGCTCTCCAGCATTTGTCCTGGTGCAGATTACCAGCTTCCTGACAGTGCCAGCAATACACACATTATGTGCCTGTGCATCAACTGTCCCTGTTTATAGTGCTGGACCGCTGCTGATTGTGGGTTTGGGCTAAGGTCCTGGACTGGAAAGTGAGCTGGAGTGGGATATTTCTGGTAACTCAGCTCTAGGGAGAATCCCTCACTCCCACTGTCTCCTCAGTCAGCTAATAGCATCAGTGCTTTTCTGCTGGAGGAGCCTGCAACCACACACAGCCATTTCTGGGAGGACCTAATTTACAGGAAAGACTGAAATGGTTAAATCTGCTGAGTGCAAGCTGCTGTCACTCTGAGATAATCCTCAAATGAGTGCAAGGATTTGGCAATAAGAAATGAATCCGTGAAGCTGGCACATGCACCAAATGGCACGGCAGAACCTGGAAAGGAGACTGCAAATGCACTTGGAAGTGCCCTTTGCTGTGTATGCACCAGGTCAATGCACAGTTACCCAAACACAAAGCACAGGCAGGCTCTGACCTCTGCCACGCTTGCCTAATGCCATTTGTACACTGCTGTCATGGGTGGTGTTAACTCCACCCTTACACCGTCTCAGACAGGTCAGCATGTGGCCCAGTGGGTTTACAGGGAGCAGGGGCAAGCTGTGGGCTTGCAGGCTTTGGGTGGTGTATTTGTGAGCTGGGCTTAGCTCCTCTTCTCTGTCACACCCAGAGCTGGGGACAGGAAAGCTGTGTGGAATCCAATGGTTTGCAAATAAACTGAACAACAGCAGCATGCACTAGGGCTGTGCTAGGGGTGAGATACCCCCTGAGAATGAGGGTTGCAAGGAGAAGCAGCCTTCTTTAAGCTCTGAGCTGTTTTCTGAGCAGGGAATGTCCTGCTGTTACCAGGATGCCTATTTCAAATAATGATGCATTTATTTTAGCTGACAAAAATTTGCCAGAGCTGGTGACAAAAAGGTTTGTACCTACTGAGACAGGAACCTAATTCAGGCAATCAAATAAGCTGTAGATAATAGACACATCAGGCTCAAAATAGCTGGAAAAAGACCACATGATCTAAAAACCTGAGTGTGTAGGACAAGTTTGGTGTTTTCCAAATGAACTGGATGAATCTGACTTAAATGTGGCACACTTCTCTATCCCCTTTATCACTGCAAACATTTAACCAGCCCCATAAAACACCCTGAGTGCATGAAGTGCTTCCAGGGAATGAATGTGGTGTCAGATGCCTTCACAACCTGCTCACTGGAAGGTGGAATGGGAAGGGACAGGGCAAAGGCTCTCAGGCTGGAGCTGGTCTCAGGGGCTAACACCAATCTTTTTGGGATGCTCTAGTGTGTGTCAGGATCAAGGAGAGATGGCCAAAATCCACAAGCAGGGGACATAGCCCAATGGCAGGGAGAGGCAGGGAATCAAGAAGCTCTGGGGAACTGCAGTATCTGATGTAATTTTGCTTCTTCCACTACGGCTTCCTGTGACCCATTCCTGCCAGCTTCAAAGTCAAGGTTCACTCATCATGCACAGCCACCGAGTCCTGTTCCACTGAAACAACACCCCATCACTTCCTGAGCACTCACACAGAAGACCAACACTCTGTATGTAGCTTCTGGCTTGTATTTTCTCCTTACTCATGTTTTTCTCTCTCTTTTTTCATCCTCTTGTGCTAAGGGATCATGACCAGAATGAAATCCTGACATGCTTTCAAACCCAAGATAGCTAGTGGTTTTACACTCCCCAGATAAATCATCCCACACTTCTCTGGAAAACATGAATGTGTTTCCCTGTGGTTCATGACATCTGAAGTATCCTGTCATTATTATTAAGTGAAGAAGAGCTTTCAAAGGCTCTGGTGCTGTCCCTAGGTGCTTCAGTGTATAGTGTTAGGGGCAGGGGCTACGTCAGTGTGGGAATCCAGGGTTTCCCTCTGGCTGCCCTGGAAAGCCTGGGACCCTGTCAGGGGGTCAGGAACCCCTCTGTACAGAGCCCCCAGAGACACTGTCTCTGATCTCTGTCCATGGAAAAGAGTTTTCAATCTTACAGGATGAGTTACAAGCTCTGAGTGTTTGATATAAGTAACAATTAAGTGTGGCACGGGTGCAAAAGTAAAATTTTAGGATTCTAGATTAGAGGTTCAAAGGAGACAAGATGGAGGAAATTGGGTGTGTCTTGTCCTTTTTCTCCTTCTTCATGCCCTCCATGTTTCACTGTAGTGTTGGCATTTTTCTATTGGTTTAGGCTGGGGACACACTGTTCAACGTAGGTGACAGATATTGGCACATTATTGTAAATATAGCACAGGTAGTTTCTGGTATATAATGTTTGTAACATCCCACTGAGGGGCAGAGCCCCACACGCTGCCCTGCAGGACAGACCTGCGGCAGGGCAGCAGAACATGTTAGAGATAAGCAAGAATAAACAACCTTGAAAACCAGCACAGACGAATTATGCCTTCTTCTTTGGCAATGGGGCAGAAAGACAGAGACTTTCTGCAATCTGAGAATCATCAATACCACAGATTCCAACAGGTCAGGACAATGTTTCACTCTCTGTTAATGCCAGACATCCAGGTCTCTAATTTCCAGCACAGCAGAACCTACTTGGAGAAGTTCATCATCTTACCCAGGAGTGTAAGAAATGGGCTCTTTATGGAGTATGAAATCCATTTTTCTCTAGTCCTTCATTCGGATTGTGCTTTATGACATGAGAAGATGCAGTAAGTGAATAAAGCACTACATTTTTGCTGACTGATGGACAGATGATCCCAGCAGCCTGTATCTGTATCTCTTCCTTCCCACTGCAGTATGTTTGCTGGGCTGCCAGTCTTAAAGCCAAAATGACTTGGGAACCTGAACTTTCCTGAAATTCTTCCCCCTGCTCATTCCAGAGAAAGAACTGGGAGTTAACACAGGACTGGGGGCAAGTAGAGGGGGAGATACCAGCTTTGGCACCTGTAAAGCTTAGATAAAAGGAAAAGAGATGAACGAAGAGCTTGGACTCAGCTGAACTGCAAATGCAGCACTGCAGCCAATGCAGAGTGGCTGCAAGAGAGCCTCTATTAACTTCACAGCCATACCAGACAGCAGGAGTGGGAAAGTGCTTACTAAATTCCTTGTCTTGACATCCAGGAAGGTGGAGAAATGGGAAGTGAGGCAAGCAGGGACTAAGGTCACTTGCCAGGACCAGAGGGAACAAAGAATAAGACCATGGTAAGGCTGTTCCCTTTGTCCCATGCCCCTAAGCAGAACATCAAGGTTTGCTTCATTCAGAAGGGAAATAATCATGTAGGAGACAGAAAACCCATGAGCTGCTCAGTTTCTGGATCTATGACAAGAAATTCTGGGAAGAGCTGCATTTTTTCCCCCTTCTCTCAAAATAAAAGTTAAAACAAAGACACTTTTTTTTTCTTTTTTTTTTTTTTTTTTTTTCTTTTTTTTTTTTTTTTTTATAAGCGGGACAATCTCCTGCAAGGGAGAAGAAGAACATCTGTTCAGAGCACCACTCTTTCAGAGAAAGTCTAAGGAGATCAATGAAGTCCCTTCTGATTTGGAGATAACCTTCCTCTCATGGTCACTTTCACAGCTGGCATAATCTTGTCTGGTTTGACAGCAGCCAGGGCAACTCACAAAGGTTGGGAATGTCATCTCCCATGTTAGTGGCTTTCCCTGGAGATACTGTTTAGTAAGTGGTCATCTAGCCCTGCCCTGCTCTGCTGTGTCCAACATGGGATCCCAACAGCACAGAAATTCCCTCTGTGCTGGTGAATCAGCTGAGACTCCTGCTCTGCCCAAACATCCTGGCTAATTCTGTAAATAAATTTAGATTCATGTGCACTCTATGTACCTCTCAGCCATCAGCTGAAATGGGCTGCTTACACCTTCTAGCCTCTCACCTCTCTGGTCTGCCTGCCTGTGCTCCTGTTTCCCAGCCACCTCTGTCTCCTGCATCCAGTATTTCTGTCTGCTCAGACAGTGCAGCAGCACAGACACACAGGCTCACACCCTTTGCCTCCAGCTCCAGCTTCTCTCAGCTGCTTTCACCCTTCAGCTTTCCTGTACTGACCTGTAAAATTCCACTGATGGAAAGAAATAAGCCTGCCAGACCCTCTTGCTAGGCAAGCAATGAAAGCTGATTTTCCCTCTCTCCCCAACACACAAAAATGGCCAATTTTCCAGCAGCATCATACATGTGTTCAAACAGTCAATACTTCCCCAAAAGAAACACAAGAAAGGAAGATGAAACACAAGAGGAAGGAAAAGAAATCAGGGCTACAAAAGGCTTATTTTAAAATCAAAGTCTCCAGTCTAGTACCTCAAAGGCCATTAATATCAGGCTAAAGTGAGTAGCAGCAGGGAAAATGGTATAAAAAAATATCTCTAGCAATAATAGAAAATATTGGGCCAAAGTTCAGTGAAGGAAGTTTAGGGGTAGCTTGAAAGGGAGTGGGACAACAAGAGAGTGTCCAAGTGAAGAAACACCAGGTATTTTGTCAGACCTTAAGTATTTTTTGCCTGCTCAGCCTTCACTAAGCAGACACACTGACTGGGATGAAATGACTCAACAAGAGCACTGTGTGAAGCTCAGGGAGCAGGGCCTGATCGGTCCCTGATGTGACTGTGCCAAAGCACACAGGAATCGATGGGATGCCCTGACTTCAGTGCACCAGTGTGAGGGGGAACTTAGGAGCTCAGGGCACATGTGAAGGTTCTAACAATGAGATCTGTTTTCCCATGGGAGAGAGCATATAGAAGTAAGATTTTTTTCATTTCCCCCCTTCCACCAAGAATATCCCTGAAATAGATGGAGGGTTTTTTAACAAAGAGAGTAGAGCTGGGCTTGCCATAAATCTTAATGATGTTCTTCCAATGATCCCTGCACCCTGGATGGCTCAGCTTGGGGAGCACCTTCGAAGTAGCAGCAATAACATAAACTATTGGTGAAACAGCATTTGGAGCACCATCGAGGTAAAACTGGGGCACCACACAAAATAATTGTTCCAGTTTCAAATGATCTTGTTTCAGACTTGTGGCTCAGCTATTTACTAGCAGCCAGGAATGACTTCCATAGTTGCTGAAGATGATGGAGGCAGATGGGAATTGCACTGGCAGTAGCACAAATCCATCTGTACCCTGGCCGAAGGACAGACGGCTGGTTTCATACACGTGTCTCTCCTACAGCTGAGAACAACTGGCTGCCAGGCCAGTTCCAGTTCAAGTCCCGCGATGGGAAATCAGCAGACATCCGTAGATTTGATGGAATCATTAATGCCTTCCTATATTTGCATTACCTACAATCAGGATGAGTTGCAATCGACAGATTGGCAATGTATCTATCTAACAAACTGGAAATCCACTGGAAAGGCCAGAGCAGGACAAGTATGGAGGAGTGAGGACAAGAAGGATGTGAACAAACTGAAGGGTCCAGAAAAGAGCAAGAGGATGACCTGATATTTGGGATACGTGAGCTACAAAGGAAGGAAAAAACAGTGGACCTTCACAGCTTAAAAAGAACAAAGTAGGACAAAACAAGTGATGAAATAATGAACAAGATTCCTACAAAATAAAGCAACAGATGATTGCATCTGATTCACAACAGACAAGACAAAAAGCTATGGTCTCAAACTGCAATGGGGAAGTTTCAGTTAACCTTGGAAGAACATAGGGTATAATGAAGCACAAGCATAAATTGTCATGTATGTTGTATTGAGGGTGTGAAGTCATTCCAAACAAACTATAGAAACAGTTATCAGGAATGACTTGGGAAGAGCTGACCCTGCCATTAGGCAGGGATATGGACTAGGTAACTTGTGAGGTTCTTTGCAGGCCTATTTTCCATTTATCCACTGTAAGATGAACACTGTTCAGACATGACATATTGAAAACAGCAGAGTCCAGCCAGTAGCTGCCAGTAGCCAGCATTTCTCTGATGGTGAGGGCAAAACAGGGATGAGGAAAGGAGGGGAACAGCATACAGGAATTCACAGAATTCACAGAATTACTAGGATAGAAGAGACCTTAAAGATCACTGAGTCCAACCCATGCCCTGACACCTCAACTAAACCATGGCATTGAGTGCCACATCCAGTCTTTTTTTAAACACATTCAGGGATGGTGACTACACCACCTCCCCGGGCAGACCATTCCAGAACTTTATCACTCTTTCTGTAAAAAACTTTTTCCTATCATCTGACCTATATTTCCCTTGGCACAGCTTGAGACTGTGTCCTCTGGTTCTGTCAGCTGCTGCCTGGAGAAAGAGACCAACCCCCACCTGTCTGCAACCACCTTTCAGGGAGTTGTAGAGAGTGATAAGGTCACCTCTGAGTCTCCTTTTCTCCAGGCTATCATTAGAATTGTTAGGATACATCGATGCACTTGATCAATTTAACTCCTATGTGAAGGATTTCTTCACATTCTCACAAAGCCACTGTGACCCTAAACCAGCATTTTCCTCCCCCATGGCTCCCCAGCCCCAGCCTAGCCAGGTGGGTGCCATGATGGAGTGCTATGCGATTGCCTGCAGCAGCAGCTGCACTGAGTCACAGGACATCACCCCAGCTGGCCAGGCACTCTGCAAATATGTGGAAGCCCTAGTTCCCAGATGGCGTTTTACAGGCAGGGAAGAGGAGGAATAACACCATTTGTAGTAGCTGGGGTTGTGCACGACACCTCCAGCTAAAAGGGGAACAGAATCTTACCAGAGAAAAGGGCCAGGATGTACCCTCCCTGTTTTGCCCAGGAACTTAGTTTGTCAGGTGCCACAGGTCAAAGTCTTCTCTTGGGTCCCAGCTAAGCAGGCACACAGCTTTCCACCCATGTTATGACATGAATTTAATGACCTTTTTTTAAGAGACAGCTCAAGGCTTCTTGCTCTTCAACATGGCATTAAACAGTGAAGCTGCTGTCTCTGAGGTGAAAAACTGCATTTTCCAATCCTCTACAAATAAAAGTCACTGCAATCCAAGTCCTTTCTTGTAAAAGCAAAGGGGTTTTAACTGCAAAGTGATGGCCAAGTTCCCAGGTAAGGGTGTAGTTACTTTCTGACTCCCTTAAATTTACCTCAGCAGTTTAAAATGGGGCCCAGCACACATCACTGGAGACAAATGGTTTCTGTGTCAAGCTGAGGGAATGGGCAAAGCAAGCCCAAAGCAAACAGCTTCTCTAGTGCCCTGCCATAGAGTCTGCCAGATGCCAGGACCTAGATTGGAAATTATGAGTCAGATCCCCAAATGGAGCAAAACGACTGTGCCCGAGTCAGCGCTGATTTATACCAACCAAAATCTGGCCTGCTGATCTCAAACAGGATCAAATTGTTGGAGTTTCTGGCCTCCCTAACACACACCCTGATCTGCATATGGGAATAAGAAATGGCATGGTCACAAATATGTCAGTTCATGGATACACACAGATTGCGGGGACATCTGGCTGACGGAAACTTTAGGAGATGTAGAACTTATGGCATTGGGAAGAAATCCATTATTTGATTAAAAGATTAGATAATATAGGTGGAAAAGTACTTGCAATGAGCCTTTTGAACAGAGGCCTCCATAGGGTGGGTGAAACAGCATTTTCCCCATTAGCCAGTTTCTGTTAATCAGTTTTGATATAATTCTGAGTGTGTCTAATTCTTGCCACAGCAGCTTGAGCCATGCATAACATGAACAGGTGCCATGATAGCTTCTCTGAAATTTCTACTAATATTAGACCCTCCTTCCTTGCAGCCCTCCCTACACCAGCTCTGCCCCTCAGTTACTTCATCACTGTTGGAATCTGTGGTATTGATGATTCTTAGATTGTAGAAAGTCTCTGTCTTTCTGCCCCATTGCCAAAGAAGAAGCCATAATTTGTCTGTGCTGGTTTCAAGGTTGTTTATTCTTGCTTATCTCTAACATGTTCTGCTGCCCTGCCGCAGGTCTGTCCTGCAGGGCAGCGTGTGGGGCTCTGCCCTCAGTGGGATGTTACAAACATTATATACCAGAAACTACGTGTGCTATATTTACAATAATGTGCCAATATCTGTCACCTACGTTGAACAGTGTGTCCCCAGCCTAAACCAAGAGAAAAATGCCAACACTACAGTGAAACATGGAGGGCATGAAGAAGGAGAAAAAGGACAAAACACACCTAATTTCTTCCATCTTGTCTGCTTTGAGCCCCTAATCTAGAATCCTAAAATTTGACTTTTGCACCCGTGCCACACCTAATTGTTACTTATATCAAACACTCAGAGCTTGTAATTCATCCTGTAAGATTGAAAACTCTTTTCCATGGACAGAGATCAGAGACAGTGTCTCTGGGGGCTCTGTGCAGGGGGGTGCCTGACCCCCTGCCAGGGTCCCAGGCCTTCCAGGGCAGCCAGAGGGAAGCCCTGGATTCCCACACATCACTACCTAACCACCCATGTATTTAAGGCATTAGATGCTCTACTTGCACCTATCACACCTACACCAAACCAAGGACCTGTTTTTAGAGCCACAGAGAGGCTGCATCCAACTTCAGTGGCCTAAACTTTCCCAAGGGATTTTTCACTTTACATAGTTATCAACTTTTCAGCTGACCTGACTGTCATTTGGTGTGTATAATCGAACCACTGATGAAAAAGAAGGAGTTAAGAATCATTTACACCATTAGGTTTCCATTAGATCTCCTTCTGCTGCTAGAGAGCACTAGAAGCATCTGTTAATAAAGGGCAGGGGGAATAAACCCCCACTCCCTCATGTGAAGATACCTTTTCTATCCAGCTGCACCCAGAATGAAAGAGCTATCAAAGAAAGCTCCCCCATTAGCCATCAATTCAGAGCAACTTCAATCAGTCAGTTCTGCTGGAGCCTGTGGGAATATCTCCCCAGCAGCCTCCTACCTGCTGCACTTGAGTGCTCAGAAAGAGCCACATTAAACCTGCCTGCCATCAATCCAGGGGCCTCCTTCTCTGTAACTTAATGAGGTGAACCAGTTGGCATCAATGACAGG
Organism: Taeniopygia guttata; assembly: GCF_048771995.1. Taxonomy (NCBI): domain Eukaryota; kingdom Metazoa; phylum Chordata; class Aves; order Passeriformes; family Estrildidae; genus Taeniopygia; species Taeniopygia guttata. Next base: position 23,239,932 of record NC_133024.1, read on the forward strand.
GGGCTGAGGAGTTAAAATGAAAGTGTGAGTACAAGCCACCCTGCCTGAGAAGGTGGCATCAGTGACAGGGAGCTGAGGAGTTAAAATTAAAGTGTGAGTACAAGCCACCCTGTCTGGGAAGGTGTGCACACACAGGGGAAGCCATCAGCCCTTCTTTAAGGCTCTCTCAGCAGGACTGAGGGCTGTTTCTGAGCTGCAGCAGACCCAAGGGCATGGGAACCCAGGGCTTCCCTCTGGCTGCCCTGGAAGGCCTGGGACCCTGGCAGGGAGTCAGGAACCCCCCTGCACAGAGCCCCAAGAGACACTGTCTGTGATCTCTGTCCATGGAAAAGAGTTTTCAATCTTACAGGATGAATTACAAGTTCTGAGTGTTTGATATAAGTAATAATTAATTATTAATTAATTAATATCATGTGGCATGGGTGCAAAAGTAAAATTTTAGGATTCTAGATTAGGGGTCCAAAGGGCACAAGATGGAGGAAATTGGGTGTGTCTTGTCCTTTTTCTCCTTCTTCATGCCCTCCATGTTTCACTGTAGTGTTGGCATTTTTCTCTTGGTTTAGGCTGGGGACACACTGTTCAACGTAGGTGACAGATATTGGCACATTATTGTATATATAGCACACGTAGTTTCTGGTATATAATGTTTGTAACATCCCACTGAGGGCAGAGCCCCACACGCTGCCCTGCAGGACAGACCTGCAGCAGGGCAGCAGAACATGTTAGAGATAAGCAAGAATAAACAACCTTGTAAACCAACATAGATGAATTATAACTTCTTCTTTAGCAACAGGGCTAAAAACCAGAAACTTTTTACAATCTCGGAATCACCAATACCACAAATTCCAACACGAGGGAGGCTCAGAGGAATGGCAACAGCTCCCCTTACCATGTAAGCCATCCCAGTTGACATGGCCTGGCATCCCTACCCATGTCTGGGCAGTGAGGGTGAGGAAAGGTGATGTTCTCTCACCCACATGGTGTGACCTCCTCTCAAGCCCGGTCATTTCATCACAGACAAATGGCATGCCTGGTGAGCAGGCCTGGCATGGAGAGGCCATCCCCATTATGTGCTGCTCTAACACAGGGGCAGGTGGCTGTCTCTTCGCATGCTACTTCTCCAGCTGGCACAAACCCTTCCTGTTTTTCACAGCTGGACTGTGGCTGAGCCATACAAAACCAAACAGGAACACTGTGTCTTTCCCAGCCGTTTTCAAAGACTAGAAAAATACATTACTTGAGACTCAAGGCTTCTCTCAGGCCTTGTCTCCAAACAGATTGAGAGGGACAAAACTAAATCAACTTTTAAACACACTCATTACCCAACTATCATTTGCTTTAGGTCCCGTTTATGGATTTGACCTGACCATCATCTACCCTAGTGACTCCTAAGACACCTTGATCGGGTGCTCCTGCCAATAGCTGGCTCCTCAAGTGTAACTTTGCTGCTGAGATAGTTTTTAGTTCTTTTTCTTTCCATTTGCTAAGACAATTGTATTTCTTCTTACTGAAGAAGAGTTGCTATTGCTCAAGGGAGCTTTCCTAAGAAAAAAGTACCTCTCCTTTTGAATCCTACTTGAAAATTGTTCTTCTCATGTACCAGAGACTACACTATCAAGTGTGAGGAGTGTTCTGATTTGAAGATGGAAGTTACAGATTAAATATTGACCAAAAGGTTTCCAAGACCTGCTTTGTGGAGCAGATCTTTTGCTTCAAAACCCCAAAAGAAACATGTAAATTATTTTTAAAGCCACAAAACAAAATTTAATGCAGTATATCCTCATTGCTTGGATGTAAGATTTTCACTTTCAAGATAAGTTCTTCGAGGTAAGAAGCTATGTATGGCCAGCTCTACAAGCATAGCAGAATATTTCCTTAGTTCTTTTTCTGAGTGCTCAAGAGGAGCCAGCAGTTCAGCATGACCAGCAGGAGAGTGTCTGCTTTGAGGGCTGGTAGTCAGATGCCTCGAACTGATGGTGAGATACGTCGTACAGTGGGTATGGCCCTCCTGTGACAAACACTTCATAATCTCTGTGCTTGGTTGGAAGCAGAAGTCCTTTTTCAATCTCCTGCTTTTCTCCAGACAGGAAAACATCATGGTGAGGCTGCCAGAGACTGCCTCAGTGGGGAAGGCTGTGCAGAACTGAACCATGTCATTGCATTATTGGCAAAGCAGCACATTGTGTCTCACATCTCTTGGTGCTCTGGGCACCTTCTCTTGCTGGGTCCTCAATGGTGCTCAAAGAATTCTTCAATCAATACAATCAAGTATACCAACATATCAAGGAGCACCAGTGTGAAGTCTTGACCTTCATCCATGCCTAGAAACAGGTCACCATCAAGATCACACCTTGGCCATGCCAGTGTCCTAAGGCTGATCACACAGAGGTGCAGACTATGGAAGAGGATAAGCACTCCTGCACTGAGCTCACTGCTCACCTTCCTCTAGGCGCTCACTCTGGAAGGTCATAGTGGCAGTAGGAAGGTATTTAATAAAGGAGCAGGTTGAAATCTGATGAAATCCAAGGTCTTCTGCTCCAGGAACTGACAAGGTACTCTACTCTTCCATCTCACACCTTCTTCAGGTGGGGCAGGAACACAGTTTAGCTCTGCCCTCCCTAACCAAGAGGGGAAAAATGCAGAAATTAAGCAGGACTGCTCATGCATTTGCTCAAGGATGCAGCTGAACATGGGTCCTTTCCCCACCCAGAAAGGAAGAACACTCCATAACATGCATGCAGGCTCTTCCAAGAAGATACTATTTGTACTCCCAAGCAGGCCAGAATGGCTAGCACATAAGCAGTTTGGTGTCCCAGAGGTGACTTACTATGCATACAGCAATACGAGAGTGCTTAGGGTACTTGTGCAGAACCTGCTTTGTTCTTCAGATGGTTCCTGCCTCAGCCAAGTCTCTCAAACTCTTGTTTCAGACTTTCCCTTGACTTCACGTTCCGCATGCCTTCTCACACTGCCTATTCAGGAACTGCAAGGGGTCTATCAACCATATTCACACTGCTGTGCCTGCCCTGCTCCCACTGTATCCCTGCAGGGGACAGACTGAAAGGCGACAAAAAAATTAAACCAGGAGCAATTTGCAGGGAAGCTCATGCACAAGTGCAAACATGTTTGTTTTTAAATGGTACATTCTACAAAAGACATTTCCTCTCATCCCTGGTGGCAGTTTCACCTTGGTGTTTGCTCAAAGGATTTTCTCACTGAAAATGTATCAGATGAATAAGAAGAAATGGTTAAAAAGTAATTTCACCACTGCCAAAGTCCACAAAACAAAAATAAAACATAACAGCTTTCCCCTTTCTCTAAGCATCTTTCACCGTCTATGGGATCTTTAAGGTCTTATACTGCTGAAAATGAATATACCACTGCTACTACCAACAATGTCTGGCTGGTACAATTCCCTTGGCATGCATGTGGATGCTTGTCAGGGGAGTATCTCCATGCTCACACATTCATTTACATGCAACAGTCTGTTTTGATCGCAGTTCAAGTGCCCATTTGTGCACAGGCCATTCAGCGTGCATAGCTTTCTGTTCAGGATGTACAATACATCCCTTTCAAATGTGCAATAACAGACAGCTTACACTACTGTCAGGCTGGATAGAAATAGTCATTGATTTCTGTACCATTTGTATTGCTTAGCTTGCATTGAAATGAGTCTATTAGGGGTGTTAAACCTGGTCTACAACAAATTTGGGTATCCATTTAGTAAGAGTCTGATTAGGATGGGGAGGCTGTGGTCAGTGCTCACTGCAGACCTAACATCTGAAGACATCATCCCTTCCCAACGTTTCCTGCTACCTCTTGGTTAGAGATTATTGCTCCTGCTGATCATGCCAGCACCTCTTGCTCCACCTCAGGCAAAAAGCCAACAGCTACCTCAGCAATCTCAGCTGATGTCACACTAAAGCAGATGAGAGAAGTAGGGTGCTATCCCTTCCTCTGCCTATACAGAACTGCAATGTTCAGCAAGGAGAAGGTTAAGAAAGAACACAGGTGAAAGAGGGGGCAATACTCTTGAATCTGATGTTCATAAAGTTAATGTCTGGAACATATACATGTACATATTGGGATAGCCTTCCTGGTCCTCTTTGCCTTTAGTACAATGGGCATGAGGTGGTGGTGCACTGCTTGAACTACAGCTCTGCAGTTACACTTGATGTGTTCATAAGGCCTCAGCTAATGAGGGCATTAATGACAGCTGTAAACTCAGTCCACAGTGCTTTCTCTCTCCATAGCAACTTTAATTCCAGGATCTCACAGCACAAGTGAAATGCCACAAATAAACCTTCCCAACATGCACCGGAGCACGTGAGGTATTAGAGCTGGTTTAATTTTCACAGCAAAGATCTTACATGAATAATGAATCCTTTTATTATGCTCATGAATTATCTGTGAGCAGGCTGTGAGCTTTATGAACATGTCTGCTGCTCCAAAGTTTTAATGAACAGCCAACGTTAACAAATGTCACTGTACTAGATTAGAATGAAACTCTTTACCCCTGCAGTTTGAGGTCTGTGACTGGTGCTCTGGGTCACAGGACAGCATTTAGTCTCCCTGGTGGAAAAATGGGAACATCATTAGTGAGGATGACTACGAATGGACTATATTTGTGTCACACTTGTGCCCTGGCTTCCAATCTCATTTGGACAGGTGAACAAAGAGCCTTAAGGTGAGAAAAGCCTTATATGCTATAAGTGCTGAGAAGAGGGAATGAAAGAGGTCATGAAGAGAAGCAGTTAGATGTTTGAGACACTCTCAGCTGTCTTTGGACACCTGTCCAATCCTAATCTTTAATAAGCACTTTTATCTGTGTTTTAGGGATGCAGGAAGCAGCACACAGGGCACAGGAGTAACCTCCAAGGGTCACCTGTTCAAACAAACAATTTAACTCCCCATCTGCTCTGTATCATGCTCCCCCTAAAAGGTGAAGGCCATCAGCTTGCAGAGTGGAGGTAGAAATCTCAGCTGAATGAGCCCTCTAAGGGGATTTCTTCCTTGAGATGGTGAAGAAATAGCTTAAGGTTGTCTGTTTCCTTCTAGTCAGGCACTTCCTTCCCCTGTTGAATCTGAAATAAAGAAGCATCTAAGCAAGTAAAAGGGAGTGATCATTTTCAAAGAAACTAGCCCCTAAGCTTCCAAATCTCCTAGAAGATTTGTGCTTGAAATCACCAGGTGTATCCAAGTTCTGAGTCAATCAGTATCTCCACATCTACTCACTCTGGCGAAGGTAGGGTTTAAATACACTGGCCTACTGAAACCCAGGAAGAGGAAAAACAACCCTATGATTCTCAGTCAGAATGCAGTACTGACTTCAGGAATAATAAGACAGCTCTCCTGAAAGCTGGATATTACCAGGGACAAACAATAGCTGTGTGGCTGCAGATGTGCTCACTGAAAAGGAGGAAGAGGGCCAGCAGAACAGAGCTAATTGGAACCATTTGGTAGAATGGACTGCAGTAATTTTCTTCAAATCTAGGTTCTTATCTTTCTCTACTTCCTTATGCAATGCCTTTTTTTTGGTACATCTACAGTTAAACCAATCCACCTCCTCCTGCTCTGATGAACATTTCCTTTGAATTAGCACATCAACAGTCCCCTGTCCCAGCTAAAAACAGTTTTGCCTCAGGGCACTGAAGAATCTTCACTGGCAGCAGCAGGCTCTGCCTTAGGCATTACCTCGCTGTTTCATCCTCATCACACAGCTCCATTTAGTTTTCCCAGGGCAGTAGGTAGGCGACAGAAACCAGAGTTGTTCCTTCCCAGGGAAGCCCGCCTCTCCAGATCTTTGCGGGCAGGCTTCCTGTGCAAAGTCAGCCTTAAAGGGAGACAGAAAATGAGAGACTATGCCACTTACCTTTGTTCTTTGGTCCCTGGTGTCCAGTTTTTAGTCTTTGCTCACAGTGAGAACATAAATCATACCAAAGGCTCATTCATGTAAACAATCCACACTGCACTTTTCTCAAAACTCCACTTTTTTTAGGGTCTCTATACAGAGCTGCAAGGCTGTGCTTTAACCTTGGCACTCCTCCACCATACCAGACTGCTGGTGGGAACCCATGGGGATGTAAAACCCACAGGGTAAGATTTCCACCATAAGAGATCCTGCTGCTGGCATGCACCAATGCAGCTTTAGACTGTACCTTCTCTGCAGTTTCTTAGTTTTTAACTCAGAGTGGATCAAGTCACATTGAGTTTTTTTAGAAAGTAACCAACCCATAAAATCAAATGGAAGTGAAAATAGTCATTCAAACAACTCACCAATCCCAAGGCAGAAGCTAGTCCCAAAAATCTGATTATGTGAAGTACAACTCATAGTCATGATAGTAAAAGGGTTTTAAAATCATGGGGATTTAGGGTTAACAGGAAAAATAAGCTTAGTAGGCCCTGGGAAAAAAAAAAAAACCTTTAGCACATGAAGAACTAGTACTGCACTATGTAGCTAGTACATGATAATTGATATAATTGTTAGATGTGACGATTGTTTAGTAATTAAATATAATTACTGTTTAATCATAAGAATAATCATGTGAAACTGTGGTCATGGACCTAATGAAGATCACGAGAAACTCATGTCAATGCATACAATAGAACAATGTAAATTTAATAATTAATGTGTAAGTTATCTAATGATAGAGTATAAAATACGTTCAGCTCGAAAGCCATGTCAAAGTCAGATTTGGGTTTGTACCCTGACTCCCAGAGCTCTTAGTAAAAGCACCTGCATATAATCATATCCTGTGATTATGTGTGTTTCCGAACTCTAACAGTCACATACTACAATTCTGGGCATTTCTAAGGCTGGCCAGGTGCTTTTGCCTGTAAATAATCTGATAATGTGTTCTAATATTGACCAGACAGGGAAACCGAAAGATTGCTTTGCCTAATATTTAACACGGGAGTACCTCCTTAGTTTAAATGAAATGTCCTTTATAGTATTTCATCCAAATGCATACCCTCTGTCCTTGGATAACATTGAAATTGCTATTTCCCAAATCAGGCCCTGATTGAACTCCCAGGTCTCCAAGCTTCCATCCTCACTAAACGATCACATTCTCAAATGGAACAACAGCATGAGTAATTTCCCTTGAACACCGAGACTAAGCATATGGAAAATGGATTTCTTATTTTCTTTAGTAAATTAATCACAGGACATTTTATTTTCTAGTTTCACTGTTTACTCAAACCCCTTGCATTCAGCAGCTAGTCATGTCTATTAGGAACCCAGTTTGACTCAGCACATAGTTATGCCAATGTCAGGATATTGTTATTCTGGCATCAGGACTCCTGGTAAGCAAGTCCAGCAACTAATTCAAAAATGAAAGAATACCTGCTCCCCTGCTTCCTACACCCTGCTGTCTCTAAGCAATTACTTACCTGCCAGCATCATTGTAAAGCTGTGCTTTAGTAACATGTGAAAAGCAATTGAAGTTACACTGCAACTTAAGCATAGAAACACTTATTAATACCTACACTTACAGTGAAGGGACTCAGGTCTGCTTTTTTCAAGTGATGAGATCATTTGCAGAGCCTTCTAGTCAATGTAAATCTGACTGACAGGTCACTTAGGCTTTCCATTCATCCCAGCAGACTACTGATGGGTATAAACTGTTCCTGGACAATGAAAAGGCAACAACTAACACTTTACTGCTCTCTTTGTAAGGCTGGATGATATGGAGACAAGGCCTTCTCCCTAAGCTCCTGCCAGCTGAAGGGAGACTGTCACATGAGTCAGGCTCGACTTTGGGGAAGGTCTGTGAGGAATATTTTATGTGGTTCTAGTTACCCCTACTAAACAAACTGCAATAGCAAGCTCATCCTTTGAAACAACTCAGAGGTAAACTCTTCCTTGAGCACAGGACTGAATATTTTCAGTGTCTTATTAACCCATCTCATATGCTTGAGTAGTTCTTTTCCTGTTGTGTGGGAACACACTCAATATCAAACTTCCGTTATAAAGAGGTGCTTTAATAAAGTTTTGCATAAAAGGAATGGAGGCAAAAAAAAAAAAAAAAGATTGAAAACTATATTCTGTCCATCTACTGGGACAGCTGATGAAGACTTGAGGGTATGCCAGGCAAATACATGCTCAGAAAAGCAGTGAGCAAACCAGAAATCCTCTCCTCCAGGACTGTCATGCCTGGCTCTCTCCACAGTCAATGGAAAACGCTGCTGCTGCTATAGCAGCACTCTGGAAAGCCAGAGTGTACCTCACATACTGTGATTTAACAACACTCAGCCAGAGGAATGGAGCAAGGGAGCTCATTTTCTGGAAGACCTGCATTTCCTAACAGGCAAAAGTTTTCTCACGACCTGAAACACCATTCAACCTTTCCAAGTTAGTACAATGCTTTCTGAAGTGCTTCATTTTAATACTAACAGTGCTCTGCTTTGAAAAACCTTATATGTACTGGGGAAGAGTGACTTAGAAGCTGTAGGAACACAGTTGTGCCCAGCGTATTTGTCCCTTTCCCTCGATAGCAAGTGGTCAGTTAACACCCCATCACAGCAAGCGCAGTTGGGGTTATCTGATGATGGATATGCTGTGGTCCAGGCTCTTGGAGCAATTGGTTAAAGATTCAGAAGGATCTCTCAGAAGTGTAAACTTGTAATGGCTGCAGTACAGCGCAGTGATGTAAAATCAATGCAGATGCAAGCTTTAATACAAAGGTAATGGGGAAGCAAAGACATAAATAAGGAAAACTACAAGTGAAGAAAGGGCTGGTAATAGAGGAAAGTGCAAAGCGAACACGAGTTGCTGTCATTTTTGATAAATAATTCTTAGGTAGCTCTTGCACAGGGCTTTTCAGACATGCAGCCTAAAGTGCTCTAAAGATGAACTAATATCTTTTATGGTTGAGGAAACTGAGGCACAAAGAACGGGTGCTGTTTATATGGGGCCACGTATTCCATGCCAGATGCAAAAGCAGATGTCAGGATTCTCATCTTCCTATTTCAAGCTCCACCATGCTATGCTAAAATTATTTGTTCTGCCATTTCTGCAGTCTTTCTCCCAATATGCTTTGTTGGTTAACAGTAATCTCACCTTGCTGCTGAGATATGGATTTCCCTAGTCAGGAGGGCTATGTCTCTATTGATGTACTCTTTTTCCACACTCCACCTTCTCTTTATTTTCAACATTTGCACAGGTACAATAAGGTTTGCTACCTAGTTTAATACCAGGTACCTTTGCATAGAGCACTTGTCACAGCTGAATGCACACTGGAAGGGCTTAGATATGTATTCCAAAGAAGGAACATGTACAAGTAAAGCATAATGTCTATTTCTGTCCTTTAACAGCTTTAAAGCCATTTTGTTCCCAGAATTACCGCAGCCTCTCAGGCCACACACAGTGCTTCATTGACCTTGTTGTCCTCTACAGCCAGACAAAATTCTCCAGCAAAAGGGTACTCCTGAAAAACCTGATTTTCCACAGCTGATGTACTTGCTTGTATGATCTTTTTTCCACAAAGAAAACTATGTTTTTAGAAAACTCGTTACAAGTTCAAAAGTATTTTTAAAAATACTCATTAAAAAAAAATTGAAACATATAATTTTTGTATTTCTCTCTTGCCCTTTGCCCATCAGCATTCTATTTTATGCTGAATCCATACATAGCTATTTTTTTCACCTTTGCTTTTTCCTTGAATTCAAATGTTTTGGTTTTAGTTTTCTAACCTTCTTAACTTCTGAAGTTACTGTATAATGAACAGTTTTTAGGTCATTCAGAAATGGAGATGTTCCCAAAAATTAGAGAGTGGAAAGTGTAAATATATACAAATACAGAACATGCATACATTACTATTTTATGACATTAAATTATAAGGGTAATAAAAAGATCTATAGGAAAAATATTCTTCAAAGTTCCTTTTCAAAGAATTATAAAATAAAACAATCTACTCCATTTTTAATTTTGCAAACCAGAAATAGCTTTCATGAAAAGAAATTAATCCTCTTAAAAGAAAACAAAACAAAAAAAACCATAAAATCCTCCACAACAACAAAATACCTCTCCTGTATCTCTTAGCCTAAAATAAATATAAGTATCACTTGTCATCAAGCATTGCCGCTGTTTTCAGCTTGCTGACAACCTACTACAAGTCCCTTTTGTGTCCCTTTTGGGATTTTGCTTCTCTCTCAAAGCTAGGTAAGTGTTACACTCCTGTTTCTTTTGGTACTTAATCCATTATTTCTGGATGGAAGACTTTAGGCTTTTCTCTCAATACCTGTCAAAGGCATTTCCTTCTCTCTCAAAAAAAAAAAAAAAAAAAAGCCACCATCCTTTCTTCTCCAGTTAATCACTTTCATTCATTACCTAATAATTCAACAAATACATGCTGATTGCTTTCCTGGGGAGGCAGTGGTAGAAGTCCAGCTGGTTAAAAAAAGAGTAATCTATTGAATGTAAAGTTCTATACCAAATACTAAAACCCATATTTGCCCAAACTCTGTAAGGTTCAGAGGCTGAGCCTGAATAAAAACCAGTTTTCCAGGGATGGTACTGAGAATTCTCAGAGTTTATCATCTACCCACAGCTTTAGAAAGTTATTGTTGGTACCTGAAGGGAAGGTGACTGTTTGCTAGAAATGCTCTGCTTCAAAGACCCAAAGGGTCTTTCTAATGCTGTCCTATCTTTCCAACAGCTTGTGGTGCCATGGTTAGCTTTGGATTGATTACTCACTTGCCTAATTCTCACACGGTAACTCTGCTAACACTGAGAATCCCTTCAAATCATCAATTTCTTCCATGGTTCTTTGGACAGACACCTAAGTATGTTCCCGAGCAGTCTGAGTGCTTGTGGGAAACAACTTGTAGGTCTGTTCAAAATGCCCTTCCTGAAATATCTGTGGTCCCACAGCAGAGGAAAAGTCTTCATGTGGGGATAGTGGCAGGCTTCCTCTATCCAAGTTGTTAAGCATTCTCCATCATGACTCAGACTATTTGCAGGACAGAGATTGTAAATCTCTATTCCAGAAATATTATTTTAAATCAGGGAATACATCTCAGCTATTTCTGCCCTTTTTATGTGAAGGTATAGTAAGATTATCTGTGGTCCACAAATAATATATCATATTTCTTACCACTCAGACATCTTCTTCAAAGTCAGAAGATCTGGGAGACAGGGAATATACACATTCCACACCAGCTCTCTAGGTTGTTGGTATGGTAACATGCATCTCTCCTTGAACATCCTTTTCTACTTCTGACTTTCAAGATAATTTGTCTAACTTGTGACAAGCCTATTCTAAATCCCAAATTTTAATAAGCTTGGAATCATCAAAATACATTAATTCCCAAATTTGTTAATGCCCCTAAAATTTCCAAATTAGCTAACAGCTTTGTACTAAGTCTATCCACCAAATTGCATTATCACATTGTGAGAAAAATTACAGTATAAAACCTGATATTTGAATCAGCTTAAGGCTACAGAGCTTATGTATTAAATGTGCCAACATACAGCTGGGCCTATCCAGATACATTTGCTTCAGTGTCTTCACTGTTTGTCCCATCAGGCTTGAACTGCCCACATAAGTGCCAGCCCTGCTGCCTCCCATGAGGTCCACAGAACTTCCAGAACCCAGGGAATGACTGTAAGCACTACTGTGACTCCATACTGACTATGGGGAGATCATTCACATGCTTCAAGTGGAGCTGCCCCTTTGGACTAACTCAAGTTCTAAAGGATAGTCATGACCTTCACCTCATTTCCTTCATACTGCTACCAAGGCAGCAGGATGTAGCTATGAAAAAAAACACAGAATAGGTGGGATTTCTAAAAGCTTTCAGCTTCTCCTTGCTCCATACCAGCTGTGCTAGGTAGTAGGAGCATGCCCTGTCCAAGGGAGTTGGTCGGCTCTAGACGTATGCAAGGGAACAGTCCCAGCTTCCAGAGGTACTAACAGGGGAAGGAACTTGTTGGACAGACGCTCCAAATTCTATCCAAATTTTTGATAGAATTTGATCTAGAAAAATAAGTAATTGGCTCCCTGTCTCATGGATTAATAGACAGACAACACATTATTGTAAACCACTCTGAGATCCCTGGGTGATAAATATGTAGGCATAAAATAGTAGCAGTAAACTGTGACAACAGCAATTTCCACCCAGTGACATCACAGAAATCCAGTCAAGTGATTTGCTCTGCCTTCTAGTGGTGTCCAACCCAAGAATTTAGAAGGAAAGCTGCAAAGATTTTCAGAAGTCAGTACACTTTACACTTTCAAAGAAGTGTTCCCTTTTTCAGGTTACTGTGAGATGGGGAGATCCATGAGACCTTTGTGTACATGAGAGGATGCACCTTGGTCTCCACCGTCCCACAGAAAAAGCAAACAACCCTGGCTCACAGAGGGCAAACAGCTGGGCAGCTCTGACAGATAAAGCTAAGAATGACAACCTAAAGCCATCTTTGACTTTCCAGCATCAAATACTTTCCAGTTGCTCCATTTCTTTAAGGAAGTTGGAGCAGGTATCAACTGTGTCTGGTTGCACACAAATTAACATTTCTTCCAACAATCTAACATATCAAATTTCTCTCCAAATTATGCAAAGCCATCCTGGCCGTCCCCTTCTTGATGGAGCTGTTGACTTTTTCTGTTTGATCCCTTTTCCTGCACACTGTCCGATCCTTTACTCTTCAGAGCACAGCACACACCCAGTTGCACTTTCTTTTCCAATTTCTATTTTATCATTCGCAGCAGATCCCGCTGCTCCAAAGTTAGGATACATGAAGATACGAAGTTAGACTCTCATAAAATGCACACATATAAATGCAGTGAAACAGCCCAAAACACAACCAGATGCTCCCTTCAGAATGTTGTTTCCAACTCCATTTAGTGTTCATTTAAAACACCCTCTGTAACTTGTAAACATTACACAAAGTCTTTTGTTAGCTACATGGGACCCTCCTCAAGGCTATGATTTCCTGTCCTCACCTATTTACGGGACTTTTTCCTCTCTCTCTTTTCAGAGTTACACCTGAAATGGTAAAAATGAACAGCTTTCATGCTGGAGTGTTTGCAGTGGGACAGAAAGCTGCGCATTCCCAGGAACCACCTGCTCGTTTTCCCTCTCATTGTCCACACTCTACAACTCAAAGTGTTTCCCTGAACAGGCAAACTGCAAGAGGGTGCTTGGCTCCCCTTCAAGACCATGGAGAGGAAGCTGTCTGCACTTAAGCAGTCTCTGAATGCAAATGCTTTCCTCGGGTGAAGTGGCTCCTCCCCAGTCTTTCAATTTGACAATGATGTCCTGAGTGCAGTGAAGTTGTTATGCCTCTCTCACCTCAGGCTCTCAAATCATGAGCATTTCAGTGGGGAAAAGGTGAGCCAGCTCGAGCCAGTTTGGAAGACAAATGACAGCCCATCCCCAGAACCTGCTCTGAGCAGCTTGTGAGAGTGAAGGAGCGCTATGATTATATTTTACCTCATTAGCTTTCATTCCCTTACTCCTCCATACACCCCACAGGCTGCGTGAAGTTCTCCATGGAAAGAAAAGCTGGTTAGGAAGGGCAAGAGGCCATTTCTTTGGGATGCCAGGATTAGTGGAGTCTCTTGAGAAGGGACACAGTGGGCACTCTGTTGGAGCATGGACAGACCACAGAGAAGGGCCGCAGTGGTCCCACCTACACCCTTGTGAAAGATGGGCTGTTCTTCCAATGTGTGTTATGGGCTTGAGACAGAAATTGCCATGCCAGATCTTCCCGGACTGTGCTACGTGTGAAGCCAAACGAGATGATCCTTTCTGGCCTTAAAATTTAGCTAAAGCAAAATCTTATCTCATTTCCTTTTTTCCCTCAATGGAAGGAATATTTCTTCACAAAGCTCAGCCACATCTTTTTTTTTTCAGTTCAAGAGATCCATTTTTTTTCCCCTGAGAAAATTCAGAGGTCATTTCTCTGTTCTGAGGTTTACTTCTTTTTTGTAACTTGCTCTTTGAGCTGTGAGAAAAGAAAGTGTCTGTCTTAAAAGCTGCTCTCACTGACTGCAGCAAAAGCTATTCTGGGTGCCTTGTGATAATGGCTCCCAGCTTTTTTTGGGCATCTGTGTCCATTTACAAACCAGAAACCTTCTGTCTGTGTCTGTTGTTTCTTCCCCCTTTTTGAACCTGGTGGTTTTACTCGAGCAGCCTGAATAATGGTACTGGTGAGATCACACAGATGATCTTTGAGACAGGAATTGGCATCACAGGCTATTCCTCACACTGGAGTTCAGCAGAAGCAGCACAAATGCCTGGGAACCTATTTTAATAGGTTGATGTTAATGATTTATAGCATGACCACAGCTGTAGTCTCTCTGGAGCAAACAGTTGAGTGTGTTTTGCTAAAACTTTAATCAGCACAACTTCAGCCAGTTGTAATAACAGTCTCCATTCTCATCCTCCTATATGTGAGAGAGTCAGGTCATCCAGTCAAAGGTCAAGTAAAGGCTGACTGCTGAGAAAAAAGTACATTATTCTGTGAGGCACAGGTGATTTCACTTGAACCTTTGACAGGCTGGTAAGGATGTAAATGCCCAGCACAAAACTTTCCCTAGGCATGCTAGTGAGAGGAGCCAGGACTGACAGTCAGACTGGCAGCCTTGCTTTCACCCCTGGGAGTCCAGACACAGTGACTGCCGACAGGAGAGTATCTTGAGACGCCAGTGAGTGAGACCACCATCTCAAAGGGCTAAGAAATAAGAGGGAATGGACCCCCTAATTCCTCTGTGCCCCAAATGGTGAAGAGGCCAGAACTTTGATCCCATTTAATATGTGCAAACACAAACCAGATCAAATATGAACAATGGTGTCTACACAGTTAGTAGTTTCACTGGAAACCAGCTGGTCAGCTGAGGAGAGGTGGGAAACATATTACACAATATATATTTATTTGAGGTACTTATTTATTCATTTTATACTGAGGACACTGTCATCTTTAAAAAAATTCATCTTCCCAGAAGCTGCAAAATACATTTTCCAGTGCTGTTGACCCTTTGGCTTTGTGGAATCACAGTCTGATGTATCACCTGATAATCATATTACCTACCTGAACGCTGCCTTTCATCCATTCCCTGGTGTGGGTTGGTTACGAGTCATATGAAATGAATACTGATAGGGTGGCATTTACACGGCAGGCATCCTCACTGGCTACACAGCAAGAGCATGAAGGTCACCCACTGAATTGGTTTGTGCTTCAGTCAATATTGTCCCATGTGCTCCAGCAGTCCTGTTTTCAGAGAGCATTATCTAATTGAAAACCAAATCTCTGCATCTGAATGCCAGCCAGGAGGCTCACCCAGGTTCCTCTTTTTCTCTGTGCCACAACCACTTGTATTTGATACTAACGAATCTCATCTTTTCCAGATAAGAAAAAAAAAATAATGAGAGCTTATTTGAACACTGCATGAGAGAGGTGGAAGCTGAAATGGCAAAGATGGGAGGGGTAAGAGTGGTTTCTAAGGAGTTGGAGAAAAAAAGCTGTGAAAAAGGGTAGCAACGAAAAATAGTTCCATGAATATTGATGCAGATCTTTTAAAAATACTTTTTTTTCTGTTTGTGCTGTTTTTCTTGTTGCTTTTCAGACTTGTTCTTGTGCCTCAATTTGACAAATGGAAAATCTGAAGTAAGCAAATTTTGTACTTTTACATGCATTTGCACCTGTGACCCCAAACTAAACCTCTGCTTTCAGTTTTGGGCCCCTCCCTTTAAAAAGGACATGTCTAGTAAAGGGCAAGAACACTTGTGAAAGGCTTAGAAGACATCTTATGAGGAGTAGCTGAGGGAGCTGGGTTTGTTTAGTATTGAGAAGAAGAGGCTCAGGGGGCAGCCTGTCACTCTTTACAACTGGCTGAAAGGAGGCTGTAGCCAGGTGGGGGCTGGTCTCTTCTACCGGTAAGAGGATCAGAGGAAATGGCCTTAAACTGAGACAGGGAGGTTCAGATGAGACATTAGGAACAAAGGCCAAAACAAACCACTGTTAGGGTGGTCAGACATTGGAAAAGTTTGCCTAGGGAGGTGGTGGAGTCACCATCCCTGGAAGTGCCTGGATCTGGCAATGGGTGATATGGTTTACTGGTTTAGTAGTGCTGGGTGGATAGCTGGGCTTAATGATCTTAAAAGGTCTCTGCCAACCTTGATGATTCTATGATTCTATTTTTGTCCTCACTATTAACTTCTATTGGTTCCATCCCATAAAAAATAAAAAACAAAACATAAGTGCTTAGAAATACATTAAATCTAAAATTGTCATGATTGATGGAGACATTTCTTTTGGGGAAGAGAAAAGGGTGCATATAGAGATCCTTGGTTTATGCAGTGTTCCACAGGAGGGCAAGGCCAGCCATGAGCACAGAACCCAGGACAGGAGTGCCAGTGTTTCAGTGAAGGACCACAGAGGATTGCTTGCAAAAACGCCTTCAGTTACTGAGCACGTGAGCTCTTCCCTAACTCCCTCCTCTCCAAGTTGTCAATCCTCCCTTTCCCTGCCCCTTTCCCTGGAAAGTTCCCTGTCACTCCTCCTAGCCTCCTCCCCTGCTTCCAGAGAATTCCCTGTCTATTAGTGAGGCTCAACACCCTATTGGTTACTTTGTGTTATTCCACTCCCCTGTTTCCCCTGATAGGTTTGTGTTATGTTAGTCCCACCCTAAACTCCCCTGCTCTACCCTCACTGGTTGCTGTTCCTAAACCCTTCCTATTGAGTTCCTGTATAAAACCATTGTTCACCCTCCCCAGGGGGTCTTGGGGCTTGCTGAATAAAACCGTCCTGTGCATCCCCAAGTCCCGTGTTGCCTCCGTCTGTCCCCGCGCCAACAACTGGGACTGCAGAGCTTCACAGGGGGAGCGACCGCCCGTTCTCTTACCTCTCGCTGCCCAGCATGCCACCGCTCGGGGTGTCGTGATGAGAGGAGCTCACCGCGAGTTGCAACACATAAGTGCCTTAAAAATATATTAAATCTAAAATTGTCATGATTGATGGAGACATTTATTTTGGGGAAGAAAAAAGGGTGCATATAGAGATCTTTGGCTGCTGCAGTGTCCCACAGGAGAGCAAGGCCAGCCATGAGCACAGAACCCAGGACAGGAGTGCCAGTGTTTCAGTGAAGGACCACAGAGGATTGCTTGCAAAAACGCCTTCAGTTACTGAGCACGTGAGCAGCTAAGCAGAGTGGTGGACCTGCCAAAGACCTGCCCACACACTTCTGCCTGAGCAGCCACAGCTCACCCCTGTGCTTTGGCTAACCTCCCTGCAGCACAGCAAAGGCTGTGCTGTTTCAACAACTGCCACTCAGCTTCCTCCCAGCCACAGCTGAGGGACAGAAATTACAGAGAGGAAATTTAACCATCTTCTCTGATTTCCTCTGTGTGGAGGTAAAAAACTGTGAGCCAGGAAACACAGATGAACACGTAATTGGTTATTGATAAGCGCCAAGGGCAGCAGCAACTGTGTGCACATCAGAGCAACATCTCTGACAGTGCATCTCAGCACTGATCTGCTTTACCAACAGAAGGAAACATTCTTCTGCCAGAGCATCAGGCACTAGGGACAATTACCCAGCAAACACTGAGCAGGGAAGTGGCTGGTCTGCCCGAGCAAGAGATGCCTGCTGCTTTCCTTGCTGGGGTCATGGTATTGCTATGGTAATACCCACAATAAATCTGCCTGCTATCTGCCATGGGCAGAGGGGCTGCAGTGCAGGGCCAGAAGCTTTTCCATCAAAATCAAACTCTGCTTACTCAAAGATGAAATACACTTCCCTGGAATTTACACTGGGATCGCAAGCAGCTGATAGGGACTGATGAAGCTTGCAAAATCAGGTGTCATCACGTTTCCAAACCGTGTTCTTTGTCTCTCTGGTGAACTTTATTGGCACGGACCTGGGGCTCTTCGACTTGCTCTTTAACTCTTTCTTCCACTTCTTTCTCCTTTCCTCCCTCTTTCTCAGCCCAAATACCTTGTTTAATCTCCTTTTTCTACCCTGGTTCAGTACCCTTATGCTTTTCTTCCTCTGCCAATGCATGTGTGTCTTCCCTCTCTTCCTCTCTATGCTCCCCCACCTCCTGTACAGTGCCTACTTTCTTTTGTTAGGTCCATATAGCCATCCCCTCCACTCTTCTGTTTCACTCCATACATCCACATCTTTCTTCCTCCATGTTCTATCTCCATCTTTCATCCTCTTTCTTTGCCACCTGCCAATTCCAAGCCTGTCTGTGCTTTCCAGTTCTTTTTTTCCCTGATGCCATTTCAATTACTGGCTGATTCTCTGCTCGCTTTCCTCTCTCTCTCTCTTTGTTTCCCCTCTTCTCCCCTTAGGGACTCAAGCTTGTCTCTCCCCATTTGTTCAGGGATGCCATCACCGTGGATTTTTAGACATTTGCAGGTTTGTTTGTTTTTATCATCATACCTCTCTCTTGCTGCTTAGCTGCTTGTCATTTCACTTTCCTCTTTCTGCCTACCCCCAGCCAGAGCATCATTATGTCCTTTCTCTGTCTCAGCCCATCATTTCCCACAGAGGCCATTATTATTAACCATGCCGGGAGATGTATGAGCGGCGGTCAGCAGGGTCAGCAGGGCTCTGTTTCAAATTGATGGGAATCAGAAATGGAAGTGGCACAGCAGGCAAGGGGACGGGCCATGTGGGAAGGAAGCAATGGCACCTCAAAGGCTGAGCTGCAGAGGGAGAGCTGGCAGCTGAGTCAGAGGGGTCTCCAGCACCACACCCTGACAGACACACCTTAATTAACACTCCCCTGCCCTCAAAAAGCTGGATGAAGCCAGTGAATATGAAGGATTCTCAGTGATCCAGATGCTGCCTGTTGCACTGTAGATCAAGCCTCATTTTATAGAAACACGTCTCCATCAGCCTCCTGACATCTTCAGGCCAGAGAGAAATTCCTTTCAATTAAAGAGCTTGCAGGAGGATCCCATTACTGCAGCAGGTTTCTCAAGTGCAGGAAGGGGGTGAGAGAACAGCTGCCAGCACTGAGCGGGGAAAAGGATGTAAGAGGCTATGAATATTGGTTTTTGATTTTGATGTTAAAAGACAAGTGCCAGAGCAGTGCTTATTTAATGACCTAAGGAAGCAGAAGCAGAGGGAGCGTCGTTCTTGGCACCCTTGAGGATGCTGATTGTTAATCGCCATGTGTGGGGTTCCTCCTTGAGACAGGCATCCTGTAGCAAAGCCTTCCTTCCCCCATGGGCATCTGCTCCAAGCTCTTTGACATGTATCACTCCTTCACTCTCATAGCCCCAGAACTTCCAGCTCCTGGCAAGAGAAGAGGTTCCAGCTACATTCCTGTCCCGAGCACCACATTTATAGGACAAATGCTTTGGAGACTGCCAGAGCCATTTAGGGAACAGCATCTTGAGGCAGCAAATGTTCTTATCTTCCTGTGCAACACCTCAGTACAAGCTGCACTCTCTTTCAGATACTTAAGGGGGCTGCATGGTTTTAATAGTCCTGCTTCTTCACACTCCTGCAAGTCCAGGAATTCAAAGTAAACTTACCTTTTAAAACGGCCTTCAGAACACTTGAAAAATGCATCTGGGAAAGAATCGCTTACAGCTGCTCAACCAGGCCTGTCTCTGTTGCCTTTCCCACAGGCATCATTTAGTTATTGCCTGCATATAAATGAGGCAGGCTTTGATGGAAGAGCTATCGACAAGGGTACCTCTCTCCATTTTCTTTTCCTGACATGGGGAATTCTGGAGAGGAGAGAGCCTACATTACAAATAGTCAGAAAGGGAACAGCCAAGTAACAGAAGGATAAGTTTGGTATACCTCTGCTAGGTTGATGTCTACTAAACAAGAGCTAGTTGGAGGATCTTTGAGTTTGCAGACTATCTAGCTAAATGAATAGCCTTTGCTGTCATTAGTATTTTGATGGTAGTTTTATATTTAAAGTCACTTTCAAAATGTCTCTTCTGGACAGCTCTCCAGAACAAAGCTATCTCCTTGTGAAGCTATTTCCAGCATCATAAAGACAATGCACACCATTTGCCACAGTAATGTGAAGTCAAGTCCAAGTGGATTCTATTTACAGCCTTAAAATTGAATTTCCAAGCTAGGGTTTGACAGGTGGAAACAGGAATTTGCAACATTCCCGCCTAGATTTATTGACATTGTATAACCGCTAGATTAAAACAGGAATTGCAAAATGGAGTCATGTGATAAAGTTTGGCAAAACAACAGCAAATATCAGTAAGACCACAGTCACAGGGCAATGTTTGCCAATAATATATTTAATTTGGGACTGAAAACAAGCAGCTTCACTCATGAGCTACAATTCCCAGACACTGAACTCCTGGCCATGAAGGCTATAAACTTTGAGGAGGTCTTGAGGCCTTTCCAAATGATACGAAAATCTTTGGTTAAAAACCTGAGTTCCCCCCCCACACACACTTTTTGTCATCCAAGCCATCCTTGTCAAGAGCAACTGATTAACATACAGTTGGGGCTTACAGACCAAATTTTAAGATGAAATATGCTGGGAAAATGTTCCACATGTGAAATCCAGATCAGTTTTTGACTCATTCTCTCCTGCAAGTTCTCTAGTACAAAACTTTGTGGAAAACTGGTCCCTGAACACAAATTAAGGCCTTCAAGGCATCTGAACTATTTTTTTTTTTTTTGCAAATAAATGTTTTCAGTGAGACAGCTCAAATGAGCTAGGTCCTGATACAAACACTCATAGTGTCAAATTCAGATAATGACAACCACAGCCCTATTATTATTTAGCATAAGCTAGGCCAATAACATGGGAAATTTAGACAAGTTTATTCATGATTTCACAGGAATTTAAATGTAGACATTTCAAAAAAGGCCTACAAGTTACTGTGTGGGCGAAGAAATTCATAGTGGTCACTGTGTTTTCTGAAAGAGAGCTGCTGCAATAATGAAACACTTTTGCATTCCCATAAACAGAATTCATGGAAACAGTCACCCTTACAGAGAATACTTTTCCTGTACAACAGTGGATTTAAGCCGGCAAGTTTGTGTAAATTGCAAGAAGCTGTGAAAAAAATTAAAAAAAAATTTAAAACATCTAAAGATTGAAATCAAATAATTTTCACAACTTGTCCTCTTACCAGCACCTGAAGAGTGGTCTGAAACTTTTCAGGATGCATCTCACTCTGTTCAAATTAGCTCAAGTTGTTTTTCAGACAGGTCAAATTTGGCTGAGTAGCTTTAGGTTTGGAGGCACAGGTAGGTGTCAAGAAGAGTGTTACAGCTCTATCTCTGTGAAGAATGCAGCCCCTTCAAAAGGCAGAGATAGCTGCCTTTCCATTTAAGACATAGTACATTTTATTTTGACTATGGCAGCCACAGGAGTACTGAAGAAAACACAACTTCATATGGCAAATCAGCAGACTGCTGGCCTGCAAAATCTCACATTGATATGCAGATGACATTAGTTGTCTTCTGGGATATGAATAATGCCATAAATGACACACAGAGAGTATTTTCTTAAAAGCAACTACAGCTTTAATGACACACTCTGATGCCAAGCAATGTCTGATCATTTTTTAAAGACATTTGATCTATAAACAAATCAACTTCCTGAAAGATACTCAACATCAGCTGTCACATGAGGAAGGAAGGTGAGCAGAGACAGACAGATGAGGGAGATGAATGGTCAGAAGAGTTTTGGGTACGATCTCCTAGTACATTACATATCTCATACAGGAATAATGGAATGTAAATACCAGCATGTCCCCAGTGACCACTTAGTTTCGACAAGAGAAACAAGCACTTGGCTCAGTGGCTCAGCTACTGCACACCTAGTGAAAAGCAGCAGCCCAAGGAGAACAGAAGGCCCCAGGGGCTGTACATAACTCGGAACCACTATTACTCTTTCTAAGGAGGCTATAAAACTCTTCTAGGGCTGGGGTGGCACTAAAGAGGGAGAGAACTAAAAAGACAGTAAAATGAATAAATAATCTATTCCTGCTGAAGGTCTGTGCAAACCAGGAACATCAGAACTTTAGGAAGTCTAGGTAGACGGACCTGTGCCAGAGAACCCCTGTGTTCACATTCTGCTCTGTGCCTGGTATTATTCCAGCCTTTTAATTGGAGAACAACATCTGAGGGGTACTCTGAAGCAACGCCACTACAACACCCTATGCTCAACAATGCACAACAGCTCTGCAACACTTTGTTCAACTCCTTTGCCCATCTGTAGAGAGTTCCATGAATACTCAGTGCTCCCTGCCCTCTTGTGCCCAGTGACCAAAGCCTAACACTCGATTTTTGCAACACACTTTTGTTAAACTGCCTCCTAGAAAGCCTCTCTCCATGGCATGGAGAAGAGCGCTCTGGAGCAGTTGAGGATTTCCGAGGAGACACTGCCTGAGATTGAACTTTGAGAATTTAAATCTCTCCCTCCCTCCCTCCCTTCAAGAAAAGGCAGGAGTGCTTGATGTGCCAGGGTGAGCCAGGGAAGTTGTGCATGGGACCTCACCGCAGCAAAGAGAGGGGAGAGACTGGACAATGAAACACATTCATGCAGAGAGGGGGACTTGGGACATTCAGTCTCCAGCTTTTATATCTGCCTAGAGACTGGAAAAACACCTTCACTTCCAAACACATTCATAATTTCCAGACTATCAGGAGAAAACCAGACAAGGGGCAACCCTTGGATGCTTTTACAACCTTTCTACATTGATTCATTCTTGAGATACAAAGCGGTGAGTGAGCTGAAATCTCCTCTTACTCAAACCTTATTTTTCATAATTATGCATCTTTAGTGTTTCATAACGACCAATTTAATCACTTTTGCCGTTTAGAGGACTACAACAGCCAATCGTGGTAATGGGCTTGGTATTTGGTAGGAACCATTTAACGCCCAAGAGCCCTTGTTCTAGGCCACTTGATGCCACTTAAGTTTGACAGACAGACTCTCATTAGCTCAAGTTGCAAAACCTCTAAGATGAAGCTCATTTCTTTTAAACAAACTCTGCTCAGTGATCCCCAAAGTCTCCAAGCAAGGAAATTTTTAGCTCACTTCAGATCTGTGCAGGTCTGTGGAAATTAATCAGCATATTTCACCATACTATGGACTTTCTCTGAAATTCCCTACCTTTCCTCCTTACAGTTGTTCTCTCATACTTTGCACATGAGATCTGTTCCTCCCATGGCCACCCAGCCTGTCTCGTGGAGGGCCATCTGGGCTTATGCGACCTTTCTTTTTCATACATAACACTCTTGATGAACTTCTGCTCCACTCTGACCAGCCTGCACCTGCCTCTAAGGGACAGCTCTCACAACGCAATCGTGTCTTGCTGAGGACAGACAAAACACATTTGGAAACCTTTAAAAATATCTACAGATCTCTAGCTGCTGCTAAAATTGCTATCCTTGCCTTTGCCATCCCCATCTGTTCTTTAGATAGTGATCCAAAATGCAAAAAATAAAGCTCAGGGCATCTGAACTGCTTTAGATGCTCTCAAACTCACATGCAAGCCTGCACCCCAGCTCAACCAAAGCAGGCCTCCCTACACAGCTGCAAGGAGGAGCAGTGGGATATCAGTGGGATAACAGGAGTGCTGCAGATCATGTTTGCCAAATGCATGGACGGTGGCTTCTGAGAAATCTCAGGCTACTGCAGTAAGGGTATGCAGGGAAGGAAAGATGTTTTTGCTCAAGGACTTACACAGCAGAAGGGACGGCTTCTCCTCAAAGAATTTTGTGTTCAATGGGCAGGATAACAACTTAGCATTGCTGTTATGCAAGAATGTTAGATCTACAATGTCTGGTTTAAAACCACTGACTCCATTCACTTTTGCAATGCTCCCCAAGAACAAATTTGCCCTTTACATTTTATATTTTCCCCATTATATCACAATCTTAGTACATGCAATGAGACTAGGAGTTGTAAATGCAGGAATGTTAAATGGAAAACATGCTAATATGTGAACAGTTACCTCCTCAGTAATAGATGAAAGGCATTATTTTGTGGCACAGTCTGATGGGACAGAGTATCACCTCACCATATGAACAGCCTAAATGCTTCAGAAAGGAAAAAAAACCCGCAATACGTTGAGCTAAATGAGCAGAAATCAGTCCTTAAAAAGGAAAGCTCCATTCTGAACACAACTAATGTCAGCATCTTCCACAACTACAGCTTTCTGACATGTGAAATGTTGACCTGACAGAATGGGTGGTGGATTGCCCTGCATCTGAACAGTCTCAATGGACCTCATGTTGTAAACCACCAAGCTTTGTTCCAGTACAACTAATGCAGTATGCTCAGTGCCACAATTAAAATGGACTCATTTTCATCAGGCACACACTGACAAACTGACAATATTACGAGACACTGTGTGCACCTGTCCAAAGCCAATGAGAGCATTAACTGATGTTATGATATATTACTTGAGCAATAGCCCAATGCCCCTTACAGGCTGCCTGCTAAGGCACACTCAGCAGGAGAAGAGTTAAGGTTGCATCTGTAACCTTAAATCTCACCTTACCAGGCTTGTGAGTGTTTAACAGTGCAACTTTAATGCGTTCTTATCAGAGCATTTTTATTGAGCCATTATTAACATTGGTTAGATACAATCTAGTGTTTCCCAGATCCCCCTCATCCCCAGCCATTACCTGAGCCACACAGAACACAAGATTCAAAGGAAGCACTTAAGTCAACCTCTGCTATCGTTCTCCAGACACCAGTGCTGCTAATTCCTTAGCAACTCCCTTAAATGGGACTTGAGTTTTAGTTGCTATCTTGCATGCCCTCGGCCAGGCTGCACACTGAAGGAAATCCTCTACTGATAATTAATAAGTTCCCCCGACACTGCCTGCTCATTATTCTATTATTTTAGTCCTCTAATTACTTTTGTCTGTTCAAGTTAACAGTCTCCTTCCCTCATCTTCCCAGGGTCTCATGCAGGAGATGCTGCACGGCAAATGTGACTTTTCTTTGTTCCCAAGTCCCTTACAGACTCTGCTCTGTGCATGGACTCCAAGAGCCATCCCAGCCTCTTGCAAGGAGTGACTTGCCTCTCCATGGGTCTGTATTTCACTCAAGTTATGGTACATGCAGCTCCAGGCATCTAAAGTGAAGCTTCCTGAAGAAATATGTAGGGAACATGGGTATCCCTGTGTCATCCCCTGGAAAGCTCACAAGAGCACAAGGAATCCTCCTCATAGCAATCAAATGGTTGCTATGGGGTCACCTAGAATTTCACAGTGCAAGGAAACCATCTACCTATATGTGCCCTGAGCTCCTTCTGTCACAGCAGCCTCTCCCCTGTAGTGGGTTTGGCAAAGGGGAAATTTATTTCCCCAACAGCAGACCTCAGAGCGCTGTGCTTTGCACTGGGAGCTAGAAAGGTGTTGATAACACACTGGCACTTTGTACTGCTGAGGGGTGCTGGCGCAGCATCAAGGCTGTCTCAACATTTCCCCCTCACCAGCTGGCTGAGGATGAGTGAGGTCTTGGAAGGGGACACAGCCAGGACATCTGACCCAAACTGACCAAAGGAATATTCCATACCATTAGGCATTATTCCAGCAATAAAAGCCAAGAGAAAGGATGGAGGTATTCATTACTGTGATGTTTGTCTTTTGAAGAAACCACTACATGTACTAAAGCCCAGCTTCCTGAGAAGTGGCTGAACATTGCCTGCTGGTGACAATTAGAGGGTAAAAATAAATATTTTGTTTTCATTTGCTTCTGTAAGTGGCCTTTGCATGTGCTTTCTCAAATGGCCTTTATCTTGACCCACAAGTTTTTTCCATCTTATTTTTTTCCATGCCCCATTCTACTGAGGAGGTAGAGCAATAGAGCAGCTTGGTGGACATCTGGCAATCAGCCAAGGTCAACCCACCACATACCCGAAGCCCAACAGTCAGCACAAATTAACTTTAAGTCCCTTGGGCAGAAGGGGAGACAGAAGCAGGATCCAATTATTTATTTGCTTGGAACATGCCCAAGTACAGCAGAGATAAATGCAGTAGATAAAAGCAAGCATGTCAGAGAGAGGCTGGAGTTGAAGAGTTTGGAGTCTGACCTGAGCTTCTGCAGTTTGGGGAACTTCTGAAATTTTGTCTTCTATCATGATTGACTTTAAAATACTAAATCTTTCACTCTGTCACACAGCTGCAGTTTAGCATGTACAGCCAGGGTTTGGACAGGTGTATAGAACCATGGCAGGTACTGTGCTTTTACTTTTCATGCTTACTGCTATGTTTCACAATTCTAGCTTGAAGGAAATGCAAGCCTTTGAGGTTTGTGGGTAAGGCAGGTAAACATCAAAAAGCTTATCTGTGCAGCAAACTGCATGGACAGACACCAGCACGGTGAACACACGAATAAACACAGTCAAGTGCTCACAAATAATGCATGCAGCAGTGTGCACCTGCATGCTCATGCTGCTTTTACAAATCTGCAGGCTGCACAGCAGGTAAGGAGGGTGTCAGTGACATATGGCCACCATTACAGTGCTCGTAATTAGGATGATCCTGCCAGCAATTCTCAGCCAGGCACATGCAATAGGGCAGTGACCCACAGGCACCATTATGAGAAGCCTAAGGAGCCCCTGGGAGACTACATTGCTCTTCCCTTTGCAGCAACCTCATCTCCCACTGGTGCCTTTCCTGGGATACAAGCCCAGACAAGGGGTGGGCTCTTTGAAGTGTTCTGCAGTGCCATAGATATGGTCCTGTCCTCATTCCACGACCCTTCCCCACTGCCACTGCCCTCAATCAACACAACTGCAATCTCCCACGATCACTGCCTTTTCCAAGCCATCAATACCTGCATTACACTTTTCTACCTTGAAGATTGTACTGATCTGCGGGGAAGCTGGACTCCAGGATGGTTTGGATGGATGGAGACGAGAGATCTCTGAAGGCTGCTCTTAGAATATTTGGTTTATTATAGAGGGTGAAAAGCCCTGCGAGGAGCTGCCAGACGCAGCACGTGGCAAGGCCTGAGGGAGTGAGGGAAGGGAGAGACAAGGGGTAGAGGGAGATAAGAGGATGCTCCAGGAGAGGGTGGAAGTTCCAAGAGAGCGTCTGGCTCCGCAGGGACCCCTTATCAGAGGGCTCCAAGGTGGGCTGGAACAAGACTTAGGCCAATGGGGTCACAGACACCTGATGTTTCAGGGGAGGGTTACAGGTGTGGATGAACCATACATTTTGGGGGTGAGATAGAACAGTCCATTTGACTTTTGGACCTATCTGTAGGTAAGGGCATTGTCCAACCAGAAGGGGGGACTGTCTTCATCCTGGCTGTACTATTGTTTTCTACTTTTTCAGTAACTAAGGTTTGTTACCATTTCAATCTCTGTATTTCCTAAATCTTTTGCCAGGCAATCATATTTATAAGGCTGTCTTGTTTCATCTTCCCCAACACTGATCCTTTGGTAGGATATGCTTATCTTTCCAATGGCTCAAGTCACTCCAAACGGGGTGTGACATTCAAAGGCTGCATGGGAGCACAGCTCCTGCTCTCCTGGATGTGCCTGCACTCCCCAGCCCCTCCCAGCCCCTCTGCTTTGCTCCTCTGCTGCAGGAACACTGCGGTGGGCACTCACTGGGACTTTATGAGAAAGGATGATTTGTTCAGCCAGTGCATGAAAAAATACAGAGTACATCAGAAGAGTCGTATTTTTCAGGTGCTGTTCCGAAAGGAAAGAGGAGCTGAAGAAGAAATAGGAACAGTGCTTTTGTACATACACCTACTAAGAAAAAAATAACCCCCTGAATCATGTTTCCAGTCTCTCACACTTTTCTTCAGACAGGAAAGGGAGGGATGTTGTGAAGACATATTTCTGAAAGGCTCAGAAAGGAGGCTGATGAAGCAAACAGAGCACAAGTGTTCACAACACCAGGGTCTGTCACAGCCTGGCACTACCAAAATAGCTCAGTGCCTTCAGCTGGGAGACTCCCACTTCCACTACAACTGTGTTCAGGCCTGGGAAAAAAGCTGCACACTGCAGGAGGCTGAGTGACATCGACATTGCTGAAGCAGTTTCAGGATATGTTGCCCCTAAAGCTGGCTTTCTCTTTGCCCTAGGTTATCTACGCACACAGGAGACTCTTGCAAATAATCTGCTTCTCCCTACACCCCACTCTTCTCTCTAACGCTATTTTTCAGCTATCTCTAGAGCTGGAATATATAAGCAGCTTCATGATTGGGATTGGTGTGGGGGTGGAGACAGAGGCAAAAGACAGTAAGATAATTGTGCAAGAGATACATGAAGGGGTGAAGGCTCTGGGGCTGTCTGGAGGGAAACTCCCTCCAGACATCCTGTCCTGGCAGGACCTGTGCGCTGAAGTAGATGCTGTCATCTATGCTCACTATGGTCCTGAGATGAGACACTAGGTCTGGCTCCAGTGCAGAATACATCAGGCACTGAAGTCAGTGCAGCCCCTGAGGTCAGCTGTAGTCACATAACAGCATAATAACAAAATGGTGGTCTCTCCCTTTAAATAAATAAAATAATAAAAAAAAAAGAAAAAAAAAGCATGGACCAAGCATAAGCTACTACCTTAACTTTCCCTTTTTATTAGTGTGTCTCTCTCCTGCTGTGAAATGAGAGTGAGAAATATGCTTGCCCTAAGTGAAACCACTTATAGATTACAGCTACAAGGGAAAAAAAAAATGCAGCATCCCCATTTTCTTCTTAAGGATGTTTGAATTGCAACTATTCAATTTAACATGCTGTGAATTTTTTCTCTCTTTAATTCACAATCAACCTCTCTGTATCTTTACAAGCACATTTAAATTTCCAGATGTGAACTACAGCTGCAAATACAGAGCTGCCAATGGGGAATATGACCTCCAGATGGCAGAGGGAATGGGACCCAGTCCTAAAATATCCACCTTTTATTTTTACTCTGGTGAATCCAGGGAACCTCTGTCCCCAAACCAGCAGCTCCAAGCACAAAGGACCCAAAGCAGACTTGTGTGTTCATATCACTAGAGGGAGACACAGCAACACACACATCCATACCTCATCAGTGTCCTGCACTTGGTAACCTTCTCTTCAGATGCTGTGTTTTAGTGCAGTTGACTACCTGAGTGCTAAACGGTGTGTTTGGAGAACAAGGAAGGCTGGTAGGGAAGGCAGCCAGATGGACTGCATCTAACCAGTCTCAGCAGGGCAGGCCTAGGAGACCTCTCCTCTTTTTGTCCTAGTCAGAACAAAAAAAGTCCCTTGACTTTAATGGGTCTGTGGAATGGGTAGGAGGAATGATGTGGAATTGGAAAGTTCATTAAGCTGCTGTTGTGATCCTGCTTGTGAAAGCACATGGCAATTCCTTTTCCTGACATTATTATGGGAGATTTTGAATACTCATCTTCTGGGGTGCTCAGTTTTCACTCCCACATCTAAGCCCTCTGGGATCCTTCCAGACTGGCACAAGGAGGTAGGGGAGGAAAAGCACCTTGCTGTTCCTGGATGCCCCAGCTAAACAGGAGTGTCCCCACTGAGCATCACTAAGCTTGAGGGTAGAGGCACAGCACTGCAAAGACAGTAATATTACAGCATGCAGTGAACTAGAAAAATGCTGCTTTCCTGTAGGTGGAGGAAAGTTCTCATATGGACACAATCCAGCTCAGCCTTTAAAATGCCATGGAAAAGACTTTAGCAGCATGACCGACTAGAATTGGAGCCCATCTGGGAGAAGATAAAAAAGAGGCAACTCTACCAGACTCCAACTTGCTGCAAGGAGCAACATTTTTATGTGGCAGGAAGGCACTAACTTGGTACAAACTGCCACATCTTGCCAGCAGCACAGACAGCTTTGCCAGAGGTGGAGCAGACAAGCACTGACCAGAAGACTCCACGTGTTCCTCTCCAACCACTGCTGTAGGCAGCAGGGGACATTTCCTCCTCACAACAGCTTTATCTGTCTGTGTCTCCAGAAATGCCAAAATACTCATGAGGCCTTGCTCTCCCTCTCTGCCCTGGGACAGTAGAGTGAAATCAAAGCTGTTAAGAAATGGAACATTTCATGCATAAGCAGTGTTTGCACTGAAACAGCATCACAGCCCAGAGTAACCAAATGGGGCATTATTGCAAGATGATTACAAGAGGAAGGATCCCTGTGCAATGCATGTGTTGCTGGGCATAGAAGGAAGAAGGTAAAGTGTGCTGGGGAGAGAGAGCCATCATAACTTAAGTTTGTTACAGGTGAGGAAGGAGGCAATATGGATCTAGCTGGTGGGCCCTAAGAAAAACAGACCTCTAAAAATATAAGAAATATAGAGAAAGTGTTAGTGGGAAGTAAGTAGAGGTTGAAACAACTTTGGATGCCTTATGGAGAAGACCTGAAAAAGTTGAAAGCTTGGCTTGTTTCCCAGGCTCTTTATGAGCCAGCATGCTCTTCCCTTTTTTTTTTTTTTCCTTACATATTGGATAAGATGAAGACTAGATCAAGAGAAAAAGACATCTCAGAAAGTGTGCTAAAGCAAACTGGGAGTGTATAAGAGGTAAAGTGAAAGGTCCCTGTGGAAGATGCTTTACCAGAAAGTATTTTGAACATTAAAGAAGGAAAAAAAAAAAAATAAGAGGGAAAGGAGACCTGTTTTAAAAAATCATCAGTTGCCTCAGTTGTTTTGTTAAACAAATACCTTGTAAACCTCAAGTTTCCTGAGACAGTTTCATGGAGAGAAGGTTGTGAAATTAGAAGAACTGGCACAGTAATGCCACGAAACCCCCACCAAATCCAAACAAAAACCCCACCCCATGCCTCCCAAAACAAGGCTGCTTTTCTCTACAGCTGTTTCACTAAGGTTTTAGGAGAGCAGCAGAAAGATGGGTAAATACAAATGCTTTAGATAACCAGAAAATCTGCTTCCCACCACTACCTACTGACCACAGAGCTGACTCGTGGTGATTCTGGCTGAGGGTTTTCTGCTTGTTACTTTGGGCATAAACTGTGTTTCCCTAAGCAACACAAAGTGAAGCAACAAGGCTTTAGACTTAGGCAGCAATGAGAAGCAAGCCAACACAGGACATAATGAGCAAAGTTGCCCATTGTGACCAGTATGACTCTCCTAACTCATGCCTTTAGAAAGCTCTCTGTCTCTACTTGCTTCAGTACTCAGCTCTACAAGGAGACTGGCATGCACTGAAGGAAACTACACAAGTGAGCGGGGGTGTGAGATAATCTGTCTCTTTCACTTTAGCTCTTATCCCGATCTCTGAGCCCCAAAGCATGAAGTTTAACATCCTTTTCAGTATTCTTATTGTGAATAACAAGAATATCCAGATTTGTTCACATTATCCTCAGGAATACACAAGCTGGTTGAGTCTTGCCAAGTTCTCGTCTTTAAATAACTTTCCATGACAATGAGTTCTACAGCTGTTTATAAACATATTATATGTATACCATCTCAATTACACAGGCCATGCAGGCACATTTCTGTATGCTCTATCCTTCCTAAACTTCCCAGGCTATGGTAAATTCCCTGAGACTCAATAAGAATTTCTAGCACCCTCTAGGGAGAATCAGACTGGCATATTTGACAAGCCTTCTCATCTCCTTTCATTTTATGCTGTGACATGAAACTTGGGTGTTGCAATCAATACTTATCTGCTTTGCACTAGACTGGTTCTTCTTATGCTGTGATTACCACTGTAACAACTAAGCTCTTTTTCTGAGACAAAGTGGGTTTCTTTAGACTGTCAGGTGGAATTTGGAAGAATACAGAGTGTTTTCTTCTCCATCAAGTGGCCTTGCTGGGCTGAAGCCAAGGAAGTTAGATCCAGAATGGGATACCTAGTGGCTTTATACAAGTTTCATACTCTGTAGCTTCTCTAGGAAAACAGAATTGCTTGTTCTTCAGCTGGTAATTCAATCCCTCAACTTTAGCCAATTTAGCTTTGTCTCCCTGTCACCAGCTCTCAGGCTGCCATCAGCATGGGTATTAAAGGCATTTGCCAGAGCACCCATGAGCAAGGCCCTTGGAAAAGTTTCAATCACTGATGCTTTTGTGGCAAAGAAACAGAAACACCAATGGTACTGCTCTTGTGAACTCAAGTACAAGCTTCTCAGCACAGGAGATGGCTTTTTCTTCTGCATTTGCCTGCCCATGCACAGCAAAAAGATTGGCAGTGAGATCTTTTGTAATCCAAAGACCTTGTAACAACTGTTCATGTTCATGTTGCTGCAAACTGATTCACAAGAGGCCACTCTTTAGGGCTTCCCTTGAGAGTTTATTGGTAAGGATATGAATGTACATTAATTTTTCTTCTTCCCAGAAAGCCCTTTTTCAGTCAATCAGGCACCTAGCTTGGCTCTGAATAAGACACAGAGATGAGAAATGATAAATTATTCTCTGGACTGTGATCTCAGCAGCTTACAGGTAGGGAAAAGACACATTAGCCTGAATAAACATAAGTCAGTAGAGACACTGAGTAAAACTAAGATGGGCTTGAAAGCAGGCATTGGCTACCATCCCTGACCTATTTTACTGCAGTATTTTCTTGACTGTGTTGGTTGTTATCCTGGTGCAAGGTACAGGGGAAAAAGAGCTCCTTCTAACATAACCATCCCCAGAAGGGTAGGCTGCCTGTTGTATCCCTCACAGACCATGTAAGTGTGATAAGTGATAAATGGTTCTGTTTTGGGACCTCATGCAGGATGTGGTGTAGCTACGGGATATTTGAGGTTATTGCATTCAGTGACAAAAAATAATCTATGCCTTTGTGGGGCATGAATTAGGCAGGTTATGAGCTAATATTAAGGAGAGTAAACCAATAGGGTACCACCCAGTCTTGGTACAAAGAATCTGTGTTTTGTCCCCTTCAAGAGATGAGACTATGGAGTGTTCCCTAGTGAAGTATCCCTAAGGCTGACAACTGGTAATTCATGCAGGCTGCATAGGGCATCATCAATACTCACCCCTGCCCTAACTGAGCACATCATAGTTTCCTGACAAATCCAGTTCAGACCTTCCGTTTTTTCTATGGCTTACCATCACAAACCAGGGTGGCAAAAGTCATCAGGTAGCCTGCAGCTTGAATCACAGGAATGGGATCAGACTATGTTCAGAGAGGGATGTGCTGGCCTCCTGCTGGAAGGTGCAGGTCAGTGATCCCAGGAAAGAGCTCTGCTGGCTGGAGGAGAGAGCTAATGAAGCTGTTTGTGCTCCCAGACAATGTATGTTAAATTATCCACAACTACTCTGACCATGTTGCCAATGTCCTACAGAACAATAGCCTGTCAGGTGAAAAAGAAATGGATCTGGGTGACTCTCTCCACCTGCTCCGTCAAAATACAATCTGCCAATCATCTGAAGAGGAATGTAAGAGGAGAGCAAGGACTTGCATCGTTCCAAGGAATGTCATTCCTGCTTTCATCAAATTAAAGCTGATCTGTATCGTCATTTACCATTGAATTATTAAAGTATTTTTCCCCTTACCTGCCTTCCTCCTAGGTGTCAGTGTTACAGTCATCAACCTCAGTCACACTTTAGCTTTCTCACAGGGTTAGGAGAGGTTTTTTTCCTGTAGGCTGCTTGAGGGCATCAGGACTTACAGTTGAAGTGAGAAAAATGTCTGGTTCAACTGCCCACTGAAGAACCAGAAGAGGAAGCAACACAACAGCTTATAAATCAATTTTTTATCTTCCCAGATAGGCAGATAAGTAAGTTATGATTGCATTATTTAAATGAACTATTACATGCATTCCTACCTTCTCTGCCTAAGTACCAACACTACCTTCCCTTGCATTTGTATCTTCCACAGCCAACAAGAATTTCATAATTTCTGTGGTCCTAACCAAGGTAATTAGCCAACAAACTCTATTGATAAAGTCAATGAATGAAAGAAACAGCAGACAAAGTTGCTAATGAACTCCTTGAGGAGAGTACACAAAGAAGAAGTAATTTGGTCCTCTTGCCCCCTGAAACAGGTTTAATTTCACTACCTGGCCATTCAAAACCTCCCACACAGGCTCAATAACACTCTTTCTTCCAGTTCTGCAGTCACAAGTTTAACCATGAAAAAAAATTGAAGGAGAGAGATATATTTTAGAAACCTTTACAATGGTCTAAAATAGCTCTTTGATGCATAGCAGATGTCTTCAAAACTCGCATAAATGGAGCCCAAATGCCTTGCAGTTCTGGAAAAGGGAGATTCCAAGATAAGACATGTTTCCAACTGCAGCAGCTCTGGAAGGGATTTGGAATTTATATTAATTGTCAACCTCAAGGAAAACATTTAAAAGAAGTCCTTCTGTCTCCCATTTTGAGACAAGTGTCTTACTGGGCTTTATGCTGCTCAAAGACCTGATGTCTGCCTGAAAGCAGTTCCTCTGTATCTCTAAAAGACAGCAGATGGGTTCAGATGGGGAAAAAGAAAGAACCACAATCAGTAACACATGGAGGTGACAGACTGAGGACTGCCTGCCCTTCATCATAACCTCTAGTTTGTTACACAGGAGGTGCTTGGCAGGCTTCATTATAGGGAGGAGGACTGAGGAGGGATTGGAAAAGAGTCAGTGAGATGGTGCTGAGGGATGCTAACAAGGCAACACCTCTGAGACACGCAGCATGGGAGGAAAAATGTGAAGGGACATGCTGGAAAACTGAACAACAGAGCCAAGGAAACTGTCCCCATGGTCACAGTAAGGATGGGATTCTTCAATTCTGTTGCTAACTGTGGGGATAACCAGAGTGAGGATTTGTTCTGTTGAGACTTTTGTAAAAAGGGAAAAAAAAAAAAAAAAATTCTGACACAGTGAAGTAGGTGGTACAAATGAAAAACTCCCACAAAGCAGCAACAGTAAAAATGATGAGTCAAGACAAGAATCTTCTAACTGCTCTGAAGAATGCATCTCATGAGTTCCAGGTCTTAGATTTCATGAAGATTTAACACCCTTAACTCAGTGTTAGACTGTGCTCAGAGAGTGGCTAGGGAGTACCTTTTAGTTGGATACAAGAAAGAGAACTGAAAAACTGATGCAGCAGTAATATGGAAGATTTGATATGAAGCAGACCTTAAGAACAGAAATACCAGAGCTAGAAGATTCTATATACGTAATTAAAGATGAAAAAAATAAGTTATCTTCTCCTATGAATACAAATGGCACGGTCATACTTAATTCTGAAAAAAAACAGAAGAGAAATTCAGGTAGTGATGATAATACCACAGAGGACTAGTGTTCCCCTAATCAGCCTTGCTCTCACCTCTTCCTGGAAGGCTTTCCCCATCTTTTTTTTTCTCTTGGTATTGCAAGAAATGGGCCAGAAATTCAGATTGCTTATCTAGTTTTCATATACATGAAAGCTCAGGAGAACTTTGGTTTGACTGAAGAGACAAGACAGGAAATCTAAGTAACCCCAATCTCAACCACAGGCTCCAAATCCAGGGGGTTCTGGATGTAGCCCTTAGATTAAGCTCTGTTCCAATGTGTCATTCTACCTTTCTCTCTCCAGCTTTATTTCTGAAAGACTCTCCCCTTTTCTGGCTGCTGAACTGCAGTAGAAAGCTGGACTGTCTGTGGCACATGCAGAATGTTTGTTCTCTGCCTTCCTCAAATCCTCTTTAACCCTTTACATATATGGGAATATCACAGAAGATCATTCATATGGGGCTAATCAATGTTTTCCCCAGGCATTTTAGATTAATGAGTATCTGATAGGAAAAAAAGTCAGCTAAAGAGTTTTTCTCTCTTCCAAGGACATGATACGGATGGGATAGAAACCTACCTCTTGTTATCCTACTGTTAAATCTTTAGGGGTTGGAGGTTTCCTTGCAAACCAAGCTGCTAACCACACAGAGTCTGGCTACTAAAAAGATACTCTCCTCCCAACCTTACCACATGCTTGAGCATGGAGAGCACAGTTAGATAGCAGAACAAAGACAGTGAGATCTCCTTTATTCTGTTACCATTCTGCTCTTCACTCACCTTGAAGATCAATTGCCTTCTTTACTCAATTCAGAAGACACAAGATTTCTGGCTGTCTGCCAAAGTGGGGAGCAGTATGAAATAAACTGGGCCACTGTTTGCCTCTCCCTTTTAAGGCAAATCAGTAGGAAGCAAATCCCATGGTTTTCAGAAAGAACCTCTTTTATACAGTGTCTCAACAGAAATCCTTTTCCCTCAGTCTAGCACCAGCAGCATTTCATCTCCATCACTGTGCTGTGCATTACCAGCAGTAGAGACTGGGACAACTAGATGAAGACCTAAGCTAATAAAATTACAGGTCCAATTCTACAGAGCATCTATTGAAGTAATTTCATTTGTTCACTCGGAAAACCTGGTTATTGTGCCTGGGAATTCACACTGCAAAACAAGCTTGAAGTACACTTAAGATTCTTGCCACTTTTCTAGGGCTGCCTATATTGCTCCTGAAATTTTCTTTGATGCTGGAAGAGAAGGGAACTACTGTACAGTTCACAAATTGAATCCAGCTGGATTTCTTACCTGTAGGAGTGAGGTGCCTCCAGGTGATGACAGGCTCAGGACGCCCATTTGCCATGCAAACCAGGGTCACATTGCTGCCCTCATTCACAGTGATGTCCGAGGAGATATTGGAGATCTTTGGTGGAACTGTGAAGACAAAAGAAAGTTGGACCTTGTTATAAGCAGAATTATGGAGGGCAGCTTACCTGGCTTAATCATCTACCAACCTATTAACCAGAGCCAGCCACAAACTCATCTCACAGGCTGCACCCCTCTCACTACTAGCTGGGTTTCTGAAATTACATCAGAGTAGTATGTACTGGTGTGTAGTTTGTATTTTAAGGGTCTACAGCAAGAAACAGCTTGTGCTGCAACTGCAATGCTTTGTGTTTGGACAAGTTTGGGGGTATTCATAAAATGACCTCTCAGAACTTGCTTGCCTACCTCAAAGTTGCCTGGAAGGGATCAGCAGGCTCTAAGTATCAGCCCAGCTACATTTTACACTCCAGAGAGTCCCAGATGCAGTCCTACATCCTCCTGCAGGATGCCAGGCTTCAAGGCACTGACTCAAAGGGTGCATTAGTTACTGGTTTCTGTGACACCTTTCAGCCAAGAGGGATCCCCCATGGGCTACCTGCAGTAGTTAGCTTCTGGATGACCTCACCGCACATGGCAGACCACCAAAGGCACGGCATAATCTTTAAGATTCACAAGGTCAGCCATGACTTGGTCATTCAAGATCCTTAAAAACATTCCAGGCTGAGTTTGTGTCATAGCTCCAGAGTGACCATGAACTAGGACCTGAACAGGCACTTCCAGGTGTGGAGTGTGCCAGCTGTTGCAGTGTTTCTTCTCTCTCATGTCTGGCTTCCATGCTTCACACCCCATGTCAGGCAGTGAGGAATTTTCACTAAAAAGGAATCCTCTTTTTTTTTTTTTTTTTAATATATTTTCAGCTTCCAAATTTGTGTGTAGTGAGGAATGAAACCACATCATTTTCTGCTTTGCTAACCACAGAGTAAACAGACAGCAGCTTCCTCGTCCCCCTCCCTGGCAGGAACGGCTGATGGTCCTTTTGAGGCAACACTATCTATAAGCTAGGTGGGGAAAAGGAAATGAAGCCTGAAAGAGAGCAACTCACTACTTCCAGCTGTGCCGCTGGGTTCACAGGAATGTTGTTTACAACTCACAGCTCATTAGCCCCTCTCTGCAGGTCCCAAACTCATGGACAACATTTGAGTATCTATGACCATGGGAGCCCCTTGAAGGAAGAGAACCTGAGCAAGTGAAGCAGACATCTATTTTCCAACAGGTTCACTCCCCCAGGCAAGGAGGGATTTAAGCCAGGCTCACTGGGGAAGGATTGCTGTGATCTGTGAACAAGTGACAATGCAGAGGGCAGTGAGGGAGCAGCTGGGGGGCAACACAATGGGGGAAAGCTTTTGCATGCCTTGTGAAAGCAGGACAGCTGGGGGCCCACCTCAAATGCCTGTGCAGCAGTGTAAGTAGCATGGTGGAAAAACAGGAGGAATCAGATGTTCACACGGATTCAAGTGGGATGTGTGTGAAAAACTGTTGGGATGACAGAGCTGGGGTAAGACAGCTCTTAGGACTGGCCTGTCACTCTATACAGGCTTTCTAAGGAAGACAGGCGGGGAAGGAGAGGAAAGGAAATGCAAAGCACTGGCTGGCATGTACCCAGCTCTGGATGGTGAACTAGCTCAGGTGTAAGCATCAGAGGGTATCACAGTGCCTTGGTTAAGAAGAGGAGATACTGCTTTAGACAGGTAGAATAAGCCTCAGAGTAACAGTCCCTCTTTAGGCAGCAACCACCTTGATATTTTCTGGAAGGGAGAAAGTGCTAGGCTCAAGCAGTCCAGGACACGTGGGGGTCCTTCAGGTTCAGCAGGAGTTAGCAGTATGCCCTTGCAGCAAAGAAGAAGCGTCCTGGGTTGTATTAGCAAGAGTGTAATCCTCCAAGTGGAGAGTCTAAAACCCTTTACATGGTGCTTGTTAGACAGCATCTCAGGCACTAGATCAGTGTTGGGCTCCCCAGTACAAGAAGGCCATTGACACACTGGAGCTAATCCACTGGAAGGCTCCCAAGATGGTCAGAGGGCTACAGCACATGACTTCCCAGGCGAAGGGTCTAGGAGAGATGGGTCTGTTCAGTCTGAAGAGAAGGCTGAGGGAGATCTTATTGCTCTCTACAAAAAGTGAGTGAGAACGTGGAGAAAAGAGACTTTTCTCAGAGGTGCACAGTGAACACTAAAAAGCAGCTAACGTGAGCTGCAATGAAAGGAAGATTCTATCTCAAAATAAGGAAAAAGCTTTTAGTTTCAAAAAGTCAAGACAGGAAAGGGCTCCTCAGAGAGGGGATAGAAACTCAGCCCTGGAGATACAGAAAACTCACCTCCTTTCTTTCCCAGTGGATGAGGGGAATACCCTGTCCCATGGCTCAGGACAGACCTGCACATTGTTCCAGCCAGCAGATCTGCAGGCTGGCAGAGCCCTGAAAGTTCTGGTGCCAAAATCCAATACTGGGAACAAAGCAATTTGGAGGGCCACCTCAGACTTGATAGAAGACCAACATGCACAGGAGAGGAGGGGTGGGCTTAGCCTGGGAAAGAACATCAGAGCTGCTATTTCTGCAAAAGTTGTGGCCCAGGTGTTGCCCAGGTGTGGCCCAGATGTCACCTGGACAGAACACCTGGGCCACAAGGACAGTGACTTTGGAGCACCCTCAGCACAAGTTCTCCATGGTGCATTGGCAAACCTGGGTAAGCAGAGCCCAGGAGTAAAACCAGTGGCTACACCACATTTTGGGAATATTACCATAACCTCAAGGGGTTAACATTTGCATAAGGAAAAAAAGCCGTACAGCAAACCAAGAATGATTAAACTGAAGCAGGACTAGCAGGTGAAGCTGTGGGCCAGTGTGAAGTCCTAGTAGAATGGTGCAATGCCAGCCAAAATGTCTGAGGAGAGAGCAGCAAAAGCCACTGCAGGGCAGCAGCAGAGCTCCAGCTGGGACATGTATAAAATGCTGCTCTCCAAAGCCATCAAGACGTTTTACTTCACAGAGGATCAAGCAAACTCAGCCAGTACAAGCAGTTTTGACCATGCCTACCGATGCCCAAGAGGAAGAGCATGTGTCCAGATGGTCATATCTGTCTTGCCACTTTTTCAGATGAGTGTGAAAAGGACATCCAAGTCTGAAATCCTGTTAGGAATATAATGGCTGGTTCCTTTCAGCTGCCACCTCGGTCAGAAGGCAAGAAAAGGCTAAGACAAGGGGGAATA
This sequence comes from Taeniopygia guttata, assembly GCF_048771995.1. Classification (NCBI taxonomy): domain Eukaryota; kingdom Metazoa; phylum Chordata; class Aves; order Passeriformes; family Estrildidae; genus Taeniopygia; species Taeniopygia guttata. Next base: position 23,279,591 of record NC_133024.1, read on the forward strand.
GGGCAGGAAATAATTTCCCTCTAAATTTAAAACCTGGCTTGGCTTCATCTGTTTAGAATCCAAAGCCAGTGGACAACAATTTCACTCAGATAAAAAGTCAGAGACTTTTAATTTTCAGGGCGTCAAGCCAGCATGTTAAAATGCCAAAACTGTCAGCACCAGCAACAGTTAGCATTGCCTCCTTGGCACTTGTCATTACTTTGCACACACCTTTTTAGGACAACCTTAAAATGAGAAGCTTTGACCTTATTATTTTTCCCCATGTGTGGGTTGTATTATGTTTTCACAGGTCCCAGACTGCTGGAAGAAGGATTACTGAGAATAAAACCTCCAGGGACCAGAATCTACTGGGTGTCACAGCCTCCATTTACCCAGCCATCTCCTGTTAACCCTCAAGTGGAAAATTCTTTTGTGAGTGGCCTCTCCGAACTATTAGCAGAGGCAAACCCTCAGGCTGCAGCCTTAAAGAAGGGCAAATACTACAGCTCAACAGCACTTACAGGCATTTTCATAATTTGACTAACAGCATTTTACTTCAGGGGAGATCAGGCTGCTGCTGCTGGACCCCTCTGGCTCCAAGGACCATGGGAAACCACTGCCAGGGACTTAGGTACTGCTGAAAAATATAAGATTACCATATTTTTTCTGCTTTTTCAGTGTAAATCACTTGGAGTATCGATTACAGTGTGCTTACGATGCCCCTGGTTGGGGTGGGGAGCAGAGCCAGACATGAAAGGAAGCACACTGTAGTACCCCACTCCTCCATCCTCAGAGAGGGAGGATGCCCCACCCACATCTGGAGAGATGGGAATGAACCCTGAGAAGAATGGCTTAAAATTCAAATACTTGTTTCTTCTGCATTTCACATCTACAGGACAAGGCTGATGCCAGCCAAGCATCTCATCTGCAAGATCACTGACAGCAAATAACAAAACCCAAAGTAACCAATGGCCATTCTCCATGAGAGAAGCTCAAATTGGAAGAGAATGAGAGCTGCAAGGCAGGAGTGGGACAAGGGCAGAGATACTGTGGGGTGCCCTGGACTGGGAGGGCTGCAGGGCAGGAGGGGTACAAGGTCAGAGCTGGTGTGGGAGATTTTAAGTCCCAAAAAAGATACAGTGACAGAGCGAGGTAGAACAGGCTCGTGCAGAAACAGCTTGCACCGAGGCTGTTCTAGTTAATTGCTGTCAATCCTTCACTTCATGACAACTGCAACTCACATTAATTTAAATAATAAGAAAGACTGAGACATGAAAAATAGATCATGCTCCCCCAGCACAATCACTGTTGCTCTCCAGATGAAAGCAGGTGATTTGTTTCCACAAAAACACCCGCTACAGCAGTTATTACAGACCAGGGGCTGCACACGCGAGGCAGCGAGGAAACCACAAACAAGCAAACACACAAACATCTGCTGCTGTTATCCTTGCCTTTTATGACTAAAGCCCTTCAGAGCTCAAAACTCCTCCTGAGATATTACCTGGGATCGTGTGGGTGGGTTGGATCAGTGTTCTGATTCAAGGCTGTGGAAGGAGGCAAAGAGCAGTGTACACCCCTAATGTCAGTAAATGAATGAGCCCAAAGGCTAAGAGACACGAGTTCACATGCAGCAGACAAGCTCCTTAGTGCCTTTCCAGGAGTGCAGTGGGGATGGAATAAGAAAGCATCAAGGCCACCCTTTCTAAAGGACCGCTTCTAGAGATCTTCTCCTAATGTTGTTTATGCTGAACCTGACCCATGCCACAGCTCCCAAACAGTTCAGATCCCTGCCTTTGGATCAGAGCACCTAGACACAGCCCAGGCACAAAGTGGCAGGAGTGGGAACCACTGCTTAGCAGAAGTTGTACAAGGGGTACTTACGGGCTGGGGGCACTAGTCCCTGGCTCCTGCACTTGATGGCACTCTGCTTTTTTGATGCTTCACATGACATCTCAATGCAGCAGGAGGATGGGTTTGTGAGAAAAGGGCAGGAAGCACAGGACTAGGAACTCAACTCAATAAAAAATGCAAACACAGGGAGAGGGGACACCTAGCTGGAAAATTCTGAGCCGTGTGTAAATGCACTCACAAGAAATGCAGTCAGATTCCTGGACTCCTCCCTCTGGGTAAACAGTGTCTTACATCTAAGACCCTTGGATGGAGCTTTCCACTGTGGGGCAGCTACTCCCCAGTCTCCAATTCCAAGACTGCTCAACAGTACAGTATTTTGTCAATAAGTCACAAAATATATTAAAAAAATACAGCTCTTATTCCCAGTCTACAGACCTAAAATACAGCAAAAGCTATTTAATACCTCCAAGACACAGATGCAAACAGTATTGCAATTGCCTAAGAAAGCCCATAAGCTTCATTTAAGTGGTCTAACTGCTAGTCCGAAAAAGGGCACCTTGGATACAAATGGAAAAATTCTCAATTCCTTCAATATATCCTCATTAGTTGCTTCCTCCACTCTATTTCCTTCCTCTCTATAGGCAAGTAGGACCCCCATCTGTTGGATAAAATTAAGAGTCCCACCCACTAATACACAGGAGTCACCAGCTCTCAGGGCAAAAAAAAGAAAACATCAGGACTTCTTTCCAAAGTCAAAGAAACTTTGCAGCCACTAAAACCCTCCCCAGGTGCCTATCAATTAGCCTTGAGAGTTCTTATTTCCTTGTCCCCAGATCCCAATTAACAGCACTTTATATAAAACACTAATAAGCCCCAAGGTAGAGGGGATGCTGACCATCATATGGTCCTTCAATGCTTTAGAACAGCCACCTTGCTCACCACAATTAGGGGCCCTTTCCTGGGGCAATTAATTGACAGCAAATTGGCCTCATTAGTCATTGTTTAGTTAAAGTGTTTAGTGGTGAAAAGAGAACCTGAAGAAGGGGCTGAGCTGCTAAACACAACGAAATGGTTTAATTTCCCTCTTATGTGTGCAGCAGGCTAATCACAGCTCTTTACAGCCCTAACAAGAAACAGCTTGTTGATGCTAAAGTCCGAAAAGGGAGAAAGCTGAGGGCTGGAAAGTAAAATCCAGCCATCCTTTGGGATGTGGCATGGTAATGTTTCTGAAGCATTCTACAGAAGAAATGCGACATCAGACCCAAGATGTGTTTTTTACGGTCTGATTCACGCTGCAGCCTCAGCCAGAGGGAGACGAAGCTGTCAGCAGAGCGAGAGGGCAGAGAGGGAAGTTGTTGAACTTCATTAAAGAGAGCGGACTCTGAAAGAGCCTTCTGACCTTCCACTCTGCTAGGCTTGTTTCACTCTGCCAATGCCTCACTCAGCATTAAAGCTTCTGTGAAGTAGAGGCGAATGCTGAAGGCTTGGTTTTGTTTTTTAATCCCCTGGGAACCAAAAACCTCTCAAAACACACTACAGAGTTTTCACAAGGTGTAAAAATTCCCTCTTTATGTTGTCTGAAAGGGAGTGCCTCATCACATGGTGTCGGACCCCCGGCCTGGTTCAGGGGTTCTGTGTGGTGGTAAAATCTCTCCTCCAACCCGTGCTTCCAAAGAAAACTCTGCAGCCTCTTGTTGTTCGGTCTCAAGGCAGTTTATTGTAAGCTATCTAAAAGATTTTCTTCTCTGGCTGCTGCGGTTTGCTCAGCAGCCCAGGCAGAGGCACACACACCCCTGACACCCTCTCTGTCTGCTGTCTTCTTCTTCTCCCCCCCGCCCAGGGCTGCTGCTATCTTTTATATGGTACATTACATGATAAATGTTTATAGTTTTTCCCCAATACCTACTACCTATGTTACAAGGTGCTTTTCTACTCTAAACCAATCCATGAGTGCCAACATCATCAAGAACATGGAGGTAAGGAAGAAGAAGGAGGAGGAACAGGACCAGCCTACATTCCTCCATCTTAAAACTTCTGACCCCCATGTACAAAGTAAAAACCACCCTGTACATGTGCTAAAACCCCCTTGAACTATACTAAAAAATTCTTCCCTCTACTTTGTAACTACTTCTACTATAATATCTAAATTTTTGTGACTCCTTGTTCCACCTTCAAAGTTGGTAAATCATTCCATGGCTCAAACTCAAAATCACAGCTGTTTCCAGCTGCCTGCCAGGGTCTAAAATGCTTCTGACCAGGGCCTGGAACTTCCAAAAATTTCTGAGGGACATTTTGAATTCCAACAACGTGGCCTTTAGGGAAGAGTCTATGACAGCCAGAACATGGAAACCAATTTAAATGATCTGCAGTTCCCAACCCATGGTGTGCTCCCCCACTGCTCTGCACCGCTGGAGCTCATCTCCATCAAGCATCAGTGCTGATGCCAAGAGAGGCCAGGCAGAAGGAGGCACAGGGGCTCCTAGCTTGGGCCTTGCATCTTGGTGGGCTCCCCCCATCGTGCAGCTGAGCCTCACCCGCTGAGACGCCAGGAAGGAAATTGTTTAAAATCCAGATGGGGACTGTGCATATCGCACTGCCTGGGAGCAGAGAAGCAGACAGGGTCCTGTAAATCAAAGCCATGTGCAAAGCTACCCATTAGCTGGTAGCACGTCAGAGCACACCACACTGGAGAGTAAGAGCTTACAAGCCAAAACATTTTGTCTAAAGGAATGCTCTGCCTCATCCAATAGTGTCTGGACTGTTTTTCCATATAGCATTGCACGGTAATCCCTTCCAGTACATTCTTTCTTTCTTAGCAGAGAGCAGCACAGAGTGTGAACGTGTTGCACTGTCCCATTCCTGAGGTGTTGGAAAAGACAACACAGAACTGGGCTCAATTTCGTACACTCATTTTTACTGATTTTACTTTTTATAAACTTGTCTCCATTAAATTTTCAGGAGAGAAATTATATAACTTCCACACTGAGGGAAACACAGAAAAGAACATCCTAAATCTCAAGCCAGCCTTGTTTATCAGTGCACTAAGGTGACAGTATATGTAAGGGTAAAAAGCAGTTGTGCTACTGTTCATAGCCCAGCATCTCCACTTCAAAACTGGATACCAGCTTTGCACTCTAAAGCAGCTCCAGCTCTGAGCTTGAGCTCCAGCTTTTACCCAGTAATTGTATTTCACCCACACCTGTCTTTTTGGTGTGCCCTCACCAAGCACAGGTTTACAGAACCCACATTTTTGGATCCTGATGCAGTCTAGGAAAGCAGGTTCTCAGTTGTGTGCTCAGCATGTAAATGAAAGCACAAAACACAAGCCAGGCATATGCCCAATATCCTCTTATCACCAGATTTGCACCTCTGCATATGAAGTTCTTTGCTACAAACCTTCCCTTTCTTTTCTATTAACATACTGAATTTATGCCACTCATCTGCAGTTTCTGTCTTTGAAGCAATGCTTTGTGCACTTGCTGTTTGTGTTGCTACGGTTCTTTCCGCTTGTAAAACTGGCTTCAAGAGCTTTATGGCTAACCCTCCTAGAGGGACCTGCTGTGACAACACAGCCTTCCTCACAGGACATGTGTAAACAACAACAGAAGTGCTTGCCATGCTAATCCCCAGGGATTAACTCTTGGAATGCCACCTAATCCCAAACATTTTAAGGACTGCAGCTTTTGGTCTTTGTTTCAAGTGTGTTTACATATTCCTTTAGACTGTTCTTTTTAAATCTGGTAAGTATTTACTTTCGGGAATGAAACAATATAAAATTATTCTTTCTGCAGACATAATCAGCCATCCTGGAAGAGAAATCCTGTGGGAAAAGTTGTTCTTAGTGTCCAGGTCCTCCAAAGACATTTCTGAGAATTTTCTTAAGAACTTTTTCACAGGAACATTACGCATGTTGGATGTAGATGGCATGCAGCTGAGTCCTAATATGCAGCCCTTCTAGGGCTTGATTCAGAGCCAAGGGAGCTTCTCCTTTGATGTTGTTCACCTCTGGACAAGTCCTTATACAGCAAGAATGGGTGATGGCTTCAAGGAAATGCAGCCAAAACAGAGATGATTTATTAGCCAGAGAAGGTCCTGATAAGGCAAGTGGAGGAGTAAGTTAATTTCAGCTAATACCCCACTCTGGCTGGAGAAACAGAACAAAGACAAACTTTTTGTTTGTTTTCAGATCTTGTGCTGTTGCTTATATTCAGTTCATTAGGGACAGAGTACAACAACAGAACAACCATCATGAACCACTGATGAACATCACACAGGCTGAGTGAAAAAGCCATCTCTCTCCAAAGGCTGTTCTCAGATTCTCTTAACTGCCCATGGTTTATCCCACATCCTCTTCGACAAGCCACAGGGTGATAAAATGACTCTCAAAGTGTCTTGTGCATACCACATACCCAAGGATCTGGCTCAGTTTCAACTGAGGCAGAATCTCAGTGACAAGCCTTTCATTCAAATAAAATGCATGTGGTTCATGCTAGAATATTCTTTATTAGCAGGCTTTCCTTTCTTACATGTTGAAGTGAGCAAAATGGGGCAGGACTGCTTGCTGTAACAACCTTTCAAGATTACTTTCAGGTTTCTGGAGGAGCAGAAATACACAGCAGCACTTTGGAAATGCTGGGTTTGCTTTCACTCAAAAGTATAAAGAACAAAGGTAATAATCCCATACTAAGACCTTTACACAAAATCACAGAATGTCTTGGGTTGGAATAGATATTAAACCTAAAATCATCTAGTTCCAACTCCCCTGCTGTGGGCAGGGGCATCTTTTACTAGATCAGGTTTTTCAGAGCTTCATCTAACCTGGCCTTGAACACTTCCAGGGATGTGGCATCTACATCTCTGGGCAACCTGTTCCAGTGCCTCACCACACTCAAAGTGAAGAATTTCTTTCTAACACCTAATCTAAACCTGACCTCTTTCAGTTTGAAGCCATTTCCCCAACCTGTCACTACATGCTCTTGTCAATATTCTCCTCCATCTTTCTCGTGAGATTCCTTCAGGTACTGGAAGACACTGGAAATTAGGTCTACTTGAAGCTTTCTGCTCTCCAGGCTAAACAATCACAGTTGTCTCAGCCTTTCCTTGTAGAAGAGATGCTCCACCCCTCTAATCACCTTGGTATCCCTCCTCTGGACTCACTCCAACAGGTCCATGCCCTCCCTCCCTGTGCTAGGGACTCCAGCATGCAGCACTCCAGGCGAGGGTCTCACAGAGGGGCAGGAGAGGCACAGAATGCCCTCTCCTGCCCTGCTGGCCATGCTGCTTTGGATGCAGCCCACGATACAATTGGCTTTCTGGGCTACAGGAGCACATTGCTGGATTGCACTGTCACTGTTTCTGGATCCAGAGATGTTGGCCTTTCCCATCACACACAGCTATGAAATGCCAGCTGTGAGGCCTTTGCTTGCTATCCATTTTTGAGCTTGGTGTTAGCTGCTGCAGCCTCATTTCTAAAGGCCAGGGTGTTAGCATCAGCCATCTGAGAAGGGAAAGCCAAAGAGTTCAAGGGAATCCCTCCTGCCAGAAATGCTCATCTACACAAACCTGATGCAGCAGAAAAGAAGAAAAAACAAATGCACTACTCCTGAAGTAAAGGTATCTTTGAACAAAGCAGGCAGCTAGCTAGGGACGAGATCTGATTGTGGTGATCTCCTTCCCACAAGGCAACCAAGAGCCAAGGTTTCTGAGAAGGACAGTTTCTGCTGTTGGAGCTTTCCTGCCAAAAGTGAGTGCTCTGTTTTGGTTCAGCCACATGCAAGAACACCTTGACATCTTGGAATTTTCCTACTGTTTCCCTTTCCAAGCTTTGCTGTGTGGTAAAGATGTGCTGCATACATGCAGACAATCTCAAAGGGAGGAAAGGGATGAATCCCAAGAGCTTTGTTCTGTACACATATGACATTGAATTGGTGCCATTTCAATTAAAAGAGGATCTCTCCCAGACTGTCAGAAGTGAAGCTTATTCCTTGTAGTCTGCAGCTTTACTAGGACACATAAAACCACTGTCTTCTTCCCCCACAGTGGTTCAAGGTTCTTCAAAGTTAATGGTTTGTTGGTCTCTTAGTGTTACAAACTGAGGGAATCACAGAATGGATAAGGTTGGAAGGTGTCACAATGGGTCATCTGGTCCTACCTTCCTGCTAAAGTATCATCCTAGACTACAGTGTCCATTCAGGAGGATGAGGTTACATCCAGAAGGGTTGCCAGCACCTTTATGTTTAGTGGATAACATCGTTACAGACAGCTTTCATCTAAGGTTCTACAAGCAGATACTTGCCACCCCAGAAATCCAGTGCTGCTGGGTGCAGAGCAGGAATGAGATCTCCCCTCTGATTTTCAACAAAGAACACAAACAAAAAAAATGCAAATGCTTCCAACTGCAGTAGGGAATCAAAAACTAAAGTACCATGTAAAACACAAGCCAAGTCTCTCTATGGTGACCGCACATCCACATCTGAGCCTCTGTAAAAGCACAGTTATCAAGGTGAGCAACACTACTAAAAAATTGAAGGAATCACTCAGGTGGTCTGGTCCTCCACATTCAGTGATCTACACACTTGTGCTCCACCTTTCTAAGGCTCAGTTCTCATTCTCACTCTTAGGGGATTAGTGTGTGTAAGATATATGGCATCCCCAGAGACTGCTACCCTACTGGTGTCACTTATCCATCAGATGAGTAGGAGAGTAAGAGAAGAATATCTGCAAAACCTTAGACATTCGTTATGAGTAATTAACATGCTGCAAAGTTCCTTGGCAGAACAAAAAGGACAAATGCAAGGCAGACAAAACAGGCTTGATGCTTCACTGCTGGTATAAATTAAAGAGAACATGAAATACTCTTTTACATGCAAAGAAAGAGAGAATCGGCCTTGTGGTTCATAAACCCAAGTTAAAAAGCTGGCCCCTCAAAATACTGTGCAATCTGAACGGGAGTAGAAACATAATCAATAAAGTTAGGGATACTGATGAATGATAAGGATACACTCATACACTTTCCCTTCTGATGGTCATGATATACTGGAGTCTGCAAAAATTATTTCCCCAAAGTACAAAGAGTGATAAAAAATACAAAGAAACTTTGCATCAAAACACAATTCTGAAAACTCTGCCAAAGCCTGAAGAAAAGCAGAGATATAGCTGAGATGGCATCGCAGGATGGATCAACCTGCCACTGGATTGGGCGCAAACACTCATGACAAATAGGCACAAGGGATGCAGCACAAATACGGTGTGACACTGTATCCTGGGCATATGCTTGATGTATGGAGGATTAAATGCCACACACACACCGTCCTGGGTAGATTGTATCTAGTGCTGACAGATACCTGAGGGATCTGTCTCTTCCTTTATACACTTTGGCAATTGCCATGCCAACAAAGGATTATGGGACTGGGGGGGTGAGAAGGAGAGATCATTTGCTACTCTGTTTAAAAGAGACTTTATCCTCTGGGGGAATTTTGTCAAGATGTTGGATTTCTTCTTAAATTATATTTCTACCTGCCTATACACATTTGAGGCTGATGGGCTTCTCTCTTTTCTTCTGCCCCTCTAGCACAACACCTCATTCTTCTGGAGTCCTAAACAACCCTATAGCAAGTGTGGTTTCCATAAGTCAGTTTGAATACTGCAGCCCTCAGCCCTAGCCTCCATGCAAGCTGCAAAGGCAAGAAAACAGCCAACATGCTATAAAGGCCAATTCCTCTCCCTCTGCGGTGAGCCCTCTGATTGACGTCTCCGTTCGTGGAGAGAGACAGACTGTCTTGAGTGTGAGATAGCTAACTATCACCTGGGGAGGTGATTGGAGGGGGAGGGAGGGAGAGAGGGGGACACAGCCAGACAGACAGAAAGGCAGAGAAAGACAGACAGAAAGCAGAGCTGAGGAGGGGCAAAGAGGAAAGGACTGACAGTGTAGCGCAGATGAGAGAAAGACAGTAGCGCCTGATGAATTAAGTTGTCAACTTTGGCATCACCTGTGTACCTTGTCATGCCAATAAATTCATTGAAGCTGAACCTGCACCGTGAGTCAAGAGTGAGAGAGTGCTGATGGAAGGAAGAAATAACAGCCCATTTAAAGACTCAGAGCAATTTATGAGTTACCTCAGGAGGGAAGTAGTGACAATGGGGAAGGAGAGGTGCTTCCCCATCATGCTGAGCAGGGAAGCTTGTTTTGGATTCAAGCTGTCCACCCAGTCGTGCTGCAGACAGTAAAAAGATAGAGACAGAGACTTGGTTCTAGAAAGAGAAAGGCAAAGGAGAGGCCTGCTGGGGGTCCAAGGGGACCAGGGTAGGCACATGCCTTGGCATATGTGCCTCAGGAATTCTCTTGAGGTGCTGAGGGAAGACATTGAGAACAAGAATCCAGGTACCCCATTGTGAAAGGAGACAAAGAGTGTAGAGCACAGCACCACATCACTGAGGGAATGTGAAAGAAAGTGAAGGAAAGCAGAGCACAGCTCTGGCAAAGAGGGGTGGCTGTGCTGGAAAGCCAGGAGGGACACAAAGTCCTCTGCTGACTCTGAAATTGGAAGCATGGCACTGAGATGTTAACAGCTTTGACAGGCTGTACCAGGGAAGTACTGCACCAAGGTCCTTTCCTGCACAAATAAGGAATTTCTCAACAACCTTTTCAAGAATTCCACATTATCCTAAAAGAGGAGCTCACAGACTCCTTGTAATCCCCCAGAACTCTGGTGCAGTCTGCTGGATGTGACTGAGGAACAGGAAAACCAATGGTACAATGCCCTCACCCAATGCATTTTTTCCTCCTCCTGCAACTACAGCTTCCCAAACTGAACAGTATCTGACACGATTATCTGAGAAATGCATCTGCCTCTTTACTCCTTTCCTTTCATGCAACTTGCCATTTCCCACGCAGGAGCTTTTGCAACCGTTGTGCTTACAGATGATGGTCAGCTCCACAGGGACAAAGAGTGGAAGGGGGTGATTTCCAAAGCAACCTGAGACCCCCTGTGACCTCATTTGTAGCTATCCAAAAATGTTTACATTCATGTGACAAGATGTGTTCACTGACCCTTGCAATGAGGTGACCTCAACCAAGCATCAGGCACAGCACCAGGAAAGAGAAGGACAGCACCTGCTCTGAGATCCATTCCTCCCATGGCCTCTCCTGCTGCATGCTCCACTGAAGCCCCACGCTTGCATGGAGGAGAGAAAAGGAAGGAGACAGGAAAAAAAACCTCAATTTGTCCCTCAGGAAGAAGTATTGGTGGTATTTCCTTCAATTAGGGAGACATTCTTACTCAGCCACACAAGCAGAAAAGCTAGGCTTTTCAGCCAGAGTGAAATACTGAAGATTTACAACTGTTCAGGGTTTTTGGAAAGTTTGGATAGAAGTGTGTGTGGACATGCATAACATTTCACAAATCCATGCAGAGGAAATAACGCATATGGCATAAAACTAATGTATGCGGATATCTGTGTGAATACTTATAAAAACATAAACATACTTGGAACGTGTATATGTTTCTAGTTAGACACATACTGATATATGCACATATACAAATACTGCCATTTGCTCCTGAAACCCCCAGCCTCTTTGAGAGCTCTTGTTTGGCTGCTGTTTTGCAGGCAGCCACGACACAGCTGTCTGGACTGGGGTCCCCTGAGCTGTGCGGTGGAGCTCTGCTGGCTGCGTTCAATTTGACATCAAATGAGAGCAGGGATCTCGCTGAGCCAGGCTCCATTCTGATCTGACTGGTGCCCAGATCAGCTCAGCTGTAGTGCCCTCGGGCTGTGGCCCTGTATTAAAGTTGAGGGCAGCTTTAATCCGCTTCGCCATTTGCACAGTGGAAGCTGTGCTTGGCCTACTGGGAAATTACGAGCGTGTCCCTCATTCGAGTAAAGTGGACAGTTCTTTTCCAGGAGTTGTGATCTCTGTGTTTGTGTAACTTAGTTTAAATGATCTAAGTTGGTGGCTTCCAATCATTCTCATTCTGAGGGCACCTTGCAATTTCCTTGGGAAGGTACGTGTGCTGTACAGGGAATGTAACTCTCCTAACAATAGGTTTGGTTATCATGAAGTTCACAGACTTCCTGAGAGTTACAGACTATGATGGTCTGGTGGATTTTCACTTAGTATAGGGAAGAAGGAAAAAGTCTCACAGTTCATAGTCTTCTTCTGTCAGGGGTATTGAGTTGATTATTGCCCCCTTTAGCAACAGGAATAGAAAGACAGAGCTGCAGACATGTTTTGCCATGTGTAGGTGCTTGTGGTACACTTAAGCATCCCTGTCTCCTTGAAAGGTGACAGGGACATCCTGCCCCACAAGAAATCACTTCTAAGCACCCTCATGGGCATCATTGCTCCTGAAGGCACCCCACTGACTCTGCATTGCCTAGACATCCCTCCCACAACAGGACAAGGGGACACACCTGTAAACCCCTGAATGCAGGATGTCAGAGTATGACAACACCTACACCATCAATAGCGTCCTGGCATCTGGACACTGGCCCTGGTGGCAGCTGTACGAGGGCTGTGTTGCTTTTTAGAAAATTTAATTTGTATACATGAGACATTGCAGAAGAAACAGTATTATCCAAGAATATTCTGTTCCTCAAAAAGCCATTTAATACCAACTATGACCAACTTGTACTCCTGGAACTGCTGAGGATTCCAGGACGCCTTGAAGATGGCTTGCCTTTATCTGTGTCTAACTGAGCAACAGATAAAAGTATGGTAAGATCAAGCCAGAGGCTACAGAAAGGAAGAATGATTTCTATTTGGAAAGACTGTTCAATAGAAGAGATACTAATTAATAAATAAATGAAAATAGGTGACATTCATTATGACATTTAAATGACTAGATGCCAAGTCTTTGTTAAAGTACCATGTGGTCTGGAAGAAGGCAATCACAGAAAAACGGCTTAGAAAAGCAGTGAGTAATGGTGACCCAATCCATTTAACTATTGACAAAACACAGGTGAGGAAATGTGAAGGGGAAAAAAAAAAATCTCTGCGAATCATCAGCTAATGGATTAAATGCATCTGGGTGAGAGATGGAAATTAACTGATCAATTCACTCAACAGCTGCTAATTATATGTGACAAGGCAGGCAGACTCCAGAAGTCTGTGGAGCTCAAAGGAAAACAGTGCTGGTAGAAAAATTTGAAGGCTGCCTCTTGCCACTATGGGGTGTGACATTTGCCCCGGTGAGAGAATGTCACTGTCACTGAATAACATTTAACTCTGCCAATGTTTGAAGTCTGTATATCAAAAGCACAGAAAGGGGGGTTCTCTCTCATTGCTTTATTACAATTTGCAACATTAGGTATAAATATATGGTATCAAAATTAACATGCCAGTCTAAACAAAATTAAATGTAATGCTGCAATCAAAATGAAACCTTTTTGCCTCATTGCAGTTAAACATTTTGACATTAGTGAATTGAAACTAGAAAGTTAAAAGGATTTCTTGTGACACTCATCGGTCCAAAAAAATTTTGCACCCCCCATGCTCCTGCAAAATGCTTTCATACCAGAAGAACTGATCTTCTGATAGGAAGTAATATCACTTTTTCTGATCACTACTTGCACAATTTTATTTTGAATTTTCATTAACAGTAATATTTTCCTGACCACTTCCATTTTGACTTACACTATTTAGGAAATGATCACAGAGATATTGACTACTTTTTCTCTCCCCTTAGGCTTACACTTTGCATATATCGATCCCTTGGGACTCCTTTAAAGTCATGTCTTTGGAGAGTCAGCAGATTGTAGGATATATAGAAAATAAATAAATACTAATGATGAATTAATTGATCACCAGGGAAAGATTAGTACCAAAGTATGATTTTTCCTTGAATAAGATTAGAATGGGAAGCTCATTCATGCAATTTTCACCCTGCACTGTAGCATCAAGTTTTGAATCTGCTTTTGGAGTAAGGATAAGTCCTAACCACATATACCAGCAATTAAATTATTATTTAAAAGGGGAAAACCAATGTGGCTTATAAACCTGGTGAAACTTCCAAATTAGGTATCTCAGGCCTGACATTATGACACAAGCAATGTAATTTCTGGAGATGATGAGACCTGAGCCAAGGCAGTCTTCCAGACTCATCATGCTAACAGTATTTATTAGCTATCGTCAAACCCCAACTCTGTAACTTGTGGGGGTCCAGCATGTTCTGTGCATGGCCTATGATATTATTTTTAGACTGTTTTTTAAATTCGTGGTTGAAAGGACTTCAGTAGATGCAGTGTTTAATACAGTGCTTCATGAACTCCTGCTAGCAAATTTAATTCAATCTGCCTTGGGTTAGGAGCACTGCTCATGGATTGGCAATTGCCTGAAGAACCATAAACAAGGGATAATGACAAGGGGCAGGTAAGAGCAAAGGTGTAAGCAGGTGTAAGCGAGGGGCTGTAGAAACCATGAGAGGTCTGTTTTCATTTAACATCTTCATTAATGAGCCTGAAGAGTAGCTTGCTAATGAGTGGTGGATGATGCTCAACTGGAAGGTGCTGCAAACATCCATAAGGGCAGATAAACGTAAAGGGGTACACAGGGATTAGTCATAGGAGCAGAAAGAAAAGAATGGAACAAATTCATTATCTCTTCAGAGGAAAAGAAAAAAACAAACAGCTGATAGAAAGGAAAGATCACGGGGGTTGAAGAGACAGGATGAGTGCACAGCTTTGGATGAAATTACTCAAAGCACTGAAGAATGTAAAATTGGGGGTGGTCTAAACTCCAGACAAGAATAAATGGTAAAGCTTCCAGGTACTCTATTAATGACATGGAAATGTTGTCTAGGGCCCAATCTAGAATACATCTGTACTGGGGATGCTACATCAGTCCATATCTATCTTCACAGATGGATTAAAAGGTATCAATTAAGTAATGCTTCAAGTATGATGTTTCCTTCACTTAAGGGAAAATAAGACACACTGAAGAAGAGGGAAGGAAAACACTGAAATTCCTTTATTTCAGTATGCTTAAGAGTAATGCTGAAGATGGAAAAGGTGACAGAAAACTCCCTAGGACCAAATGACATTGTAGAAAAATAAAGTTTCAGACAAAGAGATACCATGTGGTAGAAGAATGGTCCTCCTTAGCATTGCTAGAATACATATTCAGCAGCACAAGTTATTCTGCTGCAGCACCCAAAAGATGTGGAAACAAGCAGGAGAGGCATTCCTTAGCTTGCTAAATCTGAATGAACAATACAGCGACTCCTGCGCAACATCTCACTGCAACATGGAAAACTGACTTGATCAAGGTTCATTCCACGCTATCCCACAATTTGGCTAAGCATTCATCTGAGGCTGGTCTATACCACTTGCTGTTAGTCAGAGAAGAGTTTGGTATTTAACTCCCCAAGTAACCCAAAGCTGGAGTGTTCCCCTTGCACGCCTGAAAGCCTGGCCAGAATTTGCTGTCCTTGCTGTAAACACAGAAGGTCACAGGACTGCTTTTGAAGCCATTAACTGTTCCATGGCTGTGAATCTTTGCAATTTTGCATTTCCATTAGAAGACCGTGATACTTAAAAGACTTCCTTATCCCTTATGGCAGCTGTGCTCCTTGACATTTAGTACCTGTATTTTCAAAAAAAAAAAAACAATGTAAGGGAAGACAAACCAGAATGAGCAATCCAAAGAGAATAACTTATCAGGAATAAAAAGAAGCAAGTAATTTAATCTGTCCTTTTCCCCCATCACCTGTGGTCCATCTGTGCCTACTCTAGCTCCTTAATTTAGGTCTTTAAAACTTAACAGGGCAAAAAAGAAGCAGAAAATGTATGTATGTTAAAAAATGTATGCTTATGTATGCTAAAAAATTCTGAATGAACAGGGGTGTCAAGGGACAGAGAAGACAAGGAAGTTATCAAAAATAGAATATTTTACTGATTACAGCAGTTCAGAACCAGGCCCTGCCACTCATTTGCTCTTATTCTGGGCAAGCTTCTATGTGCCTCAGCTCACTGGGAGTTGCAATCTTTTTTTTGTACTATTCCCTTTTTATCAGGTCCATTTTAACTGTAGACTCTATAGAGCAGAGACTTTCTCTCAGCCTTCGTTTGTAACCTTATACAAACTTACTAGAACCTGTGGTCGGTACACTAATTGTAATTGGAATAAGCAAAATGAAATTATGTTCCTTAGTCTGCACCACAAAAATGCCAAATGCAAGGTTAAAAAAGAGTATTTTTTTTTTTTAAGTAAGAGCTAAATAAGGAACCTGAAGTATTAGATCACTTGCAAAAGTATGGCTTTAACTCTGCATGGTGTTCATTGCAAAATGGCAAAATTATATATTAAACCCTCAGAAAAAAAAAAAAAATGTGGCTGGGCTTCAATAAAATGTGGCAACACAGCCTGAAATATATTTTTCCCTCAGAAAATGACACACAGAATGAATAAAATAACATTATTTAAGATAGGTTAGGATAGTTCCCTTTTTTAAAGTTGGTGAGATGAAGAAAGAAGAAGCAATGGAGCCCAGAGAATTTAAGAGACTTGCTGAAAACCACAAAGGACATAAGTGCTTTTGTCAGGAGGCCTCATGCTTTCAATTTTGGGCTTAGATCCCAGGGTCACAGAGTCTGAGAAGAAGTACTTTTTGCACATTAAAAGTGTGACGCTATGTACCGAGTGCTTTAACACTCCCAGAGAATATCCAGCAACCAATTCAGAGCGTAACCCAAGGGGCCAAATTTCAGGCACAGAAGCACTCCACGGGGCACCCGGCTGCAGTAAGTGGACCACTAGTTTTGATACCTAAGGATTTCTTCCTATCAGGCTAGATTTCCAATTGAGCAGAACAGCTCTCCTTGTCCTGACAGGCAAACATGCATTGTCCCCTTTTCTCTTGACAGCAGAGGATAGGAGGAGGCGAGAAAGGTTCCGATGACTTCCTGGACAAAGGAGGTTTGTAGCTGCAGCCTGATGAACATCGGAGATAAGAGCTGCATTAGCAAATTGGCCCCAGTGGGAATGGCAGCAGCAATCTCTTCACCTAAAGGCAAGCCAGCAATTACGCCTGCAGTGCCCAGTGTATGTCTGTCTGTTCCCATCACTGCCCTCCCATCACTGCCCCCATACCCCCCACTCACAGAGCAGGTGTACTCAAGGCTACTGTTCTGTTATGCACAGCTTGAAAAAAAAATTCCAGTCCTTTTTCTCTCCTGCTCTGTCTGAAGCAAGAGCTCTGAGCCTTATCACACTGCATAACAAAATGGAGAAGAGGTTTTGGGTAGAGAGGCAGGATATAAGGAGTGCAGCACATCAGCCATAGAGAAGTGGGAGAAAGAAAGCTCTGATTCCCCATCCACAACTGACTTGTATACCAGCAGTGGGCATTCCTGACATGCCAAGAAGCAGTTCAACCACCCAAGATTTCTGACAGCATAAATGCAGCAGCAGCATCTGGGGAGCACTGTCCTCTCAAGGCGGCAGGGCTGCAGAGTTTGTTGACAAAGAGCTCTGTCCCAGCATCCAGCACAGCTCCAAGGCTGGCTGAATGCCTGCAGTGTATCCCAGCACACAACAAGTTAATAACAAGATTCTCAAAATTCTCTGCATGCTGTGAACCTCCTCCCTGAGCTCCTTCTTTTGTCCCAGCTCCCTTCCTCATTTTCCTGAGTCAGCATGGCTCATAGCACTCAGCTACAGGAAAAGAGCTTAATAGGATGGCTGGACAAAATTAAAGGGGCGTTATTAATTTGACAGGTGCTGCTGCCTGGTGTCATGTCCCAAGTTTGTCCTATAGCTGTGCTGATTATTTTCTCTCCTTGGATTGGGGACATTTCATTTATTAGCACTGAACTTCCTCCTCACTGCCTGCAGCCACTGCTGCTCTGATCTCCCCAATTCACTTTGCAATTAAATTTTGTCCTCTTGTGAAACAACTGTGCAGGAAAGGTCTTGTGTTTTGTTTTCTTTTTTTCCCCCTTGACCAAGTTCTTCTTGGTCAAAACAGCCTCTGGAAATCCTAGCAGAATCCAAGAGTAAAACTAGCTAGGAACAGTATAATATGAAAAGGAGTCTAGAAGCTGTAGTTTTATATACCTAAAATACTCATCTCAAAATAAAAGAGGGAATGGGGGCACTGGAGGCCACTAAATCTTAGCTGCAGAGGTATAAATCTGATGGGACCATGGAGCTGCTGGAGATTTACATGAAAATGGCTTGAAAGGAGACCCAAGAACTTTTGTGTTGGAAAATCTTGAGATGAGGAGCATCAAAATCATCACATCATTTCCTTTACAAACACTGGCAGTCAAACCCACTGATGGGAAGGAAGAATGGGGAGCATGATTACTCCCATTTAAATTATTTACTTTATTTTCACTGCTGCTAACACTCTGTGGTTTGTTTGTTTTGGTTTTTTTGTTGTTGTTGTTTTTTCTTTTTCCCTGGGAATCACATTAACAGCTATAAAACTGCTAATTTAAATGAACTCTGCTCAGGATCCGTTTTTGCTCCATAAAGCTTTGCATGGCTTTTTGTTTGTTTCCTCTCACCCCACTCCTCCTCTACATACAATTCCCCAGAAACCTCTATGTCATAAATTACTCCTTTGCTGTTTCCCCTTTTAAAGACAAATCTTCATGCCTCCCTTCTTTTTGCCTTCTTCTCCCCAGAAACAAATACCACCTTTCTCTGGACTACTCAAGGCAACCCTTTCATTCACTCATTCCTAGGACTGTTAGCACTTGTCATATCTGTATGACATTTCTGGTTTTGTGGAACTGGACAACCTTTCATAAGCCCTTGCTGTCTCACGAACTTCAATTAAATGCAAACACTTTTGTCTAGGCTTTCTTGTCATTGCCTACGTTCTCATTCCCTTTCCTATCACTGAATATGCCAAAGGCTGAATGAAGATAGTAGAAGCGATATTACCTTTTCCTAGGAATGAATGCCTTTTTTCCAGGACTGAGCTGGCCTGCACTGATGCCAATTACACCAGCTTTTTTATGGCTTCATTACTGCTAGAGCCACTATAAAGCACAGCACTGAAAGGCTGGACCAGCCTTTTTAATTGCATAGAGGTACTGATCATCATGCCTTTATGTACTTGAGATGTTCTTTCTGATCCTTCACTTCCCTGAGCCAGGGATGGCTCCCCAGGCTAGGCAGAACAGAATGAGGAAAAACTTGGGTAAAGCAGCTGGTGTAAGTTGCCTCTCTCTGGACATCACCATGTGAGAAGCACAGAGCACTTTGGGCTGTTTTAAGCATGACAGCTGGCCAAGCAGCAAAGGTCAAGACAGCAAGCTAAAAAAAAAAGGAGGAGAGAGCTCAGCGTGAAGGATTTGTGGAGCATCACAGGATTTCTCTCCAGCACAGTGATCTGGCCATTCCCAAAAGGCAGGGGGTCAAACTCTGCTCTTAAACACAGCAGCATGAACAGTGTTAAGCTCCCTGAATGCTGCATATCACAATACTAAATAAGTGCTCGGGTGCTGCATTTGGAGACAAACCAAAGGAACAGAAGGGAAATGCTTTATGAACCAGTTGACCACTGTTGATCTCTTAACAAGAGTAGATAAGAGACAAAATCCAGGGTGCCTGACACCAGCTGCCTGGGAGAAGATAAGGGGACCAAAGGGCTGAGAAGTTCCTCAAACTGTGGAGTATCCCTAAGACACAAGAATATGTGTCCTCCTGACTTGAGAGGGTGCATGGGAAGCAGCTGTCTCCTAGAAGCCATAGGAAATGCATCTTCCAAGTCACTGGGGCTGCTATAGTTTGGCCAGCTGTAAGAGGAGTCATGAGATATTGGGGCAGAAAGCAGTACTGAGTGAACTCTCACTGGCATGGGCAATTCTCAGTATTGCCATGAAGTGCAGCTCTCTCTCCCCCTTCCCTCTCTTCCCTATCTCCTTCCACTCAAGCGTGTCAGTGGGGAATAGCAAAAGGCTTGTAGGAGCTGTAAATAAAGAGACAGTCTGAAAATGGAGTGAATGGCACAGGGGCGTCTCTTTGCTCTTGCACCTTGTCTAGCTAACCTTCCAACTTTCCTTCTCATCTCCATCTTGAGATCACCTCCAATTTTCACCCCTCAGCCTTTAAATCAAGAGGAGCACCAGGTTTCTTCCAGCTTTGAAGCACAGTCCTTAGGATAGGAAGAAGCCTTGGCAACAGAGGAGCACTCTACCAGCCCTGACACCAAGTCTAGGGGAAACAACTGGGGTGCTTGACACAGATGTGTCCTGCTGTCACTGTTCTGTGTCCCCTCTGCCAGCAATTTCACTTGCCTTATTAACTATTCCCAACAGCTCCACTTTCTGTGTGCGTGCTTGTTTGGGTAATTCTTGTTTCCTCCCATTTAGCGCATAGAAAAAAAAGCATTAGCAACAGTCTTGGTTTTGAATGAACCCTATTAATACTCAACTCTGCAAGGAACTGTGGGATAATTTTGATAAATGTGACTGGGAAGCCTGGCTGACAGAACCAAGTGCAATGTTAGTGTGTGTTCACAGCCCATCACTGCACACACAGAAGGGGGCAAGAGGTGGGCACAGCATGGGGCTGGGGGTGAGCCAGGCAGGAGGGAGAGCAGAGGCAGGGGGTCTGTTCAACAGGACAGCTACGCTGCTGTAGCATAGGCTCCTCAAAAGATCAGGAGAAAAACAGGCTTAGTGAGATGTGAATGGTGAAAGAAAAAGAAAAACGAGATGCAGTTTGAAAAAAAACAGACTATAAAAAATAGAGAAACATCATTTGAAACACAGACACTTAACTGTGGAGAGGGGAGAAGAAAGCCAGGAAACTGTGATAGCAAAATGGAGTTAAAGGTGACACAAGGCAGGAAACCAGACACAAGCTTCCAGAGAAATGAAAAAGGCTTGAGTGAGACCAAATGTACCTAGGCCACAGTTCAGCAGAGCACACAAATTATTTGAAGGCACTTCCTTTGGTCGATGTACTTACTCACTTAAAGTAAATACTTCTGTGGTTCACTGATTGGCAACCTCATGCAGCAACATCTTACAAGAAATGTATTGAAAAGCAAGAGGTAGGAGCAGGCAGAAATGCACTCGTGAGGTATCAGCAGCTGAGATGAAGAATTACCTGTCAAAACTTTTCCTGTAGACTCTAAGGAACTATTTGGTCTCAAAAAGGAAGATTCAGATAAAGAAAAGTGATTGAAGCTGGGAAGGAGTTCAGAAAGACTCTATGAATATGTTAAGTACATGACTGTTCTTGATGGTATGTGCTTTTGGACATACTATCTCTGAAAAGGAATAGAGTCCATTGCTTATTTCTATAGGGGAGTGCAAGTCATATATTTCTACTTCATGCACAAGGTAAGTTCAGACTGGGAAGAGTTTGCTGGGCATCCTTTAAAATGCAGCTGAGCCTTCAGAAGTGCACTGCAATGTCTGGAATATCCCACTGTCTTTGGAGAAGTACAAAAATATACACACTGCTATTGAGATGCCTTCAAATGAATAGAAAAAGGGTTATTTTTTTTTTGATTGTTTGGGGTGTTTTTTGTGAAATTACAAGTTCATACCCTGAAGATTTAAATTTTACAGAAATCAGACTTCTCTGGCCAGGAATATGCATTACAGCTAGATCTGGACTTTACAACTATGGCCAGCACCCAGCGTGGACTGATCCATCAGTTGCTCCTAGGAAGCTAGTCTAGATAGGACAGTGAGTGCTGAGGACGACCAATATATATCCCTACATACCCCTAAATAAGTCTCTATAGCATCCCAGTATTTAACTGGTAAGCAGCATTGCTTTTTTTGGGCCTGTGACTTTGAATTTCTTTGAAATTATGAGAAACACATTTAATTAAAAACCAAAATCAAAACTTCTATGGGGCATCTGTAACTACCTGTCATGAGCTTTACTGAGAGGTCCTTGAAAAGGCAGACTTCTGTCACAGCACAAAATAGTGACACAAAAAGCATGCACCAGCAGCAGATCTTTTGTTGCCCAAGAAGTGTGGGAACTACATTTAATGATTCATATCCTCTGCTTCCCAGCCTCTCCAAGAACCTTTCCCACAGAGGGTGAATCCCAGCCATTTCAAGCACTTCTGAGCCAACACGCCTAAGTGTGCCATACCCTGTTTTGAGCTGCAAAATGCTGCTCCACAAGTGGTTGATCCTGTAAAACTAATTTGCTTTTCCTGCAAAGCAGGCAAACACATGAAAAACGCCAGGATCATTTAGCTGCCTCTGATGTGCCGGCTGTAGCCACGCTGCGAGGTTCTGGAGAAGCATGTACCTCTCCTTTCAGAGAGCAGCTGCTCTTCGCCTGCAGCTGGTGGAGCCAGCTCCATCTGGAGACCACATCAGAACCCATTAAGCACAGAGGTAGGAGACTGCTTGGAAGTGGAGTTTGCAAGGCAGGAGGACAAGGGCTTGGCTGCAAAATTTCATCCCTTGTAAAGAAAGGAAAAGAAAGAGGGGAAAAAAGCAACCCACACAGCCTATTGAGCAATTGTTCCTGCATAGCCTCTCCAGTCTAATTGATTTGGACACCACAGCTAATTTTCGCTCAGACATCTGTTAGCACACATTAGCGCATGTCATTAGACAGGGAAGCACAGATCAGATGGAGGGGCAGAGCTCAAAGGCCCTGGTTTGGGATGCTAGAACAAGCGAGAGAAAAGACGAGAGGGAGAAGGTGTTTGTGCAGGGCTGGAATAGTTGGAAGGAGATAGGAGTGAAGGGGAAGGACTTGGCTCACTCAGAACATTCCCACCAAACAGTCACATATGTTCCACTCACTTACCCAAGCTACAAGCGCGCCTGTTTCATTTACAGGCATGCCTCAAAGAGCATGGTCCTCACCAGCACACAGGCAATAAAGCCAGAGCTCCCATGAGGAGCTCTAATGTGTATTCCTCCACATTTTTGCTGTTTGCAGGTTCTTTGGTTATGAATGGAGGTCTCAGAGACAAGAGAAAATTATCTTTCTCACCTCACTCCTGCTTGGTGTCAGGTTGCTCTGGACGTGTTCTATATTTAAAGCTTTACAGATATGATGAGTCCTTCCACTGGAGAAGCAGAACTATATATAAAAGGTACTGGCTAGAAGCATGGGACAGAAGGGAGATAGTAGGACATCAGAAAACCCAATAACCATCACAACCTTCCTCAGGGCTATTTTGCAGAAGTTCAGTGGCTGCAGTTCATTTTGACCACCTGTAACACTAACAGTTCAGTGAGATGATAATTTCAGCCCAGCTACATCTGGGTGTACACCAAACACACTAGTTGATACAGCTTAACTTGTCCACCAGTGAGAAAACATCCTTGTACCCAAATATTTTTTTTTCTTTTTCAGGAGCAATGTAAACCCTCTGCCTACTGTCACTGCAGCATAATGGAGGCATGTGCTCAAATCCAAGTCCACCTGCATAAGCAATTCTCCAGCTGAAGTCCCACAGTGCAGTGTTACCCTCAGGAGTGGCTGCTGCTGCAGTCATCCCAAGTTCTGCAGTGTACCAGGCGCCACCACTCTGCTGGCAGCACGCCCTGGCAACACCAGGGATCTGCATAACTAGGAAAGGAGTTATGTGGAGTTATATTTGCTCACGTACATGGAAGCAAAGGTAAAGATGAAGAGCATAATGAAGTTTCTCTGGACATATTTCTGGTTTCCCACAGCTTTCATGTGAAAGATGGAGTTTTTATATTGATTTGCTGATGTCTGAAAAAGAATTGAGCTCATTCTTTCATGTTTTTGCTCCATGAAGGTACTAAAAGAGGCTTTCTTTCCTTTTGGGTCATACTTTGCACAAAACGCATGGGAGCCCTAGTAGCCTTGAGGCTTTAACTCCTCCACCTCAACTGTGGTGTAAATTAGCCAACAGGCTTTTGGGTTCAGAGGACCGACTGTCACCACAACCATGCAATATTAATTTTCTTTGAAACAACAAGCCAAAAGTTGATGAAACGGCCTTGTTTTTCTTGAACACGCTGCCTGAGAAGGAGGGAGAGGCAGGATTTGTCAACTGAAACTCCATTGATGGAGTGAAGAGGTCAACATCTATTATAGGGATGATACAGATGAAGGTAAGCCTGTCAGTCATAGAATGAAAAATGAAGCTCTCATCTCCCAGCTAGTGGATAGTGCCTCTGTTTGCTCTGAATGTGTCTCATCCTCCATTCTCTGGACTGTTTTTACTTTGGCATAGCTCAGCTGACATTAGCAGAGTTGCTCCCACACCTTCCCAGGCATTGTGCTCTGCCCAACTTTGACAGGCATGTCACTTCCACTTTGGAGAAGGACTGACACATTAACATCTGCACAGACCTCTGCAAAACTGCCCTTCTCATGAAAGCATCTGCCAGCTGAGAAACTCCATCCCACTAGATACAGTGCTGATCAGGGTGGCAAAAGGGGAAAATAAAAGCTGATATTCCTGCATGAAAACAGTGACTGCCTGGAAAATACAAAGCAAACAGCTCTCAGTCCAGGAAGCTGCTGCAAAAGCACCCTGGTTTTGATTCTCTGATGAGACAGAAAGCACATGGGAAGAGCTGCAAGAGGAACCATAAAACTGAGCAATTAGCCAGTGACCCACTCAGATTTCCTTTGTTTGCTCAGCAGCTGCACAACGCACATAGATATCTGTCTGCACCATTGGGTAAGCAGTGCTGGGCTGGCATCTTCTTCTTTTTGCTGTACACCTTTTTTTGGCCCTAACAGCCAAGTTTTGGATTTGCGGGAGGGCACCAGATGCCCTGGATGAAACAGGTCACCCCACAGCAGTCCTGCTTTGTCCCATCAGCTCTACAACAGCCAGCATTGATCCACTGCACCCCAATTCCATGGCCAGTCAGGGTAGTCCCAACCCTATTGCCCAGCCCCATTGCCCCAGCAGGGATAGAGGAGGGTGGCACCACTGGGGCAGGGGACTCCAGAAGGGACCTAGAGGGAACTGTGATAGGAGAAACAAGAGGAAATGTGGGACAAGGTGTGAGAATACACACAAGGAGGAGGACAGAGGAGGGGACAGAGAAACAGATGCAGAAGGATGCATGTGAAAGGGGATGTTACTGTGGAAAGGGCTGGGAACAGCTCTCAGAAGTAAGCATGCTGTGCTGGGGAGTAATTTGGAGATATTGTGCTTATGGGAGACCCAGACTGGAGCAGTGACACTCCTGAAGGGACTGCAACCCATGAAGGACCCAGACTGGAGCAGAAAAAGTGTAAGAAGGAAGGAGCAGGGGAAAACAAGGGTAGGGAACCAGGAGTAGCAACAAGAAACCATCACATACCAATTCAGTCTCCTGCGCTGGGTGTTGTGTCAACCAAGGGACTTGCAGGGACTGAACATAAAGTGGTCAAATAGGGCAAGAGTGGTCTTGATGTAGAGGAAGAGGTGTTGGTGTGAGGCTGAGTCTGGGGAAGCAGTTGGACAGGAGTTTCCATCAGTGTTTGTAGCATTGTTTCTCTTATTTTGTTTCTCAATAGCCAAAGATTAAAATAAAAGTTTGTGTTAAAGGACATTAAATTAAAATAAGTTATTTTGCACACACCAACCCCCAGGCTGGCTTCTGAGAGCCAGCTGGTATTGACATGCAGAAGCTTTATGTGGCTGCTCAAAGAACAGTAAGGTGAGGAAAAGTCTGGGGTTTGTTCCTCCCCCTTACATTATCTACTTGGACACCATGGCTACCAAAGTCTGTGAAGTCCATCATGAAAGGGAACTGAAAATGGGGTTTGTTTTAGTCTGTGCCAGGGGCAGCCTTTATTCTACTGTGTGTCTTCCCACAACCTGACTGCATGGGCTTCATTATCAGTGTTTATCAAGGACCTCAAAGTGTGCTGTTCAAGCCCTTTAATTCCTGCGCTGGTGAAACACCTAATTATCATCCTAAATATATCCATGCAGAAATTGAGGCATTAATGAGATAGAGTGGGAAAAGTGACTTACTGTGGATAATATGAATGACTGACACACTAGGAAGGGTACCCAGCAGCAAATCCCCCAGGCTTGTGCCTCAGCAGAAGGTGAAGAAATAAAAATGGACAACAGGAAGTGAGAGAAGGAAAAGGAAGAAATAAATGCAAGATGAGAAGGAGAGAACACACAGAGCAAGGAAAGCTGTCAATGGGAAAAAAGGCTGCTTCAGTGCATGCCAAGCAAAAAATGGAAGTGACAGCCTGAGCTGCAGAGCGAGAATGCCCCAGACTAAATAGGAAATAGCCAGAGTAGACTGGCTATTTCATGACTTCTGCAGTAGAAAACACTTTGTATTTGGGGTGCCTGTAGAGGAGGCAGGAGTCCCTCTGACATTTGCATGCCTCAGGGCTTCCCTGAAGGGCATGTTTCCATTGGCAAGGAGAGCAGCTGGGACAGTTGGATAAGATGCTGTGAACAAGGCTCACAGCATTTAACCTGCATTAGGAAGTAACAATTTACTCGCTCGCTCCCAGTTACCAGGCGCCAAGGCTCAATTACCCAGGAGCCTTTAAAGGAAGGAGTGTCCATACATTATCACAGCAAACAAGTCAGAGTGACTTCGTTCAAGGGTACCATCCACCCTGGAACCTATTTCACATCTCGTTGGCCAGCTGAGTGAGAACTGATTGCACACGCTCCCTTGTTTTTCTGTCTGTGTGTAAGGTGGAGGAAGACCCCAATTCATTAAAGGAAACAGAGCGAGGTAAAGAGCCGAGCCTCTCCCTGTTAGCCTCCTCTGGAAAAAATAGATTCCTACACAGCCAGAGTTTGTATCAGTTTTTCTCAGTCTTTACAGCATTACAGCATAGTAGTGACATCACAGGATCTTTGGTGTAACCCCCCTGCTGTTTAATTAAGATGTAAAATACAGAGATTTTTCTCCACTGCCCTTCTGCATTTAAGGTGATTTTTTTGCTTCTTATACCTACACCCTCCCCATGACAGGGACTCTGGCTGGGTTTCCCAGGTATACAAAGCAGACTGGGTCCTCAGCCCTTCCTTAGCTACACCATAGAATCACAGAATTGTTTAGGTTGAAAAGGCCTCCAAGATCATCAAGTCCAACTATTAGCCCAGCACTGCCAAGCTCACCACTAAACCATGTCCCTCAACTCCACATCTACAAGTTTTTTAAATACCTCCATGGATGGTGACCTAACTATTTCTCTTGGCAGCCTGTTGCAGGCCTTGACAACTCTCAGTCATGAAATAATATCCTAATATCCAACTCAAACCTTCCCTGGTGCAACTTGAGGCCATTTCCTCTCATTGTACCACTTGTTACCTGGGAGAAGAGAATGACCCTAACCTCACTACAGCCTCCTTACAGATAGCTGTAAATAAGGGCAACCTGAGCATTCTTTTTTAGACTAAACAACCTCAGCTCCCTCAGGTGCTTTCATTAGACTTGGGCTCCAGACCCTTCACCAGCTCCATTGCCCTTCTCTGGACATGACTGGGCACCTCAACATCTTTCTGGTAGTGGGGGGTCCAAAACTGAAGACAGAATTCAAGGTGCAGCCTCACCAGTGCCAAATAGAGGGGAACAATCACTGACCTGATCACATCATCATACAGCCTCTGGTTCTCTGTCCCCACCACCCAAATAACAGCCTTAGCAGCACTAGTACTTCTTCCCTGGGATATTCTCCCAGTTTGAATCTTTCTGGAGATAAAGAAAGTCAGGATAAGGATGGAGATAGTCAAGAACAAGAGGGTGGTATTTAAGATGAAATTGGAAGGAAGTTGGCCATCAAACCCCTTTGTTTCTGCTGCAGCTTTCTGTCGGAATCTGTGGTATTGATGATTCCGAGATTGTAGAAAGTCTCTGTCTTTCTGCCCCGTTGCCAAAGGAGAAGCCATAATTCGTCTGTGCTGGTTTTCAAGGTTGTTTATTCTTGCTTATCTCTAACATGTTCTGCTGCCCTGCCGCAGGTCTGTCCTGCAGGGCAGCGTGTGGGGCTCTGCCCTCAGTGGGATGTTACAAACATTATATACCAGAAACTACGTGTGCTGTATTTACAATAATGTGCCAATATCTGTCACCTACGTTGAACAGTGTGTCCCCAGCCTAAACCAATAGAAAAATGCCAATACTACAGTGAAAAACATGGAGGGCATGAAGAAGAAAAAAAAGGACAAGACACACCCAATTTCCTCCATCTTGTGCCCTTTGAACCCCTAATCTAGAATCCTAAAATTTTACTTTTGCACCCGTGCCACACTTAATTATTACTTATATCAAACACTCAGAGCTTGTAATTCATCCTGTAAGATTGAAAACTCTTTTCCATGAACAGAGATCAGAGACAGTGTCTCTGGGGGCTCTGTACAGGGGGGTTCCTGTCCCCCTGCCGGGGTCCCAGGCCTTCCAGGGCAGCCAGAGAGAAGCCCTGGATTTCCACAGCTTTCCAGTTAAGGCAGAAAACAGCACCTGTTTGTCCACTGATACAAAGTGGAGCTTTGTGTGTTCATTATCTGTGATAACACGGGATCACTTCTGAGAACCTGACAGGTGCATGCCTCAACTCTGAAGGGTCTGCAAGCCTTCTAGATGTAACCTTACAAGTAAAGAGTTAAGAGTCAGAGAATTTACCACCAAAGCTATTTGGAAGCCTGATGCACAGCATGGGATTGGATCTAGATATCCCCAGTAGGTACCAAACACAGGGGTAACCTTCCTCTCTACTCTAAAGGAGAATAACATCTTCTTTTCCTCCTGCCTCCTTTGATCCACTCAGTCAGGCTGGCCTCAGCTTTCTCACTGCTCTGTACCAGGGGCAGTTCTTCACTGAGTATTTAACAGGAAGAGTGTTGACTGTTTGCCCATCACAAACATTTTGGTTTTTCTGCTCCTGTACACCCCTAGAGATGAGACAAAACTCACCCACAGATGGCATGGTGGGATGAGCCAGGGACAGCCTGTCTGACAGAGGAGCTCTGCCTCACCTTCATGAGGTGATGAGAACCAAGTGCCAGGTCATAGGATGACAACAGCAACTGGAAGCCAGCTGTGTGTGCTGCTCTCCTGGCTAGCCTGGGTACCTCTTCTCCAAATCCCACTGTTCACAGCAGGAGGTGTGCAGCCATTATGAGACATGTTATATTGTGATGCCTTCAGGCAGAGAAATTCTGCCAACAACCAGCTACTTGCTCCGGAGGAACAACAGGGAGAATGTAGCTTTATTTTTCTTTCTTTCCTTTTATGCCCTGTGGATGAGGTGCAACCTATTTTTTTAGCCTATTTAAAGACTTTGATTCTGCTGTCTGTCACAGTATTTGACTATCTTCCACAACTGTCACCAGTAACATGGAAATCCCCAACAGTTTTCTTGGGGCTCTAGACAGGTCAAGGCAAACCTAACATAAGAAAATATTTGCTTCCTTCTCTTCTTTGCATTGGTTGTTGATCTTCGGCAGTTTTGGAAGCAAACACAATGGTTTTGAGTGTGTGCTGGACCCCAAACAAGGAAGAAGTCAAATGTCTCAGAAGTCCATCTCCAAAGGACAACAAAAGAGGACTGAGAGCCTTTTATTGCCAAACACCAGAAGATCAGGTGTTAGCAGTCCCCGATCTCCTAGGGAAGTGGAAACGTGCTACCAGAGTTGCTCAGAGAGCTATCTCGCTGATCATTCCTGAGCCTTACTGCTGACACTGCAGTACGGTATGTAGAGAGCTCCAGTTAAGGGGCTGGAGACATCTTTCTTCTTTTGGCCAGGAGCTGCCTAGAGCTCTACTGGCTCAATAAAGGGAATGCTTCCTCATAACTAAGGAGTCAAAACCCATTTTAAACTCAAGAGATGGAATTTACAATCCGAATTTTCACCCCGACCTTCAAAAGCGTAATGGTCAAACACTGAGTAAAATCCTGACAGCATGCTAGACTCCCTTCACTGTGGTGAATGTTCTGTGGGGAAACCCTTGAGAATGGACAGCAAGACAGAGAAAAATGCTTCATATAATTTCTTATAATACATGAAGCAAGCTGCACCAATATGCAAGGTTCCTTCTGATGCTTAAGACTGAACTGGAGTTTTTAGTGCTCAGCTAAAGAAAGACTGGGAGGCTCACAAGCACCTTATTAGTGACAGACAGTAATGTGAAAGAAGCTATTTTGTCTCAGGTTACTCAAAACCTTTAATGCTGATCCATCTCTTCTCCTGCTTACACAAACATAACCCTATTTGCTCTTTCAGAGATAATCAGAATCAGGCAGTCGGTAGAGGCATAAACATAATTTTCTTAAGAAAACAAACTACAGAAGAATTTACACATCAATTTTAAGCTGGTAAGGATGGTGGTTCAGTTAATTTACTCTCCCAAAATAAAACATTTAATGTAAGCATTCTTGGAAGTGTTTGAGCTCAGGCTGGATGGGGTTTTAAACAGTCTGGTCTAGTGGAAGGTGTCCTTGCCTATGGCATGGGGGTTGGAACTAGATGATCTTTAAGGTCCCTTCCAACCCAAACCATTTGGATTCTATGATTCTATGATTCTATTATTTTTAACCTAACCCCACAGTCAATAAATAGAGTGATTTTGAGAGGCTGATTCATTCCAAGAATTTAAAGACTTCCTCAGGTTAGACACCTATTAGAAGGACATAGCTCAGTGAAGTAAGTCCCACCCAAAATTTGCACAGTCACATAGATTGTCGTGGCAGTATGCTGGGAATGACCACACCAGTTCAGCACAGTTCCCTAGGACTTGAAGAGAGTGGGCAATGCTAGGTGCTGGTGTCATGGCTCATCAACAGCCCCAAATATGGTGAACCAGATCCAGGGTCCATGCAGGAAAACAAGGCCAGGGATAGAGATATGCTACCTAGCACCCAGGTCCAAGGTCCATCCAAGAGGTGGCATCAGAGACCCAAATGAAGACAGGGACACCTAATACACCAATCCAGACCTGAGATTACATGGAGAATAGGTGGATACCCCTGCAGAGATTGATCAAGGTCCAGTTAGTGCACTCAGGGTCCTGGCAGACAATGCATTTCCTGAAGAAGTAAAAATGGCTCTCCATAGGAAGGAAGATGTTGCACCTGTCCAGAAAACCAAACAAGGCACATAACATCTCAATTGCTAGCCCAACATTAACTTTTGTGGGAATAAAAATATCCAGTGGGGATGTATTTAGTTATACTAATGTCTTTCCTCTCTAAAAGTATAGTCACTGCAAGCACTTCATATGCAGAATGACTAATTGAAACGAGCTGTGCAATTTTCAGCTTAAACCAGCTCCTTTATTCTCAACATGCGCCCAACATGTAATAACACAGTTTTTATTTTCATTGAGGATTCAGCATCTGGGCAAAACAGAGAAAGCTTTACAAGTCTTCACTCTAAGTCAATTAGAATTTAAATATAGGTCAAATGCTAGGGAGAAGAATTGGACCTGCAGCAATTCATATCTCAGATGTTCGTGTACTCTAGAGACAGAAGAATCATTTGCACACTTATTCTATCTTCCAGGCTGGGGGCATTCGGAAAGGCAGGTTTGCTCTCTGCTGCATATCTAATAGTGTATTGGCCAACTAGTCTTTAAACTTTCTGGGAAATGACTCTTTTACCTTTGCCCTTGGGAGGCTATTTCAGAGCTGATTACATCCCATTCCTGATTTGCTCTTGCTAGTCCTAGCTATGACCTCCACAGAAGAGTACACACCTTCTTACTTGGTGAGTTTGATAGATGTTTGAGGGTGTTTTTGCACCTAGACTAAATCCAACACACCCCAGCACTGGTATAGAAAACATCAGGAGCAACTTCTGTGAAGTCAGTGAAATTGCACTGATATAAACCAGATCTCAACTACTACGTGGACATATATATGCACACATGTATGTCTGTCACCCACTACCAGAAGTATTACTTCTAATCTAAACTACTTTCTTCTTTTTCCCTTCTCCACTCCCTCTGCTGCTCATTAAAACTTCTCTCTCCCACCTACAATGGTGAAGAGTCAGCAGGCTGCCCAGGTAGCATTAGCTAATGGGAACTGACAGCCTGCCACCGTTTTCTGAAGGCTCATGTTTTGATATCTGCCTGTCTTCCAGCCTGACTGCTTCTATGGAAGACTTTTATCACAGAGAGATTGACCTCAGGCAGGAGACATTTTGTGTCACTGTGAACAACTGAAATGAAGACACGATGGGGATGGCAAGAACTCACTAGCAGCAAAAGGCAAGGAGAAGAAAACTGATGAATACCCGCTTTGCCATTGGCAGTGATTGGTCCTTTAATGAATGAATTCACTAAAGAACCTACACTGTGGCATATTTTGAGACCCTGTAAGAGGTAACATTAACTGATGATAAACTAAAAGACCAGTCAAGTTATGAGAAGTATTTTCCCACTGATTTACAACAGTTTGGGATCCAATTAGAGAGTTCTTCTGCCAGCTAGTGCCTTGTGAGGTTCATAGGCTGCCTCACAATGGCTTATGGGGACATGGTCTGAAATATCTGTGGTACTTGGGTTTTGGTACAGTAATTTTTACTACCTTTTACTGCAGAGATGTGGAAGTAAAAAAAAAGTTAAAATGTTCACAGCTTGGATACCTGTTCATACGTAAAGAAAGTAAACAATTCTGTTATTGTACTTCCCTGCTGAGGTGCCATGTCCCACATGAGCCTTAGTCTGGAGGACCCACTATTCTCTTTATTTCCC
Source organism: Taeniopygia guttata (assembly GCF_048771995.1). Classification (NCBI taxonomy): domain Eukaryota; kingdom Metazoa; phylum Chordata; class Aves; order Passeriformes; family Estrildidae; genus Taeniopygia; species Taeniopygia guttata. The sequence goes on from NC_133024.1 coordinate 23,312,018, forward strand.
AAGCTCAATATTCCCGGCTGAGCTATCTTAAAGATACAGTCTTCAGTCCAACTGAAAAGCACATCCTTTTCAAGAATCACAATTTCTTCCCATTTGAGGTTTCTGAGGCTGCCATGAAAGGAAAAGGTATTAATAAAAAAACCCCAAAAAACATTCCTTCCCTCCCTGCATGGTATCAAGTGTGCCCCAGATATGCCTTGCAAAAAAATCAGGTCACTCTGCTTTTAGCTTTATAGTACTGGCTTGGAAAGCTCCTGAGAAGGAATGATTGTACAGCTCCTAAGAGCTCAGGACTCCACTTTCTACCAGTGGTCTGAGCTTTTCCTTCCAGAGCAGGCCAATAACTGAATGTCCTAGATCAAGGAGGAGCAGAAACTACAAAAAAAACGGGAGGTATAGCATCCAAGACAATTTTCTATTTCATGTTCCCTTCATGTCAGACACGGTCCATGCATTTTGCCTGAGTGCCCTCTAGATCCTTAAGAAGTCTTCCTGCACATAAAACTTAAATGTAGTCAAGCAACTGCCCCTTGTGGGGAGCTCCAGATCAAAACTTTCAATGAGAACTGATATAAAGCTTTTATCTCCACAGACTTCTCCCCAGACTGATGAATGCTATTGCCACTTCCCTCCAAACAGAATATACCTGCATTGTACATAGCCCTTCTATTCGGAGATCCTTCTCTACATCAATTATTCTGCTTTGGCTTATCTGCTGGATTTACTGCATTCCCTAGGAGACACAATGCCTCTTAGATGGTTTTCTGGCAGATACATACAAAAAATTTATCCTTAAGGTTTCTCTTCCTCAAATTGGGTGGCACAATATCAGTAGTCTTAGTTTGCCCTCTGTAATTTCAAATGAGTCTGCAACTTCTGACCAAGAATCTGTGCTCACTGCTTCATTAGTGGCACAGCAAACACTTAGCAACATAAATGGTGCATTGAGCATTGGATTTACTTCCTTAAAGATGGGTATCACTCAGAACGGGCTGTAATAATTTCTAAAAAGGCCAAGTGCCCTGTAGCAGCAATGAATAAGGAATAACCAAGTAGTTGGACAGAGCTGCAAAACCGAAATTCAAATTCATACAATGCTGAGGGAGGCCTATCTCTGAGATGGTGGTTTAAGCTCATCTTGAGATACAGGAATTAGGGATTGCATAGAAGAGAAATCACAATTTTCGTGTATTATCCAACACTGTTCAATCATCCAACATGCCCTAATTGCTTCAGTATGTTCCTGCAAAACAGAAACCGAGAGTGACTTGGTCAGAGACAAAGACACAGATCTAAGATGTGCACAGAAGCAGTCATCCAATAATGATGACCAGCTGTCACAGGCAGCAGAAACCTCCTGGCACTTGGCACCAGCGAATTTTCAAATACCCGCTGGTTGCTGCTACCCCATTAATTGTGGGCACTTTGCCCAGTCTACATTCCTGAACAGGTTTTTTCTTCTCTTCCCTTTCTCTCTTCCTTGCAGACTTCAAACACAGTTAATAAAAAATTTATTGGGGCAATGAAATAAACACCCATTTGATTTGACCTGGGAGCCAAAGAGAGGAGTTTCTTCTGTTCAGGTGTAGACTCAAGAGTTTCTGTTATTGCTGTCAGAAACATGCCCACAAACCTCATATAGATAAATGGAGGTGGAGAGGTGTTTGGGAGTGTTTTTTTGGAAGATGGAAAATTTGTTTGTTTGGTTTTTAAGGGAGTAGAAAGGCCAGGGAGACCAGACCACAGTGTGTCCTTTAACATGAGGAAGAAGAGGATTACACTGTGAAAGCCATAGAAAATAATGAACCTTGAAGCACCAGACACATGGCAGCACCCAGAGTTGATATGCAACAGGTACTGCAGCTCCTGAGAACTGCATGTGCAAGCCAATAAATACCTGGAGTTACTTTTTAAAATCCTATATAGTTTTACCTTCAGGGAGAAGAAAGAAGATGGTAAGAAGCACTTAGATCTAACACTAGTGAATCTCAAAGGAGTTCAAGGACTAGAGAGATGGGGCAGCAGGAAATCTGGGAAAAAAATTAAGTACCCTGGAACACTTGGCTAGAATACTCGTCTTGTGAAAAATTTAGCCTGTGCCTCAGGCTGTGCTGGGCTGGTGGCAGAAAGTGCAGAAATCTTTTCAGGGGAGTCCCTTACTCTCTGGCTCAGTGGGAGAGAGACGGCAGGAGGATCCAATCAAGGAGATTGCAACCTTTCAGTGGGATAACTTGTATGAATTTATGTCAGGCTTATAGAAAGAGATTTGGAGAGGAATGGAGCTGCCCTTCGCAAGGACAGGTAAATATGTCAGGGATTATAACTGAAAGTATTGTCCAGTAAAGAACAGATTATAGACTAAACAAAAATGTATTGTTATACTATTTAATGTCACACAGTGCAGGTTATGGCAAGAGGAATAGTCAAGACCTGTCAAAGCAGCTGAGAACACAGACTGGGTAATGACAGAGTCTCCAGAACTAGTATTTTACATGGTTTCATCTTTCCTGCGTAGACATACAAGGTGGATTCATGCCACCAAATTTTAGACATTGAAAGGTTTGCTGTGTAAATCTAAATTAGTAGATTGTGCTCCACAGTAAAAGAGATTTCTGGGGGATGATCTTTCACACTATCTTAAGGCAGACAGCAGAAAGAGTAAGATGCCACCTTCTCACAACAGACTACAGATGAGGTCCAGATGACTAGATTTGTGTTGGTAGCACTCAGACGTCTAAGATTAAGTGTGATGAATCTCAGCTGCAGTGCACCACTTCTGTTTGCAAGACTAAGTGTCCATACGGACAGGAGACGCAACACCTTCAGAGAGTCTCACTTAAAATACTAAGTGACAGATGTTTATCTCTGGGCTTGGGTTTTAGTCCTGTCCCTGATAGGATGCCTGTGCAATTTATGTTGCAGAGCCACACAACTCCCTGGATTTGTTAAAAAGAGATAAACCTTTAATGACCTTGAATGTTGAAGTCTATACTGCCAATATGGTTTCTTCTCTTTTGCTCCAGAGAGCAAGCCAAAGTCTCTTGTTTTTGCTCCAGTCCTTTGGACTACTATGGATACAAACCATGAAATCACTCTCGGGCTCTTTCCCAGAATGAACAAGTGCATCCCTTCTCAGAGAAAGAGCAGGCACAGCTGATATGGACAGCAGACTCCAGACATGCAGATGATGCCAAGTTCAGCTTCCTCAACCAGTGAAAGTCCTCCAACATCAACCCCACAGACCCTGGGCTTTCAAATCCCTTAATACATTCTTGTGCCATGGACCACACACTGGCTTCATGTCATAAAAGCACTGGACTGTCAGACTGTGTCCCAGCCTTTGTTTTATTTTAAGTACTTCTAATCAGAAAATATAATAAAATAAGAAGCTAAAAAAGAAGCATGTCTCAGGGCCGCAGGGTCACCACAGGGAGCACAGAGAAGACCAGCCCTCCCCACTGGTCCCCACTGTAGCGGGGACATGTTCTATCCATTCCAAAAGGTAGTGTCATCAAGTAGCACAAACACGAGCCAGGCTATGCCATCTAGGTTGGAGTCCAGGGCTTTCCCTGATACTATCCACACAGGATGTACAGGCAAAATCAGAGTGTCTTCCTGAATTATGAAGGTGGTCCACAGGCTTTACACAGCTATAAAAATTCTACTGGAAACCAAACATGCCATGAATTATGTGAAATATATTCACAATAGTTAACACAGTGGGAGTCACTGCCACCCTGTTAACACTCCCTTCAAACAGGATCATGAGGGGTGATATCCCTATGAATTTTGGTTCTTAACCTCATTTTGTAGGCCAACAAGTGGATTAATCTTTCAGGTAAAATTGTGAACTGGGAGCTCTATGCAGTCATAATCCCTAAAATCATAGCTGGATTTGTATTGTCAAGGTCATAAGGCTTCTACCTTGCACAGTCTGTTCTGTAGCTATCTGGGGAGATTTATCGTACTTATTCACAAAGATTTTTTCCTTTTCTTTTTTTTTTTTTTTTTCATTCAAAACAGGAACATACCCAAAAAGTCACATTCCCATCAGTCTAACAAGGGGACAATCATTTTGAAGAGACTCTCCAGAATACAGCTGCTGCTGCTGCACCTGCGTGAGGGTCATGTGGAATTGAGGCTTAGGATCTTGCTTCTTGGCTTCCCTCCCTGTGAAAGGCTCTTTACTCTTTGACTTTGCCTGTCTACACTTAACACATTAATGGCATACTTGCTGTATACCAAAGCTGAGAGCTGATCCTCCCAGTTAACAAAACCTGAGGAGATGTCCCAGTCACCCTCTGACTGCGACTACAGTTTACAGTACTCTAGCCCTAACACAAACATCTTCTGGTGCCATATCTCTGTTCTCCTTGCTGGGAATTTTCTCAAAGCACCACACAGTGGTATCAACCTCTATTATGACCAAGCCAGCCATGGCCAGATGCCCCAGGCCCACCACATCACCTGCACCCTACGCAGAGCTGAGTATCCACATGCCCAGACAGTGTGAAAACAAACTCACTGGTCCTGCAGCCTGAGTGTCTCACAAACTGAGGGCACCTAAAGGTGAGATGCCACTATGTTCAAATTTTTGCACCATGACAGTCCTTTCTCCACACATTCAAAGGGAATGTCTCCTTACCTTATTAAAGGCAAAATTTTCTCATACTGCTGATAGAAAAGACACAGAAAGGAATAAAGGAGATAATAAATAGGCTGCCAGAGGCCAAATGTATGCACCCCAAAATTAATTAATCATTCCAATTAAATTATTTGCCCTAAATTAAAACTTATCACCAAAATCCAATTCCTGTTTCATTAAAGAGGACTTCCCTAGTAATCTTTTTTTTTCTTCCACATATTTTTTTAAAGGTAACCTTCCTGGAATGGGGAAAAAATGCAGTTGTAGTCTACTTTTCTGTTTGAGGAGCACCATAAGTTTTATTTTGGAAGAAAAGTTCCTTATTCTTATGTGTCCACATAATAAAGACATTCCTAGAAGATTTTATGAAAGACTGTTGACACACAAGATCATGCAATCAAATAGACAATGTAAGGGAAATCTGATACATGAATATGGAGGGAAATTTAAAAGCAGCATCACTGAAGCCTCAAGTAGCCTCTGGCTTTTGATATCAGAACTGAGAAAGCTCACAACCCTCATCTGGGGATTTCCAAAGGCCCTTTCAGGAAAAGGGGGGCAGACAAATCATGGCACTCCCAATGCATTTTTGAGAAACAATGGGATTTTTCAGACTTTCACACAGCACTATGACTTCTCAAGCAGGGCTTGGCTCCTGCTACCAGAGTGCTGTCCACTGATAGCCTGAGCCTGGGAGAGACCCAGGACTGCCAGCAAGAGTGGCCATGTGCTTGTGCACCCTTGGACTGCCAACACCAACCTCTGTTCCCTTCCCAGGAACAATCTTTTTATTTCCTATCTTCTGGTGGAGATGAACAGTTTTTAACCTAATATTTGTGGTTTTTTAAAAAAGGACATTTTCAAAAGCTGTGGCTGGGTTTTGAGAAAGTGCTCTCTGTCTGAATAATCTGTAAATGGCAGCCACATGTCTAAGTATCTGTTTCCTTTTTGTCTATTTTGCTGTATGCACATTTGGCAAGTTATTTTTCCCCTCTAACTATCACATCTTGGGCTTTGTTAAATGAAACTGCTATTCTGTTATTTTCTTGGTGTTTTCTTATTCCAAAACAGCCAAGTACTGACATTTTAGCAGCTATACAGGAAATGTGATATTAAGGAATTATTTTCTCAGAGTATTTTTTCACTTTCTGGTGAGTAACGAGCTGGTAGTGGGGTAGCAATTTCAATGTTTCTTAAGATAAAAACAAGAGCTGGAGCTCTTAAAAAACCATCAAAATCCAAACCCTGAAAACCTATTACCTAATATGATTTATCATTCGTTGTTTTTGTGGAAAGCAGCAAGAGGCTTATCCTGCAAGGCACAGCCTGAATGCACGCTGAAAGGACAGAGCACAGATCCATTCAGGAGTGATGAGGGCCAGGCCTGGATAGAGATAAATGGTAGGAGAACACGGTTACCATGGGTCAGCAGGGGTCAAGCTGCACCATACAGACACAAGGATGTGCTACTAGGTACAGCACAGAGACCATGCACGCTTGCTTTTCCCCACTCTCATTTTAGAAACACCATCTCCTTATTCCCTTTTCCAAACTGACGATTTCCTATTCCATAATTAATTCATATTAAAGTATAAAATTGAAAGCTTTTAAGGTAGGGAAGAAATGTGCTTCTTTCTGTAAGACTTGATGTTGGTTTTGAACTGCTGGCTCAATTTAAGTTTATTTTACAATTTGTTTCTAGCCAATTCCAATTTCAAATGAAATCTTGGCTCCAATGGAGCAAAATTCCCTTTAATTTCAGTGGAATCTAGATTTTGATCCAGGTTCTCATCCACTATCAAATAGCTATGATGACTGTAGACTGTAACACAGCAGCCAAAACCAAAGAATGTGTGCTGGTGGACCGCAGGAATCTGGAATTTCATCCCATGTGGAGTTTCGAGCATGGCAGATTTTCAGCATTGACTCAACTGGAACTGATGAAGTAAGAAAAACAGGCAAAAGGAACACACTGTTCCACGAATGTTGGAATTGCAAGGCCTGGTTACCACAGCTGTGTGCCCTAAGTCCTGCTGCCTCCTACCTTCAGACCTCTTCACTGGTTTTAGTCAAGGGGGCACCTGTAGACAGTAAAGCTACATAAAAGTTTGATCTGAGTCAGAGAAATACGATTCACCTTAGCTGTCACCCACATTACAAGTAAAGAGACAATCTGACTCTAAAGTTTCTAATGGAGACTAGCTGTATATCTTTTCTCATTATTTTGAGTTAGAAATCTAAAGCTTCAGATCAGATCTTTTTGAGAATTTTTTTTTAAAAAACAGATTTTTGCTAGTTTTCAAGCTACTAAGCAGTTACAGGCCTGCCATGTAAAATGAATAAGCTATTTATTCTGGATTATACCAATAGTTCTTTTCTGCAAAGAAATCTCAAGAGGATGTGGCAAAAAAAAAAAAATATTATTCACTCACTACTAACAAAACACTGGCCATCAGGCAGGGAACAGACAAGTGGAATCTATGACTTAGGACATCCAAGGGGACATACCTTGTTGTGGGCCAATTAAGTCAAATTTCAAGGCTTACAATAAGTCAAGGCAATTGTTGTGCTACCACAGCCTCTTTTTAAAGCAGTGGGAGCAGGAACACACTTGGCTTTAAATGGATTGATATGTGCACTCTCACAGCTATTGGTTATTTGTGCTCTTTCCAGGGTTAGCAGACCTGGTGGTAGGACTACGTTCTTGCTGTGTTAGGAGCTGAGAAAAAAATATTGTCCCTACTCCCCTGTCTTACAGTCCAAGCTAGGACTTGGGACTGCAGACTGAGCCCATCAGACTGAGCAATAACATGACAAAAGCTTTCAAAGCACTGTGTGAATCTAGAATCAGCTGATCAGACAAAATCACACAATATCAACTGATACCACTCTGAAGAGTCCATTCAACTAAGCTGATTTATATCACTAAGGACTTGGATTGTCATATCAAGATCCTTCCTCCCAGCCACAGGAAAGTATTCTATGTATTTTGTGCTATACTTCTTTCTCCAAAATGAGTAAGCATTTTTTGAAGCATTCCGTTTTTGTCTCCAGCCTGCACCTGCAAAGCCAGCACCAAAATAGTTCCAGAAAAAAACTCCTGATTTATGCACTAAGAAGTGCTAAGCTCCAACCAATATAACAGAGCCAAAGCCTAAGCTGCATCATATCGTTAAAGCCGTGCCTGGAGATAAGAAAACAGAAGTTAAGAGGCGTCAGGGCATCATGGGGATGCAATAAAAATACTAGATGGGGAGTGAAAGGAAATCCTTTGGTAACTTATGAAACACCAGGTGCCTTTTCCTGCACTTTATGAGTTTGCCAAAACAAAGCAGCACAGAAAATGTAGAAAAACTGCCACCAATACTATTGTGTGCCTAACATTCTCGAATTAGTCTTCTGGTAGAAATGTATGGCCCGTGGTAATAGCAAAAGTGGTGCAGCAAGATATATTCCTTGCTCTCTCAGCTTATTTTCCCCACCAAACTACTGTCACTTCCTTCCAAGTGTACTGGACTTCTCTCCTCCAGTTCCTGTAATAACCTGAATTTATCTCCTCCCTTCAATCTTTGTTTTCTCCTCCTCCACCATTCCAAGTAAAATGATCTTTCTTCTTTCCTCCCAGAAAATTCATATTCCCATGTTATCTCGTTATTCTTTGCAACAGCATGCCAAACACACTGTCATTTTCCCATTGGCGCTATGTCCCGAAAAAGACAAAGTGGTCTGTGCTTGCTCCTACCTCCTGCATGCTCCCTGGAATGAAAAACGCTCCAGTGTTAGTGCTCAGAAAGATCCCTCCGATTTCTGGGCTCTGCGCCCACAAAGCAGGCAAGCCAACATTTCTCAGAAAACAGCAACTGACTCCAACATCCTTGCTGTCTAGCTAGCAAAGGAAAAATAGCTTCAGCTCTCTTCAAACTGCTCTGCTTCTAGCACTGGCCAAAGAGGTGGGAAGGCCAGGAATGCCAGAAGAAGGTGGGCTTCCAGCACAGATCTTCTGAGCTCAATACCAGCCCTGCTCCAGTCTCTCAAGCAACCCACCACAAGCAATGACAGCCACTAGTGCCGTATTCTGGCAGGAATAAACACCAGTGAGGATTGACAGAAAGAGGTGTGGTGTTGCAGTGCGCTCGGGCTATGCTTTTCCCCATTTCCAGGGACCCCTGTGACTCTGATCAGATAAGAGTGTCCCCCTCCTTCCTGCTGTTGACGGGGCTGGCAGAGAGCCAGAGAAGTCCTCCCTGTCCAGAGCCTAGATAAGCCCATGACCCTTCCTGTCCACCATCCTTCCCCCCTCTTTCCCCCCGGATCTCATGGAATAAAGAAGCTGGACAACCATATCGGGGTGAGAGCCTCTTTTGAATCTTTGCCCATCTCCTGATATTCCTCCCCTCAAGGCCTCGTGTCTCTGGGCTAGCCTAATAATTTAGGGGCTGAGAGAGCTAGGAGCATCAGTGTGGAAAGGCTAAAAGGATGTATGGCTCCAAAAGTACTTCTCAGACTGGGCTCTTCCCTGCAGCCAGGGGAGAGACAATGACATTTCCACTGGTCAATCTGTCTGATGAATTTTGGATGGCTACTTAAGGATGAACTGGACTGGCCTGAGAAAAGTCTTGTCTCCTCACTTATCAGAAAGAGAGTCCAAGACAACCCACAGCAATAGTAACATATACATTTGGTCAAAGAACCTCATTCTGTATCAGGTGCCAAGCTAGTGACTGCCAGAAATTACCTCCACTTGATACCTGACATCAGGCTCCTAGAAAACATACCTTTGTGCCTTGCATCAGTTCTGCTTAGAAATCTTTCTCATAATCCCAAAGTCCAAAGCATTACCTTTCCCTATTGATGTCCTCAGAAAGGAGGGCAAGGGCCGAGCATATCACAGAACCACAGAGTTGCTTAGGTTTGAAAAGCCCTCTAAGATTATTGAGCTAAGCCAGCACTGCAAAGCCCACCACTAAACCATGTGCCTAAGTGCCACATCTACACATCTTTTGAACTCCTCCAGGGATGGCAGACAATGCCCTCCCATATCAGCCCTAGACCCAGCTCTAACCAAGGGCCTTGCTGGCACAGCAGTTTGTGCTGGGGAAGCCAGACTGGCCTCAGCTGCCTGTCTGGGTAAAGAATCTCTCTGTACTGTACCAGTCACCAAAGTCTAATTTCAGGAGAGTGGACTGAGAGGGTGCACAGCTAATCCACTCACAGACTTAATAATAAACTCTCTATGGTTAAATCCCAACAACAACAACTGTATCTTTATATCATGTTGAAACAATGACCAGTGAGTCTGAATCTTTGCAAGCAAGGAGCACCACAAAGGCAATTCATAATGGAGAAAGGGTACATTCTGTACTTCTTTTCACACACTGATACCTATCAGTTAGAAAGAAAACTGTAGGATTTGGCCTCAGCTACTACGCACTTGACTTTGGGTTTGTGATTAGGGCTGGCCAGTAAACAAGCACTCCTCTTTGTGAACATTTGCTGCTGACATTTCCAAATTTATTTTAGTTTTGCCAAACTGACAAAGCCCTTAGTATTTTTTTTTTTTCATGACATGAACACTAAACCAAGGGAGAGCCCACAATCTTTACAATCAATAACTGGGGATCACAAGAAACGTTATTAAGTCTGCAGGAATCCCAAGCTGTGAGTGAAAATGTGAATGTGGAGCTCTTCATAACTCAGCTGAGTATGGTTAGGTTTTATATGGGCTGTGGTAATGCTATACCTCTTTGTCTCCATAATTTTGACCAGAAAAAAGCACCTCAGACCTGTAAAACCTTCCTGATTAAATTTTAATCAAATTCAAAAACAATGGAATGTTTTTGTTTCACTGAAAAGTTACAACTACTGCCATTCACAATGATGCCTATACAGACAGCAACAATTTGCTTCCTCCTAGTCGAGTCACTCCTCCAGATTGACTTGTATGGGCCTAAGTCTTTATTGCAGAATTTTTTAAACCCCATGCATGCCAAGATCTCTGTGCCCTTGTGCCTGTCATCCTGATGAGATAAATAAGAACCATAGGAATTTCTCCACTGTTATCTAATGCCTGAGAAAGGCTTGAGGATAGAGTGCTAAAAGAGCAAGAACCCAAGGTAATGCTGGGAAAGGAGCAGCCACTGTGTCCCTGTTACGACCCAATTCTCCTGGAACAAGTCACTCAGCTACTGGAACAAATGATTAAACATCCCATTTATAAGCACCGAGAGAATAATAATGGAGTAAAGGGAAAAAAAAGCAATGTACTTTTGGCAAACACATATCATGCCATCCAGGCCTCATTTCCCCTTTTTTGTAGGATAGCTGGCATAACAGATAATGCAGAAGCAATATGTGTGATTATGTGATATATCTTGACTTCAGAAGACCTGACAGTCTTCAACAAGCTAAGAGAATACGGTGGATGTTAAATCTCCATCAGGATGCTTCAAAGAGCTGCAATCAACAGATCCCTCTCCACCAAGGACGGAGGGTTTAGTGGGCTGCTGCCATAGTCTGCTTTTGTGTCCTGATCTCTTCAATACTTTAATTAACACCTTCATGATGGAACAGAAACAAGGCACCTGACTTTTGTCAATGACACTACACTGGGGGCAGTTGTAAGTGTTTTGGAGCCCAGGATCGTAAGTAAACTGAAGTGGTCTCCATGGAGAGACCAACCAGATGGCATCCAACAGCAGTGAGCACAAAGCAGTATTCTCAGGGAGGGGGGGAAAACCAATTAATGTTCAAATACAAAAGTGAAGAATGAGCTGCAGACCAGTAAGAGAAGATCAGAAAGGCAGAAAGACAAATTAGTGAAAGCAGTGAGGCACTCATATAAAAAAGGCAAATCTCATTTCATTCTGGGGTTAGGTAAGTGAAGTGTGATATGCAAAACAGGGCTGGTACTTGTATCTGCATGACTGAATCCTGATCTGGAACTCTTGTTTTGGTTTTGGACAGTACATTTAAAGAAAACATATAGACAAATCAAACAGTAGTGAAATATATATGCCGCAGGTGTTGAAAAAATATGACCTCTGGAAAGCAGTGAGCCTATTAAGTTGCACTAGAGATCTCTGAGACACAGAAATTGAGGGGTTTCAGGCAGATAAAAGATAGTTTTGAGAAAGAGGAGAAATAACCACTGTGTGTCCTGGAAGGCCCAGAAATAATTGGCAGCAAAATCAATTTGGATCATATGTTAATAAAAGCTTTCCAAATGCAAGGAGAGTGAAATAATGGACATGCACCAGCTATGCAGGTGCATCTTCAAAAAATACATGTATGGGGTAGCCACTGTAGAGCTGATCTTGTCTCACTGCAAGGGGAAGTACCAGACTATCTCTTGCAGGTCCTTTCAAGTGTTTACTCTTTTGATCAGATGCCAAAAGAAATAACTGGAGTAATAAACAGAAAACTTTACAACTGGCCACTATACCCAAATGAAGCAGCTCAAAATGCTTTGAGTGAGGTGGTGGTTCAGGGCAGTCTCTTGTTGCATTCACCCCAGTGGAGAGAGCACCTGGTAGCAACTGAGCTGGACAGAGACAGATTAAGGATTTGTCTTTGGCAGTGGGACACAGAAATATCTGTGACAACACTGAGTGAGAGGAATAGGAAGCCTGGACATGGCCCTAAACCAGCCATTGTCTCCAGGGCAGGAGCAGCTGACATTGCAGTATCTTTCACTGGCAAATCCAGGCATCTACCATGTGCACAAAGCTAGCAACGAGTCACTGATCCTGGTTTGCTTTTATTTCCCTGAACTTGTTCAAAGGAGATCACTGACCATCATTCCAGAAATTCTCCTCCCAGATTACCAGGCAGACCAGTTGACCACTCTATCATTTAATGTTTCAGGAGCTGTATTTTCTTTTATTTATTTATTTTAACATTTGGGATACCCAGAGCTTCAAAGAGCCTATGTTTTGAAAAGTATGAACACACACACACACACAAAAAAAAAAAAAAAAAAAAAAAAAAAAAAAAAAGAGAGAGAAGTAAATAAACTACATAAAATAAATAAAACTAAATAGTTTAGCATGACTCAATATCCAAACTCCTTTAATTTGTACCAGTAGCAGGCTATTTTTCAGGCAGACAACCTGCAAATCTTGGAAAAATCAATATAAAAAAATATAAAAATCTATCTTAGCAATCAATATAAGACAATAATACTCAGAGACTATAGGGATTATTTTCTAACATACATTATTTTGTACTGAATTAGTTTTACTAGTGAAGATTATTTTAAAACATGTTTAAAATGAGACAAACTCTTCCTAATTGGAAAGGATTTTGCATTTATATTTTCCTTCACTTTTTTTTTCCAGATTAAATTTAGTTTAAAAAAATTAAAGCTATGAGTTTTACCTAATTACAGGATTATATAGTAAGCACAATATTACAATGGGTCTTTTATTAAATCTGTGGCAGGTGTTAGAACAAAGATTACCCACAGATACCTTATTTACAGGCATTAGAGTTTAGGAGTGTCAAAACCTAAATTTCCTCATTCTCAGAAAGGTGGCAGTAGTTCAGAGCCAGATACCCATGTATTTAAGTGAAAGCAAAGCTAGAGAACTCAATTTTGCTGCTTAGGCCCATATCTAATAGGCACAAATAAAATTAATAATACATATGCACAGCTCTAGAATTCATTTATCCCTATATTTTTCTTGACAGGTAAATGGAAATTGTGTGCTGTGAGATTTCACCAGCAATAAACCACCTACAGAGGGCTGGCTCAGCTCTGCTGTAGCAAGCAGCAAGGCAGGGTACACCTCCAGGGCTGGGGAATGCATTTTGTGCAGCAAGCACTCAGCCAAGCCAGGAGAGCTGCTCTGTGTGTGGGTGTGGGCCACTTTTTGTGCTGCTGGGGGAGGATTCTGGGCAAGAAAACCAACCAGGAGCCTTCTGGCTCACTACACCTGTGTGTAAAGCATCACCTCTAACCACACATCCAGACTTCCTCACCTTGCAGATAAACACTTAGGATGCTACTTAGCCCCCCAGTTTGCCAAGTAGTGCCAGCAAGAGGAAAAGTCCCTTCCTGCATGCACTCATAATCAGAGTGATTCAAAAACTTGCTATGGGAAATGAAATCTGCAGCCTGATGGGTTATTAGACAAATCAGGAGAAACAACAAATTCCTGTCTGAAAGATAATATAGAAGTTGAACATATCTGTAATATGTATCAAACACATTCATACATATCCATCACCTAAGCTGCTCTATAAATATTTTAGATAAATCGGCAGATAGACAAAATGGCATGAAGATTTAAATCAAAACTAAACAAAACTGGGTAAACTCACTTGTTTGGTGTTCTGGTCTGGACAGGATAGAACAAGAGTAAACTCACTAATGACCTCTACCAAGATCTGGTGAACTCTTTAATTGTTTACTCTCTGTCATGCCATAAGTGCAGGCAGACAGATAACACAATAGTGGTTTGCCGAGTTTCCTGTTCCTTATAACACACACAGGAGAAGGGTAGCTAAAAAAGGAAAGGGCAACATAAGGTACGTGGCAGGTCCCTCAGGTGCCAGGTTTCACACATGCCTAGTGATGATGCACCCTGCAAACCAAGGACCCAGCATGGAAAAACTCACAGGAAAATTAATTCCTTAGCCTGGCAAAGAGTTGACTATGGAAGGCCAAAAAACACAGCACAGTAGCTTGTTGACACAAGAAAAAAGAAAAGAAACCTGCAGAAGGAGGAGGCAAAGAAACCAGAGGGCTTTCTGGGCAGAGATAAGGCACAATGTTCTGAAAAGTGTCATTATAAACAAATGCTTTCCCATCAGTGCCAAACATCCAGAGCCAGGAGCCAGGTTTGCATTATATTAGAATATGGCTTGGTGTCACTGGTGTCCCCTGCTCTGTCACCACTTTTAAAAGGACAAAATGACAGCAGAGTAAAACTATGCTACGCCACAGTGGAAGGGAAGAGTCCAGCTAGCTCCTGTGTAAACATAAGGGACACATAGGCTACCGACTCTCAAGTTTCTCTTAGAAAAATACAGCTCCTTCCACTCACTATGTGGAGTTGTGTTTGCACTGTATATCCCCTCATAATGGTTCGTCCTTCCATATCCCCTCTTTGTATCCGTTTGGTTCATCGCAGCTTCCCCATCAGTACCTGTATGTCCATCAAACCCCAAAATCCCTGACTCATCCCCCTGTCTCCTCCCAGGTGAGGTGCCCATCACTTCAGCATCACCGTGTCTTTTGCACTTTGCTCTCTGATCAGGCATGTTGCTTACCTTGCACGATCAAGTAAACCTGGGAAGTCTTGGGATGATGCTGTGTCTGCACTGAACATGTATAGGACCCCTCATCATAGACATCCACTTTCTGGATCCTCAGGCTGTATTCAAGGGGGTTTCTCTTCTCCAGCTCTACTCGAGGGTCCAGGGACCACTTGTCCTCTCCAGCAAAAATGATGCCGGAACGATTTAACCAGGCCACCTTAGAGCTTCTGTCTTCTACATAACACCTGCAGAGGATGAGACAGGTAAAGGGGAGATTAACAACCCTCTCCATCATCTCCCTTTTGTTCCTTCTCTTTACTACTTTGCTGAGAAATTTCCCACCACACTCCTGCCTTGCCAGTGAACCACAGAATCTTCTCATCATTATTGTCCCATGGACAAGTACTTAACAATTTAACTCTGTTGAAGAGTTTCAGGAATCTTTGTTTCATAAACCCATGGGATTTGGGGCAGACATGTCTCTTGTTCTCTTTTCCTTTTGCCTGTGGCCTCCCAAAAATTAATTTGGAAGGCCACAAAAGATCTTGATTACCAAATCCCTTCCAACACTGCCAGTGAGAAAGGTTGGAAGTAGCTCTTCCCATGCTTCTCCTTCACCTTCAAAAAGTTGAGAATACAATAGATAAACTCACAGACCCCTTCCAGCCTTCAAAAAGTTGAGTATACAATAGAAAAACTTCCAAAGTTGAGTATACAATAGATAAACTTCCAGACCCTTTCCAGCCTGGAGAGCAAAGGTTCAGGTCTCCAGCTTTGTCAGCTCAGGGCACAGCTCCTCCATCCCTCAATTTCAGTGGCACAGCGGGAGGAAACTAGTGTATCTCCTATCTACATCCTTCTGACAAAAAAAATTTTGTGGAGTTATTTCATTGTTCAAACATCACCCTCCTAACACATACACACACACTCTTGCTGATGCACATCTGCTTGTTTTGCAGGCAAGTGCAGATTTCAGGCTGAAAATGAGAGGCTGTGGGAGTGTCACTGTCATCCCTGTGACACACACAGCATGTCCTGTGAACATCTCAGATGGACAGGAGAAGAGGAATGACAGCTAAGGTTGGCAAGCAGAGGAGCAGCAGGAGGACCAGAAACTGCCAGGGTCCTGACTGCCAGCCTTCCCAAGTCAGAGGACAAACTAACCACGTTGCAACTGTAACTTGACAAGTATTTTGATTCTTGATGGAGAGCAGAGTAGGTGCTGTGAAGACAAATGCATTTTTGGCAAAGGCATCTGCTCTTTACCACTTCCCACCACCAGAACGAGATTTGCACAGAAAAGACGAGGAGCTGCTGCTGAGGAGACACATCCTGCTCTCTCTCAGCTGTATCTCATTCAGGAGGACCAGGGCTGAAGAAGACAGGCAGGCCTAACTCCTCTTTCACCCTGGCAGCTGCACCCCCAGGGCTGGGCTCAGACAGGCTGAGAGCAGGTTTGCCCCGCTGCCTCTCACATCACATTAGCTCTGCAGATAAACAGAGAAGCTCAGTTTCCAGAGCTGTTGCTCCTTGACGTCTCAGAGCTCTGCTCACAGTGTCCTAGCATCCAAATAACTCAGCACCTCTTGCCACTGCTATTACAGAATCACAGAATAGGTAAAATTGGAAGGGACCACAGTGAGGTTGTATGGTCAAACCAACCTGCTTGAGCAGGGTCTTCCTAGATCACATTGCACAGGATTGTGTCTTATTCACCACTATTCATGCATATGTTATATTTGAAGGAAAAAAAGAGAGAGGATAAAGATTATTGCTTCAAGATAAGACAAGTATTTGACAGTAGGCTTTCATACAGCCTTTTAGCATGGGTCAGACATTTTCCAAGTTCCTCTATGTGAATGCATTTCATTCAAGGCTGCTGCAGCTGCTTTCCCTTGTGTTGTGACCCCACCATAATGGCTGGCACCTCACACCCACACCCTTTTGACAAGCACATGGGTGTTGTCCAAATTGTTCTGGGGTTACTTGTGGGCAGGAGGAAAGCCAAGCTGCGTGGGCATCCATGGGAGCCATGCCATGCTGCTGGCCAAGCTGTAAGCAGCTCTGTCTGATCTGACAAACATTTGCTTTAGAGAGCAGTCCACAGATCCTGTCCTTTACTGATGATATCCAGCCAAGGAAGGGTAGTGAGAATTTGGCCCTCAGGCCAGAGCCCACCCTCCTGGCCAGGCAGGCACTTGTCCCCGAGGTGAACTCTCAGGTTTGATCTGAGTTGTTTTCAAAAAGCTACTCTTTGTCAAAAAAACAGGATGCAGGGGAACCCATAAGCAGTCACTTACAGGTAGAAACCAGCACCACTACGATGGGGCATTGCTCCAGTTCCATTGGCCATCCCAGGCAGTAATCACCAGTCATGGAAGGTGAAAGCCAAGACCCAGGGAGTGCAGTGTGCTCCAAGGCTGGGAGCAGTGGCCCTGTAGGAACACCCAGACTGCCTTCGGAGCTGGCTGTCTTAGGGTCAAGAGCCCTCTTGCAAATGCAAGAGTTGTAACAGCACCAAGAATTAGGAGTCAGGTATTTTGGTAGTGAAAAGCTAAGCAGATTAACAGTGGAAGCTGAAGTCAGTGGGAGCTGAAGTTTCTCAGTCATTTCTGAAAATCCCCCTTCAGTGCTGCTGGACTCCAGAAGACCCATAGCACCACATCAGGCTGCTTTCCCATCCCCACTAGGCTACAGTGAGCACTCAGCAGCTCTGCCCTCCCCTAATCATTATAACTCTCTGGGGTAGCCAATATGCCCTTTTGTGGTGTCTTGTCATTAACAGTTCAGTGGTGTGGTCTGAACAAAGCCTTGTCCTTTTGCTCCTGTGGGTAGGCTTCAACCAGAGACCCTCCCTCCTCTCTCTGGAAGAGAAAATGTGTCATAACCTATTTTACAGGATCCAGGTGAGCCCTAGGACAGTGGTCAATAGCTACAGGCAGGCAACCTTGCAACTGCCCCTGAAAAAAGTTAGCAGGTGCTACCAAAATAAGGAAAGGAAAGAGGACAACGAAAATAGGAAAATGGGAGGAGTAAGTGAAATGGATTTGAGCCCTCTGTTCACCATACCTGTTCCTCTCAAGCTGTCAGGGAAAATCAATGTACAAATGTGGAAATTCCAAGTCCTGGCATGCTCTGAACATGTACTCACGTGGATGACGCATCTCAGTATGTCTGTCTGCACACACACACACCCTTTTAGTCTGCCAGAGATGCCACCCAGCTGAATGGATCACGCTTTAATAAGAATTTATGGTGATGATTTTCACAGTGTAATAAGTGCTAATTCAATACTAATAGAATATTAAATGGCATGTTAACTGACATTTTAACTGCAAAGCAATAGGAGCATGGCATCAGCCAGATATCAATGGGCTCTTATTGCTCACTAATAATCAATAATCAAGTTCACAGAGACAGTTGAACGCTTTTCATTGGACTTATTGGAAGCATTACCATCAGCCTCAGTGAAAGCTAATAAATGATTTGTGATCCATGCATATGGTTGCAGGTTTGATTTCTTGACATCTCTGATGTGGTAAATGAGAAGATCAGTGAATGGTGATGGGCATGCCTTGCATGATCACGGTAAGAACCTGTGAACTGTTGATCTTGCACCACTTCAAACCACAGACACAGAAGGACAAAAGATCTTGCTGCCATGCCCCATTAGTCCTCCTTGTAAACAAACACAGCCAAGTTTGGCACCTGAAGTTTTTGAGCAACAGTTGGATGTGGAGAAAGAAACCCAGGTCATCCTTGCACTCCTCCCCCAGTCTCATTCTCCCCACATGTAAATGCAGACAATGGAGCTGAGCTGTGCTATAGGAGAGAGGGGATGGGGTGATGCTTTTCTGCAGGAGAATGATTTTGAACCTTCAGCAGGAACCATTGCCTTGGATGGGATAGAGGGCTGCCCACCATCATTCCTGGTCCCTGGATTTCGTGACGGGCTGGGACATCTGGCAGCATGCAGGCAGGGGAAGGGAAGGAGCAAGTCCTGCTGCTTGTCCTCCCTCCTCCATCACCTGCCAGTCTAACACGCAGCGCTGGGCCAAAGCAGCGCTCCTAAAAACCCGCCTTTGTAAGCTATAAGGAACACTCCATCTGGAGAGAGAAGTATTTTTCCCCCCCCTTCTTCAAAGTATTGGGCTTGTTCCTACTGGTGGGGGAGACAGCGAGTGATGAAAAGGAGAGTGAGGCTTAGGCATCCACATCTCCTATCCCTGTGAGGCAAGCCTGGAGATTTCACCGCCCGTCCTGCCTCACTCCAGCCTCGGTGCTTTGATTCCCAGTGACTCCCGCTGCTCCTCCGGTGGAGGCATTGATTTCCCAGCATGTTGCTGTAATGCTCATTGCAGTTTATGTTGTGCCTGTCACTCCAGCAGCTCTGGGCCCTAAGCTTTCCGCCCTCTCTCCCCTGGAAAGGCCCAGCACGGCTTCCCCGGGCTGCCGGCAGCCGCTGCCAGGCTGGGCCCGCGCGGGCTGAGCAGGAGGATGCACCAGAGCTGGGATCTCAGCGATGGGCTTCCCCTTCTGCCCCAGAGAAAGCAGAACAGCACCTACGGCCTAGGCTGGGAGATGGAGCAGGGGTATTTCATCCCTTTGGGAAGGGATGGATGATATTTAGAGCCTAGAGTGACGAAAAGGCAAGAAGGAAGCCCTTCAGGGCCTGGTGAAGCTGCTATTTAAATGATTGCTTTAACATGGAGATTTTACAGCATTATCAATGATGTATTGGGTTGCATTGAAGCTGGGATAATTATTTGGGTTTTTTTAATTATTGTTGTTGTAATTCTAATTGTATTTTTAATTTTTTTTTTTTTTGTAGCAGACACAAACCTGCAATTCTCTGCCAGAACCTCACTAGTGAGAGGAAGCAAGCAGCTAGGACTAATGAAATATGCTGTGCTGCTTTGCCAGCAAGCCAGAGCTCTTACCTCATTTTGGGGAAAAATAAATAAATAGTGAATTTGTGGACTGCATTTTCTGCCCTCTTTCTCCAAAGCATGTTGTGGCGACAGCTCTGTGCCACAATTCCCACACTCCTCTTCAATCATCTTTTCTCCATTAACCCTTACATCATCTCATCTGCAAGACAATCTCTGTGCATCAGGCCAAAACTCAGCAGCCTGCTGCACACACAATTAAGCACCCAAACCCCACCCCACTGCTCTCACTGAGGCAAGTGCTGCCCTTCTGCCAGAGGATGCCACAACCCGCCCTGCATCAGATCTCCTGCCTTCGCCTCAGCTCTGTGATGAGCCCGCTCTAATCTTCTCACTTCACACACACTCTTACAAGATCCAGATAACAACTTCCCCCACTGCCCTCTACCCACAGCAGCAAAATGGCAAGAGGGAAAAGAGAGAGGGATCAAACAGGGCTCATTCGGCACAAAACAACGTCAGCTCCCGGCTGCCAGCTCCAAACATGCAAGACAAATTCTCTGTTGTGTTGCAAAGTATGATCCTGGAAAGCTAACGTGGTGGTTAAACACAGCCCTGCTCCCAGCTTGGGGAGGAAAGTTCAAGAGCAAATCATGCTCATGCTGTTTCATCTTGTCTCCTCAAGCTCTTCAGTCCTTCCCTGCCTGGCAAACAAGGACTCGGACACAGCCATGGTCAGCCAGGGCGGCAGCAAGAGTCCGGCCTCTCTGCTATGCCCTGGCAGGCACGGGCAGCAAGGGCTAAGGACAGACCAAGCCATGCCAGCCCTGACCTCCCAGGCAGGGCTCTCAGGGAAGAGTCCAGCCAGGCTCCACCCTGCAGTGCTGGATCCTGCCAACATCTCAGGAGCAATGCAGCACTCCCACTGCAGTCCCCACTAGAGCAGTACAGTGGCGGAGCACAGAGGAGCACAGAGTCTGGAGGAGCAATGTGGGAGCTGTTGGCCCTGGGTGGTTCCTACTGCTCTGGATCAGGCTCCCCTCAGCAGGAGAAGCTACAGAAAATGCCCACAGCTGAACGTATCTCCACCTCTGCGAAGGTAAGGCCCCTTAAGTGGATGGCACTATCATGGGAGATCATATCAACCAAGCAGCTGAAACCTCCTTTCAGTCAAGCACCAAAAGCCTCATTTTGCTGAATTTGAATGCACATGGACATCAGTTGTTGCTCAAAATTCTCCTCCCTACTGCTACTGCTCCTCTTTTTCCCCAGCCTGGTACAGCTGCTGCTCCTCTGCTTATGTGCCATGATACACAGCAGGGTCACTGTTTGAGAGTGAAAGCTGTGCCACAGCAGGATGGATTTCCAAAATGTGGCATAAATAGCTCCTGAGTAACCACTGCCAGCATGATAACACAGGCCCTCGGAGGGATTTAGAAAACTACTGCTTAAACTCAGTCCTGTGCTGGAAAACTGGCAGGAGGGGGAAACTGCTGCATCTGTTCAGCCCATGCTTTCTCTCAGCTGTATTATGCTGTGACCTTGATCGTCACACCTGTCTGCAGCTCCCTGGGTATTTCAGCACTCAGGTGACAATTTTTGGCCATCCACCTATTGGGAAGGTACATGGCTGATAGGATGCCTGCACTTCTGTTCATCCTCTTTAGTAAATTGCCACTTTAGGAGTGTGAGGCTAGGATGGACTTACCAGGTCATGAAGCCCCAACCTCTGCCAGCACAGCCAGTTGTACTTTATCATCTTTTTCAGAGATGTACCTCATTCCTACTTTAGCCTACTTTATTGTTTGATAGGGCAATATCTCCTCCTGCTTTGCAGGTCATACTGCTTGAAGTCTTTCTGTTCTGCTGATTAAAACCTTTTTTTTTTTTCCTAACTCTAAGTCTAGATTTCTTCATACCTGGCTTATAGCCATTTCCTCTCATGCCAATACCATCATTTAGCTTAAAGAGCTCTTCTCTTTCCCAGGTGCTTATCTTTCACTGTGTTCAGAGATAGCAATCATATTCCATCTCAGCCTTCATTTTCCTGGATTCAACAAGCCAAACTCTCCTGGTTTCTTCTTGTATGATAGACCCTCCATTGCCCTAAACATCTCAGTAGCCACTCTCAGCACCTGCTCCAGCCTGAATTCCTCTTTTGTGACCAGCATTTGTACCCAGTTTTCTAGAAGAGGAGTCCCCAGTGCCTTGTACAGAAACATTTCTGTCTCACTGTCTCTGCCATCAACTCTTTCTAACTCTTTCTAATGAAAGAAAAAAATTGCAACCAGAAAATATGAGCATCAGTGCAGAACTGCTCATGTGCTGAAAACATCCTTGTCTCTCAGTCCATGTGGTATGCATGGAAAATGAAACCCAAGGGAATTTACAAAAAATACACTGACCTAAAAAGACAGCTAGCTGCCCTGGCTCGCAGACACACAGCTGGTCTCACATGGGTTTTCTTTCTGTTAAAATGACTGTTTAAGAGTAGAGGTTCCTGTTTGTGTAGGGAAAAAACACAAACTCACAACACAAATCAAGCCCAAAATACAGCGATTTTTATGCCAGTACTCTCAAAGGGTGGATGTAACTATATCAGAATAAGAGAACTTATACTGGCATGATTTATTGCTCTTCCCATCTGTCGGGGATTGGTATACCTGCATAAACAACTTCAGTCCACATCCACTCCAGCAGAGGAACCTTCTTAAAAATATCAATATGAGCTTCTGTGAGCTGCTATGAGCTTAACTCCATCCCAGCCATATCCCAGCACAGTTTAAAATTTCAAAATACAGAAGAACCTCAGAGCGAGACCTACCACCACAGTACCATCTTTTCTTATAACCCACCATGCCCAGGAAATGCCCTCCATTTCTTTACAGCATAGTCAGGAAATCCTTGGACAGGTCTTTTCCCATTCCAAGGCATGTTTCTAGGATGACTGACTGCAGTCCCAGGCCTCCTGCCAGAGGAGACTTGCTCCCCACGTGTACGCAGGGGGATGAACTGCTCTCCGGCTGACGCTTGCAGAAATGCCAAATGCTCTGACAGCTTGCATCAGGGTCTTGCACTAAAATCAGTCAGGAGGTTCAGGCTGCTGAGGAAACAGACCCCGAGCTCCCTCTTTCCCTTTTGGGTTAGCTGAGGACTTGCCGCTGTTCCTTTTCAGTCCAGCCAGAAACCTGGCTCTGCTCTTGATCCAGAATCATTAGGCAATGCTCATCAGCTATTGATCACTTGGCCTTAGTGAAATATTCACTAGGAATGTATGCCTTGCTCTGCTGTCCATAGCTTCCCTTAGCATCCCAGGGCTCCTGCACTATCAAAACAGGGAGCCAGGGAATAGCAGAGCTGATGCAGAATAGCAATGCCCAATGATTTGCCTTTTTGTTGCTCTGCACTTACACTAAGGATTCTGTGCTTTTGTGATCACTAAGACAGAGGCTGATATTTAAAAAGTATCTGGGGTCACTTAGGAGTAGAAGTTCATCAAAAGACAATGATAATTAGCCCCTTATGTGAACTGGGTATTGGCTGTTATGCCAAATTTGTAAATAAACTGGAAACTAAACTTCTGGCAGGCCTCTGCACCATAATGGCTTTTTCTGTTTTGGGGATACACCAAAAATGAGAATAGGAGCACTAAAAAAGCACCCATACAGACTATAAGTCCCTTTATTTCCTTCACAGACTTCAGCTGTGGAAATCACCTATTTCTTCTACCTGGACCCCCAGTGCCTTGTAGTTAACTTCTATGTGATCACCACTAGGTAACTCCAGAAAAGCTAATCCAATTTTTTCCCCTTGAATTTCTTCTAGTAAAAAATAATAATAATGAAAATGCCACAAAAAGGGGAAAATGAGTTTCAGAGATGTGATCTCCTTCTCTGACAGGAGGGGAAGGAGGGTTTCGCTGGGAAGTCCACGTGACTCTGTATCTTGTAATTATCCAGCCACAGAGGGAAACTGAAACATTCTGTGCTGTCGCAGAGAATGACAGCACCTGGAGCTCCAGCACCCAGATAAAAAGCAGAGAGACAATCAGGCAGATGGAGAAAGGCAATGCTACATCATGGGTTGGCAAGCACAGGGAAGAGAAAAAATGGGGAGAGGCAAAAGCTGGCAAGAAATATTAAGGCAGCCGGCACAGCTACTGGAGAGTGAGATTATACCACAGATTAGCAATGCACGGGCACAAAGAAAGAAAGAGTGTAAGGGCAGGTCAGGAGAGAGTGGATGCACAAAAGGGACAGTGCAAACACAAGAGGGAATAGGAAAGTGATGCTAGAGGGAGCTTCAAAGCATTTTGTGTGGTCCAGGGTTGCTTCCTCCCACCCCAGTCACAGGCTAAAAATGCAGGAGGTATCACCACAGGCTGTCAAAAAACAAGGGGGAGATATGAAAATCAGTATCTCACAGTTGAAGAGAGATCTGGCACTGCAAATAACACCTTCCAGCTTGTGGATTCCAGTGGTTTGCTCAGCGAAGGGGACTACAAATCTTAAGATCCAAATAATTAAACCTGGAGCTTTGGAGCATCACCTCATGTATTTTGTATGGCAGAGAGGCAGGAGGGAGGTTCCCTCCCTGACTCTCCCTTTCACAGCTGCACACACCAAGACACATGTAAGCCTGCAGAACAGCCACATGGTTGCTGCCATGGTGCCATGGCCTAGTTCCAAAAGCAAGGCACCCCAAGTGCCCTCCCACACAGCAACGTGGCAGTGCCAGCTCTCGGGGCTCTCAGAAACAAGGGCTGTGCCCACAGGACTGGCACAGCCTCCAGTGGGTCAGGAAGAGCTGACTGCCAGGTGGCAAGAAACCGTACACTACCTCTAGGAATGTTTCTGACATGAGAAAATATAGACAGACAGACAATCAGGTCAGGGCCATCAGCTTGTCAGGGGCTAATGCTGGCCACCAGTCTCAGCAGCTATTGAGGGAAGTGACCAAAGCAGATCTATAATGGCTGTGTATCTCCAAGGAGGCAAGAAGTGCTCAGATGTCCCCACCTGAACACCTGGGGAAGGAAATGGAAACAGTATCAAGTCTCAGCGTTGGGCCACATAGTTCGGTGATCAACCCTCCCGTGCCTAGTAACAGACATTTCAAAGAAAGGTAGAACACCTCCTAAAGTGACAATGTAAATCAGTTTCTACATAATTTCATGATCTTTTCTAGCCATAAAACCCTAAAAATCTCGCACCAAGCTAATCATAGAATGGCTTGGGTTGGAAGGGATGTTAAAGATCATCTAGTTCCACGTTCCTGCCATGAGCAGGGACAGCTGTTTACCAGATTAGGTTGTTAAAAGCCACATCCAGCCTGGTTTTGAACACTGCCAGTCAGGGATGGGGCATGCACTGCTTCTCTAGGCAACCTGTTCCAGTCTCTTGCTACCCTCAAAGTAAAGAATTTCTTCCTAACATCTAACCTAAATTTAGCCTCTGTGTAAATTAGCTTCCACTCTGAGTGACAGCTTGCAATCCACCTTGTAAGTTTGTACGCTGGCTTTCTTATCCCCAGGCATTTCTCAACCCCCTGCCCCCTTTTTCTTTTTTTAAACTCATTAACATCTTCATCTTGGTGATACTTTCTGGCTGAGAATTTCATCAGTTAACCATTAACTGGTACAAGTCTGTGAAAGAATGTCAGATTTAAATGGTGTGTGAAACTGGCAGGTGTCTCCTGTGTTTTGTACTATATGAAAGAGCTTTTTCCAATACCTGAGGAGCATGCTACCTGAGACATAGTAATGCACTTTCTGCTATTTGGATCCTAATGTTAATCTCATCTCATCCTGCCTCTTATTCATCAAAGGAAAGGGAATATCACATCCGACTTGTCCTGGGCCAGTGGATCGGGAGGATCCACACTAAGGAGAAATCAGTCTTGAAATTCTTTGGCGGCAAATCAGAGAGGGAATGGGAGTGACAGCAGGGAAAATACATCTTAACTTTTCCTTCTTTTCTGAGGTCATAAGAGTATCAGAGGTGTCCCAACCAAGCTATCATCCCCACTTCCAAGAGCTGCCTTCAGGTAGCCAGTAGCAGACTGTGAAGGGTGGTATTTCAAGATGAATGAGAAACTGGGTGCATCCTGCCTGCTCACTTCCAGCTGCTGCATTTCAATGAAGGACACCTTCTTGATGTGCAAACACTCTAGTTATTATTTACAGCTGACCTTTTCCTTCTCCAGCTCCCGCTGCTGTGGCACTGCTGGTGGAGTTGGGGCTTGTAGAGATTGTGGAGATGATGTTTAGTGGAACATGTTCGATTCCCTGCCTGTGCCAGAGCTGTCATTAATGCCACTGTGGATTGAGCTACACCCCTGCAAGCAACACTGGGAAATGTAAAGAAAAAAGCCTAATGTAGACAAAGCCTTTGAGGAGCTTAACCCCTCTTCCCCTTTTCCATCTCTCTTCCACTTGAAAGCAGAGAACAGCTTCTGAGCTAGACACATGCTCTCATTTCCATATCTAAAGCCAGTCCCGAAATACCATCGTGAAATAATGCTCTCAGAGAGAAGAAGATTCCCTTTGAGAGACTATGCTGCTTCTTTTTTTTAATTCCATCCAAAAACAACAATCACCAAATACCAAATGCACCTGGACTGGAGGAGTCAATATTAGGCACCTTGTTTTCAGATAGATATGGAGGAATTGGAGGGAATACAGAGGCAAGCAACAACAAAATTCATCAAGGGCTGGAAAGGGATCAGCATCTAAGGGAAGCTTAAAAACATTAAATATGTATAACTTGACTAAGAGAGGACTTAAAAGCGACATGTTGACAAGCTATACCTCTTTGAAAGCTGAAAGTACCGAGGGGAAGAGCTGAAAGTACCGAGGGGAAGAGAGGAATTATTTAGCAAGATGCATAGAGGTCCATAAAGGAGTAACAGGTCAGAAAAAAAAAGAGAAATAAGTCTGTTCGAACTTGAAGAAAAACTTCTTGTAATCTACAAGTGCTAGTCTTGTAAAAAGTCTCCCAAGGAAAGCAAGTAAGTGCCTGTTCTTTCAGATGTTTGAAAAAAAGATGGGCTGTGGACCAGAGGATCAGCCTCACAGGGGCTGCAGGGAGAACAAACTACAGTGACCTGGTCTTACCACCTACCTCAGAGTTCAGCAATATGTCAGGAGAACACAGCTCTTCTTACAAATTTATTTCAGGTGAAGCAATGTTTTTAGGCTTTTTCACTTCACATACATCTAAATATTTCTTGTCAAGACCTTAGACCCCTATATATCACACTAGAGTTACCTGGCACAGGTTTGGATTTGTCTCCAAAACTGGATCTTCTAGAAATCATGCATGGAGAGGTTAAAAACTACCGATACAAACACTGACAGTCTAATTATTTCCAAAAGACATTGGCATATGGTTGTATTCCCAAATATGCTGTGAATAAACTTGTCCAGCACTTAAAAGTCACAAGTGAGATTTGACTTTTTTGAAGTGCTTAGCATTAAAATCTAAACCAGATTTGTCAAAGTACTTTTGGGCCTACCAGCTGCCAAACTAACACACAAGGACCAAATCTTAAAAACATCATTTGGCACAGTGAGCTTTTTCACCAATATATCCATTTTTTTTTTTGCTGCCTAAAGTGAGATACTTTTGAAAATGGGTGTGTTACAATCATTGAATAAAAGGCTGCAAACTTCAAACTGCTATGCTGTATTTATCCTGTGCTGAAGAACTCCTTCATGTGGAAACCACAGAAGAGCTGTTGCAGCAAGGAAATGCTCAACTCCACCTTCTTTCCTTTGTTTAGATCTTTGTTAAATTTTGCCTTTCCCTAATGCCTCACTTTTGTTCACCATCAGGTCTTGTGAAAGAAGGCATTTGAAAGACTTACAGGGAAGGTAGAGAAGATGCTGTGAGGGAGAACTCCCAAGAGCTTTGATCTCAGCTTACCTTCATTCCCACATGCACAATATGCCTTGCAGAGAAAGACATGTTCATGAATAAATAAATAGAGGAAAGGAGGAAGAGTGGAAAAAAAGAAATTTCAAGATATAGCTGATGGAGTTTCTGCTGTTGACGTGAAAGCCAGAAGTCAGTTTAAAACCTCATGGTCAGAAACAGAATGAGAAGAAGGTACAACTCCTTGAGAAAGGGGAAGGAATATATCCCATAGATAGATCTTATTGCCATCCTACTAATCATACTTATATTTGGTACTCTTTTTCCTCTGAGACCCTTGCAGGGCTTTGTTTTGCAAGGCAATTCAGCATGTGCTGAACAGCATGCAGTTTTTTTATCAAAAGAAATAAGCTGATAACCGTGGAACTGAAATTCTTACCTTTGTAGAAGAGAAGTGTTGTGATGTGTGTGTTATACATACAAGGAGCCAGTGGAGAAGGGAATATATTGGTTGTGCAAAGTCATACAATAAAACTATTTTATTGTCAAAACCGAAACATAACCGACCTGACCTGTCTCATACAAAACTTGGTTTGGTGTGTACCAGTTGCATGAGGATAGCAAGAGAGGGGTAGTGATGACTGCAAAATAGCCTTCACAAACCCAGATGTCACCTCCAGTTACATCTATCTTAGCACTACTGCAAGAGACCTTGCGTTTCTCTCTAACTGGGATCTGCCCAGGGATATGCAGCCGCAGCAGCAGCAGACAGGTCTGGCTGAAGCACAGGCTCCTCCCCATAGTTTGAAGGCAACTGGCTTAGGTCATTTGGGTCTGTGCTCTGGAGCCTGAACTCCAGCCTGGCTACTGACTGAAGGACAGGCTTAACTACAGGGACTGCTCTGACAGCTTCTGCACCTCCTCACCTGCAGTCCTCTGGCACTGGCAACCCAAGCTGCACAAATTGGCTGGAACATGGAACATAAACCCTTTTAATTTCTTAGTGAAGACAATGTTGCTTAATCCTACTGGAAGCATTTACCCAGGGATATCTTATCTGGATCCACTGACATCCCTGCCTCTTCTCCCAAGAGCCTGCTGTGAAAGGAAACCTCTCCCCCATGCACAGCTTATCTGCAGTATAGATAAACTATTTCCCCATGGAGCTCCCTTCTGTACAGCTGTCTTACTGAGAGTTTCTTACACAGCAGGGTCTAAGGCTGTGCACTTGGGCTTTGGCTTCTCTGAGGCTGGGTTCCCATTTCTGTTCTCCTGACAGGTCACTTGCTCTAAATAATTTCTGGAATTCTGTACTGTACTGTATGGAGAGATGCCAAACTGTGGCTTCAGCTGGCATAAATCAAAGGCCAACAGGGCACCATTGCAGTAAAAGGGGAAGCCCAGATTTACATTAAATGAGGATCAGTCCTGCTTCCTTTCACCAGACTCTAAATGAATTCATTAAATACAGCACTTCAGTCTGCTCAGCTAGAAGTAGATCCAGCTGGCAGGAGTTTTCACATCCAGGGAATGTTTTAAAGATAAGGATCTGCAGGCTGCCCTGAGTTTACACTTGGCTAAAGGTAGGCTCCCATCCATGCAGAGGGGATGACATTATGCCCACCTGATGTGTATCTGTGCATCCCCAAGGTCTATGCACAGCATGACATTAACACAGGACTTCACAGTCCTGGGGGGAAAACCTAGGCTCAAATCCTCTCATGAAGAGGCTCAATTCAAAGTGCTACAGGGCAGCAGAATAGAGGTCCTGCAGTACCTTCACCACACAGAAGGGCTTATTTTTATTTTTTCATTATTTTAAGTTTTCACTGGGGGGTGTGGGGTGTGTGTCTGCACTGAATTAGAACCTGTAGTAGAGCAAGCAACAGCAGCACTGGGGCAGAAAGAACAGTTTGGGATTTTTGAGACAAGAATAAAATGGTAGTTAATTTTGACATTAAATCCTAAATGAAGGGATATTAAAGTTATTCTCGGGTTCCAAAAAAATAAGATGTGCTGTGATGGTCTGGCCTGCTCTCATGTATTGTACAGAATCCATGATTCCTGCAGTTTAATCTCTTATCCACTCACTAAAACAGATGGTTGCAGACTCTGACAAATAGTACTGCATTTGTAACACTGTTCATATATGCACACTTGCCTTACAACCCTCAGGACAAGATACACTGGCTTGAGACCTAAGTTCACATCCAAAGTACAATCTGCAGCAAAGAATAGATCCAAGTCTCTTTCAGCATTGCCGCTGAGGTCTCTAAAATGCACAGTCACACACAAAATATCTTCCTACAGAGAGATATAAAAGTCAAATCAAAAACCTTTGTCTGAGATCCCAGTCAAGTTCTCTTTCTTTGCCACGACCAGGGGGCACATTGTTTTTCCTCAAAGAAATAATTCTGCCCACTGAACAGCAATGATGCAATGATATTCCAATAACCTGAAAAATAAGAGAGCCCTAACAAAAAATGGACCTGATACCAATTCCTCTCTGATTTCACACTTACTATTTCTTCCTTGGGCTGAGAAAAGAGGGTTGGTCCTCGCCAGCCAAAGAGAAGCAGGGAGAGAACCCAAAATTACTTCTTTATGCTAGACTATTACCAGTGTTCTCCCAACCTTGTGTGTGTATGTGTGATCAGCCAGTACTCGGCAAGACAAGTGAGGTTAACCGAGCTACATGCATTGCTCCCACTAGAGCAGTATAAAACAGTGATAAACCACAAGTGGAACCACTCTGCAGTAAGTATCTGGCCAGAGGTGAAGCATGAGGTTACAGCAGCAGCTCCACTCCCCTGTCCCCTCTGCCTGATGGATCCTTGGTAATAAACCACCCTTCAGACTTTTCTGTCTTCAACTGAAGCTGCTGGGATTCAGGGGAGATAAAGATTTCAACTGCCTTTCACAAGAGCCTTCACAAGAAAGTCCCTGTTGGCATAAAAGTAGACATTTAATGGGCTTTCTCTGTCCCTGAAAGTAGAGTAGCACCGCAGGAAAGTGCAGCCCTTTTAGCTCTCTTCTTTATTTAACTAGAGTTGTTAAAATAAACTGATTTCCCAGCCAATTAATTATCAAATATCTGTAACAGCTTTCAAGCCCTGCCATTACTCAGTCTCAGAGGCCCCCACAGGCAGTGCACAGCTACACTCTCCAAGTCTGCTCCCTTTCCCTGAGCTGATAGCAGAAAAGCAGCACAGGGGCTGGCAAAACCGTGGAGGAGAGCTGTAAACATCCCCTTCTCCACGTTAACAGCAACTCCAGCCATGCAGGTGCCAGGAGGGAGGAAGCTTTACCACGGCTCAGTTCCCAGCTCTCAGCCACCCATGCACAGACCCCAGCCCCACCACAGGAGCAGATTTGCCCTGTCAAGACCCCAGTGCTGCCAGTGAGATCAGCAGGCGCCCGACAGCAGATGCTGCCAGCTGAGCTGAACCGTGGGTGCCAAGTACCACGAGCTCAGCCCAGCGTGGGACATAAGCTTCAGGTTGAAGCACGTGCCAGGAACCAGCTTCTCACCCAGATATGGACAGGGACAGCTCCTGCCATAGCTGTGTTATTTTCTGAAAAACCAATCTGTACCTCTGGTTACTGGAAAGTTGTACTTACCATAGGTACATTAGGAACAGTCCTACCATCTATTTTATAAGCATTAAACTACACTCATATGTGGTTTCAATTAGGAGATTTCAAATGAGATCGAAGATAATGCATCCCACAATTACTCACCCTTCTCCTTTCTAGAAACTCAAGCAGAATCATTTCCAGGCCAAAATGCGGTCTATCTTGATTGATGACACTAATAAAATGGCTTTATTGTGATATAAATAGCCTTAAAAACGTCCTGGAGAGTCAATATCAGTGGTTGATGGCCTTATGCAAGCAAGGTCCTTATCTTACAGTGTGCTAAAGCTGAACGAGTTGTGCTTCTGAGAAGTCTGACATTGGATTTGGGCGCTTGTTTGAGGAACTACAGAAGGGTAGCTCCCGAATTAGACATGCAAAGCGGGAACTGTTTAAACACCTTTCCTCTTCCTTGCGCTCCCTATTAATAATCTCTTCGCTTCCTAGCTTTTCCTGGTGCCAGTTCAAACACAAACACCGGCTGAGCCCAGCAGGAGCCATGGGAACACTGTGCTCCAGCGCCTCTTTGCTGGAAGGTTACCAGCCACTGCTACAGTAATTGGAAAACCTGAAATTTCTTCCAAATTGTGCACAAGCTGAGATTCTCACAGCCCCTGCAGAGGTGTGTGGCTGTTTCCTGAACAAAGAGCCTACACTGACTTGCTCTAAAGCATATCCATGATATCGTTTTTGTTACTCCCTTGTCAGGAGAGGCCAACACTGCCATGCAGCTGGGAGTGAAGCACTCAGTGCCCTAGGCTGCACTGGAAGCTTGGGGGTTCAAGAAAATTTAAGTAATTTTTTTAAATTAGTGCCCTCCGGGCAGTAGCTCAATCCAAGAGGCCAAATGCAGAGTCTGCTTCAGAGGACAAGAGAGAAGATTTTTGGGAATTCACAAAAGCAATGCTCAGAGTGTTCCTTCTTTTTCTGAATAGCAGTGAACCTCACTCTTCATAAAGAGAAAACAGTTGTTTTAAGGACTTATTTGAAAGTGGAATCCCCTGAAAACATGCAGTTTTCTATCAGGATTGTATCTTCTGCATGCAGCAACATGAGATACTGCTGACCGTGCTTTCCAATAGTGCCACCCTGGCTCAGATCTGGCAGCAGGCTGGGTGGTAAAGAGCTTCTCTGGGAGTGACAGAAGCATATACACCTGTCAGAAAATGCTGATATCATAGCAACTGTGACAGTGATGTGATCAGGACCTGACAGACAGTCAAAAAGAGAGGGAAGGATGCATGAGAAAGGGCAACTGAGAAACTTTCAGGGAGAGCAGTCAGAGTCTGTGCGTGAGAGGCGGTGAGAAAGTGCCGCTTGTTGCTTGTCTGTGCATGGCAGATGGGATGAGGACTCAGGGGACATGTTCTCCCCTCCACCTGAGCAGCACTTTGTGTCTCTGAAAAGTGAAGGGACTGCACAATTTCCCAGCCTTGCTCCCCTCTCCCCCATCTCTGCCACAGTTACATCCAGTCTCATAGAGTTGAGAGCCATTTCCCCTGCAGTAATGAAGCCTCTGCAAGCGTGTGGGTGGCTGTGTGCTTGTGTCGCCTGTGGGAGCGCGCATGTGCCAGGCTCTGTTGGGATGAGAAGGTGGTTTTGTGTACACGACAGAGCAGGAGTGGGGATGAGACTATCAAACGTGTGTGCCAGGATGTGAGAGAGAGAGCGCTTCGCACAGAATCAGACATCCAGTGAAAATGAGAAGGTGCTCATATTAGACGGTGTGCGTGTCAGCAAGGAAGAAAAAGGTCTTATTCACAGCCTTCCTGCATGTGTTTGATGAGTATCACAAGTTTTAACCAAGAAAAATATGTATGTATTCAAATCAAACACAAAACACCCCTTTTGCCTGGAGCGCTCCTGCCTTGCTTGTTTGTTCTGTTGCAAGGTGCTTGTTAGAAGAACACAGGAAACAAGAAGATGAGAAAAAAACCCAGGTTGACATATTTAAACACAGCCAGCTACTGAGGCAGTAACAAACAGCAAGGAGAAAAGCAGGCGGGATAGCTGGAGAGCTGTTGTGATGATGCTGGAATGAGAGATGCCTGTGAGAGTTTCTGAACACCATCCCTCAAGTGGATTATGATCAATTTTACTGTACACATACTGCGTTGATTCTGCAGCTAGCTACAAGAAAACACACTTAAAAGCCTATTGCTTACAGCCATTTTGCAATAAAGAGTCAAAAGACAATGAAAGAACTGCTAGTGTTTTGTCTCAATCCCCTCCAAAGATTTCTACACTGAGTCTGGACACCACTTGTCAAAATTGGAATGGAGGGACTAAATTTATGGACAGGAGGAAAACCAGTAACAACAGATTCAGTCCCAAAATTACTGGGGCTAAAGGCCTTTCTAGAACTGCAGGCCAGATAAACATGAATACAGAGACAGGGATGGATTTGAAATTGTTTTTCCCCGTTCTGTTACACTTTGTTTTTACTGGTAAATTTGGACACCTTTACAAGTTTAAGGCTCTTCAACATTATCATAATCCACAGGCCTATGCTGCCCACAGGCAAAATTCACCAATACCATGTCCAGTCAGACTTGCTAAGTCTCTTACAATGCCACAGGCAATGCATGGGAAGACAAGAGCATGCCAAGAACTGACTGTAGGAGTGGCAAAACCACCAGACCAAAGACATTGTGTTGAAGAGATCCAGGAAAAGGGTCAGAAGTGCAGATCAGGCTCTATCCTAAGGCAATTCATCCAAGCTTCACCCAGATCATGGGAAGATTCCTCCAGGATAAAGGCAGCTGTAGGCTTTCTGTCCCTCCCTCACCCATTTAAAATCAGAGTGAACAGCACTAATTTATAGCTGAAAAACAGAGCTCTCATTACACCAAGGGAAGGGAATCAAGTACCTTTTCTTTGGTGCTACAGAACTGGTACAGGAAAACAAAAAGTGTCACACTTGGGTGCTTGAGCTTGGGCGCAGCTCTTTCACCATCACACCCCCAGCATCTGACCAAACAAACCTTTATTTAGCTATGGAGACCAAAGCAACCCAGGTCAGGCTGGCTCCTGCTTTGGGCAGGCCTTGTGCTATGCAGAGCAGGTCCTTCCTGATGGGGGTCTCTGGGGTGCTACTGCATCCTCAGTAAAAGTTATTATTGTTCCAAAAATTACCCAGGAACTTGACAAGTCCTTCTGCAGTGTTTGACGCTCTGACCTCAGGAGGCAGTGTGGATTTCACAGACTGACTACCTGCTGTGCGAAAAAGTGTCTCCTTTCATGTGATCTAAATTAAGCTACCATTAGCATCTCTGAGTGACCTCTTGTTCTAGTATTACAGGAGGACAGAAAAGGAGGGACTGATCACTTTTCACCACATTCTTCATTACTGTAAATAACTCAATTATAAACCTTTAGTGTGTCTCTTCAGGGAGGCTGGGCATGGCCGGTGCTTGCCACCTCCCATTGGAGCGGGCCGGGATTGAGCAGCACCAGCCTGAGCTCAGGGACAGTAGAGGGCATGACAGCAAAAAGGAAGATGGGATAGCTACTGGGAGGAAGAAATGGCATTTTTACAAGCTTGCTACACTGAAAAAGAAAACCCTGTTCAGTCCAGCTGACTGCCTCCTTGTATGTGACTTTCACAAGATTACTAACCATGCTTCATAGCCCTCTGGTAATTCTACACACTTTCATAAATGAGGGCGTAGCCAGTGTTCAAGATAATGTCATTTTTTATAACATATTCCCTATTGTTTCCCTGTCCCTTAAAGGCAACCAAGCATCTTCCATGTTTTTGGAATTGACGCAACCCACTGAAGAAGCTTTTATCAAGTTACTCACCGTGACTCCCAATCTCTCCCCTCCAAGGAGCCTGGGAGCTCAGTGCTCATCACTGTACAGCTGAAGTGGAGACTATTTTTGCAGTCTGCATTACCATACGCTCATCCATGTTATAGTTCATCCATCATCCTGCTGCTCTGTCCCCGTGGCACCTTTAAACCCTGCTGACTCATGGAGATGGCAACCGGTGCTTGCTTTTGGTTGGTAAGATAGTGAGGGGCACTGGGGGAGGACCCAGCTCCTGGCAGGACACCCCAGAGCAGCCAGGCCAAGTGCTGGCAGTGGGTCCCATTGGATCTCCACAGCTCAGGCAGCAAGCCTGCAGAGGATGCAATGGGGTGGGCCTGCTCTTAACATCTCCTATGGCTTTTGGCAGCTCTGCTGCATTTCTCACCAGCCAAACAAGGAATCGTCATCAAAGCACCAACATGCCAGCCATGGCACACAGGGCAGACTAAACACCTCCCCAGTGTGTACTGACTCCCACTATTAACTTGTCTCCATGCAAAAGAGAAACTATTCTTTGCTAATTAACAATCCACTGGGTTTTAAACTGTGACAAGACCTTGCCCCTTTGCCCATGGCTATTTATTTCCCTTCATAATTTTGTGTGAAAGGTCTTATCAAAGGCTTTATGAAAATCAAAGTATATTATGTCTGCTGGGGATCACCTTTATCTTATTTTATTAAACTTTAAAAAAAAAAAAACAAACCCAAAACAACAAAACCCACTTGCAGCTCAAAAAGGCACAATTTTCTTTTCCAGAAGCCATACTGGATTGACCCTGTCATGTTATACTTAGCTGAACATTGTACTAGTCTGTCTTTAATTAGCTTCACAATCAGTTTGGCTGGAATGGAAAGAAAGCTCATAGATCTGTAATTCCCTCGATGTCTTTCGATTATTAAAAAAATAATAATAGTACTTAGCATGCCTGGAGCACTCCTTCTCTGAAGATCTCAGAGAACCAGGGTGAAGGCAGAGCAGGCTGGAGACAGCCCTTCAGCACCTTCTTGCAACAGGGAAGGAGAAGAAAGAGAAACTTGCCGCCCATGAAGTCCACATCACAGCTGGATATGGAGCTGCCACCCCGTTCCTGACTCTCTCAACTGTCATTAAAATCGCTTGCTTGATTCTCAAGGGTAAGGATGGGGTGGTGTTTGCCCATCTGCATCATCTTGCCTGTGCACAGAGAGATTTCAGCATTCTTCCCCCAAATCCAACCCTGCAATATTAGCAGCTCTGCATTCATTAGAGATGCTGTTTATACGGATCCGTCAGACACTGCTGTCAGTATATTTCATGCATTATTTACTTCAGAGCCCTGAGACTAATGCTACCTCACTCCCAGTGATTTACTGCATTTGAGTTTCTCAAGCTGATCCATAACTTTGGGTAATAATAACAATAGCAAAATACTCTGTATGCATGTATCACACTCGTCAGCAAAAACCCACATAGAGATGAGCATACGATGCCAGAAGAGCTGCTGCTCTCAGGAACAGCCATTTGGAGGTACAGCTCCCTCCTCATAGGGATTCAACTTCCACACCCGAGTTTTAGAATACTTTGCCTCAAGTCCAGTATGTGTAAATGCTTCAAAGTCCATACCCAGGGGGTTTCTCCCTTTCCAGGGAAAGTTTAGCAATCCCTGTACAGCATCCTCTGGCAAAAACAGACCTACTCAGGCAGAGGAACCTCATGAGCCTGTCCCAGCCCACAGATGGGGTCCCTCTGCCTTGGTGAATTAAAAATCCCAGAGGGATGCTCCGCACCTGGGACGGGGGCTGTGCAAACAGCACAGCACAAGCCAGAGATTCAGCTTGTTGGCTTTGGCTCAGCTCCTTAATTGCATTCCCCACCTGTGTCTCCTCTCATCCTGCTCCTGGCATTGCATAGTCACAGTGCCCTGGCCATTCCTCTCACTCGCCTCAGCTTCCTTCTCATTTACACCTTGCCCACTGTTTCATTTGACTCCTGGCTGTTTGGCCATTCATTAAAAGGTGCTTGATGAACCCTAATAAAGGCTCACTCTCTGCTGTGCAGCTGTGCATCCTTTCTGACCCCTTTCCACACCGTCCTCCTATGCCCCCCTTGCACACTGAGGCAGTGATGACCTTCAAGCCAAGTCCAGTGCTTTTAAGGATTGTTTTTCCCGTTTGTTTGCTTTAATTTATTTTGCCTTTCAGCCTTGCGTTTGCTGTCATCCTTCTCCCCAAGCTTTCCTGCTGCCCTGTTTGAGGCCCACCTATCCTGCACATGCCATGTGGGGGGCACGCTTAATGAGGAGCCAACCCTCCTGTTCTTGCTGATCTGATGCTGACAAGTCCTCAGCACTCACACCTCTGAGACATGCTGCTACTGCCCACGCACCCCACCTGCTCCCTGATGTCTCCCCTGACATGGCTGAAGCCTCGAGAAAAGAAGTGCTGTGTCCTGGCAGGCTCTTAACATGCTGCAGGCCCTATAATAATAATAATAGTAATGAAACCCACTGAGAGATGTCCGCTTGCCCAGACAAGGCTCTAGAGCGGAGGCCAATTCCCACCACTGTGCTGACACAAAATCACTGAGATCAATGAAAACATCAACTAAGTGCTGCGAAGGACAGTCTTCTCCCCTGCCTTTCACATTTCACTCCTTCAAAACCAGTTTCTTTCTAGGAGTGAAGGTAACCCTTCCTGGTGGTTTGACAGCTTTGGCCTGATCTGAGCTGGGCCACATGCCTTCATGCTGCCAGGGTAGGAGAGAGAGGTCTGCAGAGTTGCGTGGCTGCCTTGGAGAGGCACCAGCCTTAGCATGGGCTCTGAAGCAGAGGCAGGCTTCTCCTGGTGCTGCCCAGGCTGTGGACACCACACACCAGTGATGGCAGGGGCTGCAAGAGACCACAGAGGGACTGGAAAGACAGGGATGCCATGCAGGACTGCGTGCGTGCCCCGTGTCTCGTGCTCACAGCAGCCCAGCTGGCTGCTCTCTGCCAGGAGGGACACCCCAGGAGTCCAACCTGGAGAGTAAGTACTGCTGAGCACTGCCCTAAATCAGGAGTTACGTCTTCCCACATAGGCACCAAGACAAGCTGCTCGAAAAAGCCATCATTTATGGTGTCAATAAATCTCCTCTCCAAATCATGCCCAGATGCGCACTTTAGGGCCCAGTCACCTTGCCTTTTTATTCTTGCCTGCAAAGTCTCTGCTCTCCTACAGTACTCTCTGCCTAATACTTCATGCCAAAATACATTAAAATAACCCATTATTCTTATTAATTATTATTATTGCATGAGCAGATTTTACTACTTCCCTAATCTCTCTAACAGCTGAAACCCTCTGCTCACTGAGGAGGGAACTGAGTGGGTTGGGGTCCTGCCTCCTGGGCAGCTCTCAGCCTTGGGATGTGCCATGCACTGACTCACACAACCCCTCCAAAGAGCAGGGTTGACAGTGGCTGACAAACCTCCACCCCAGACATTTCCCTGACACAAGTACTTAGGACTAGCACTTTCTGGGTACAAAAAGCCAGGTGAAGGGAGGGAGAGAAAAGCAAGCTCCCCAGCTTATCTGCAGGCTAGATAATATCATAGCATGGTGAGTTGGGCAGCCCATGGCATGTTCACCATGTTTTCCTAATATTCAGCAAACACAGTTCTATTCTCAGCACTGAAACTGCATGAAATATCAACTCAAGCATGTCAAAACATCCCCATGTCTCATTTTTTTCCCTACCTTTCTCAGCTGTGTCTATGTAATTTGCATCCTCTTCAAGACAGAAGGACTATCATACTTTTTGGTATTTCACAGGCTGGATAGGACATCTTGCTCTCCACACTGAAAATCACAGTAACAGAAGCATCCTAAAGTTCTCTGTTCTGCACAATCAGAAAGAAGGATGCACCTGATCATCAGTAACCTGCATGATGGTACAGAAGATATTGGCAGCTTCAGGAAAGATACCACATTCAGGGGAGTGGTTGACTCCCTGAGGAGCAAAGCTGCCATTCAAAGGCCCTCAAGGACATGGAAAAATGAGATGACAGAACTTCACAAAGTTCAACAAAGATAAGTGCAAAGTCTTCCACCTGTTGAAATGATCTATGTGCAGCACTGAAGGATGAGGACTTGCTGGCTGAGAAGTAGCTCTAAAGAAGACCAGAGGTTCCCAGTGAGCAAAATTTGAAAATGAGTGTGGCAGCATGCCCTTGCGTCAAGGAGGGCTAAATGTGTACCTGGCTGCAATGATGAGAGTGTAGAGAGCAGGCCAAAGTAAATTACTATTCCCCTCTACTCAGCACTTCTGAGGCTGTATGTGGAGCAATTTTGGGCTCCCAGAATATTTGGTCAGACATAAAAGAAAAACATTTTCATAATGAGGGTGGATCAGCACTGGAACAGGTGCCAAGACAGGTTGAAGTATCATTGTCTTGGGAGATTTCCAAATTTTGACTGAGCATGCTGATCTAATGTTGAAGCTAGCCCTGCTTTGAGCAGGGACATGGATAAGAGACCTCCAAATCTCCTTTCCCCCTGAAACTTTTCTCTGATTTCAAGGAGGATGCTGTAGTTCTTTCTTCTGTGTGGGACAGCTTTGGCTTGAAAGCAGAATTTGGAAGGGTCTGATGGGATATTTGTCCCTTATCAGTCCCTTAAAGCCTTTTGGCAGAGCTCTGTGTGTGCAGGGGCCAATGCACGGCAGGAGAAGAGCTGGTCTGTTCACCCTGCTGCTTGCCTTCCCCTCTGCCACACACTCTCACCAAGGAACATGTTGTGAATGGGCTAGAAACTCCCAGGCACCCAGAGGATTTCTGTGCACCTCTAAAGGTACAGGCTGTTCCCAAAATGTGGAAGGGTGCCCCTCTAAAAGGCAGGGAATTTTCCTGGGAAGGAACTGGGATGAGCATATAGAATGTGTACCAATATCCAAACCCAGAGAGGTTTCTATCATGGTTGTTTCACTTAGCAGAGAGAAGGAGTCACTTGTGGGTTAGATCACAGCAGTCACATAATGCATTACAGTTCAGAAAGTGAGAACCTAAAGCCACCAGAACAGGATTGACAAGTAGGTCAGCCTGCAATTAGCCACTCTGAATGTAGTCCTGACTCCTGGGACAACAATCTGGGATTTTAAACAAACTCAGAGAGATGTTTAATAGCTGAGAGAGGCGAGATTGTTGATTTTATGTCTCCTTCA